>NW_026642489.1:600000-947049 GCF_028554395.1 Pezoporus wallicus | reverse complement strand
AATGGGAAGGTTAATAATACCTGTAGTTTATTTTGTATATTTGTTTCAAGGCAAACGGAGTTTCATTTCATGACAGTTTGCAGTTACATAAACATACAAAAGTAACAAAATGAGACATTGAAGAAAAAGTATTCCTGATTTCCTTTCCATACACTTATTGACAGTCCTGTAGACGGCATCATAACTCCATCACCCTGTGCAGCCTTTTCTGTGCCTTAGAGATATCACAAAGTACCTAACACTCCAACTAGAAATTCAGTGTAGTTCTGTTGCTATGAACTTCCATGTATGTTCCAGGCTAAGCTAAAGACAAAACAGGTGAGAGGAAGCATCGGAAGATCTGTAAATGAAAGATCGGTATTTTTGGTGAACTCTTCTGCCTGTTGGACCAGTAAGGGAAGTTCTAAAGAAAATATCTACTAATCTCTGGATTGATACTGAGATAACTTTCACCTCTTTCTTTATTCTATTCTTTGTATTGCACTTTTTTCTGAAGTTCTATGGTGGTTTTCATAGGTACCCACTCACCACACAGAAGTGATACATCCTGGACATCTTTTCCAGGAAGGAAACACATCCTGAATACAGCTGCTTTGAGATTTTCTCTTAAGACATATTTTAAAAACATGTAATTTTCTAAGGGAGAGCGTATGTATAATTGGATGAGAATACAGATCTAAACAGAAAAGCAAATAGTGAGATACCTCACTATTCCCCTTTCTTTTCACTGTGTTTAAAAATACATAAGTGGATTTTAGAAATATCTAGCTTTGTTGATCTGAAACAAAGTGCAAAGGTTTGTATTCTCAGAGGTTATATATTGCTTGTTCATGTAAATAAGCTCTCTATGTTGCATAACAGACTTTTTTTATTGAGTCAGGTTCTTCACTGGTTTGCAATCCAGTGATTAGGACAGCCTGTGTAGGCAGCACAAGGGGCACTGGAATAGCAAGTCTCTTCAGGCACTGACTGCACCAGGGCGGTGGCGGCCTGGGGCCAGGGACTGGGACTGTCAGGGGTCTCTGCCAGCATATGCACATCCCACCCTAGATCCAACAGCAGGGCATCTGGGGAGGTGGTCACCAGGGGCAGCCCTAGCCTCAGGCGTCTGTCTCTTCTCTGGAGACAGGAACAGGCAAAGGCTGGGATAGGATGTGGGCTGAGCTCAACCCTGAGCATGGCAGGGCTATGGGGATCTGGATACTGGCCGGTCTGTGATGTCACTGGAGTAGAGGCTGAGGGCCCCAGAGGACTGAAATGGGGTCCTGAGATGTGATCTAGGATGAGCTGAGCAAGGAAAGTCAGTCCTGTGTTGCCTTACAGAGCAACGGCAGTCTGAAATAATGTGCAGTAGGGGAAAATAACTGAATATATTAAAATCAATAAAAAACTTTTAAGTCTTTTCCCCAGTTCATCACTGACTAAATCTATCTGAAGAAAATCCTTTTTTCCATAAAATCTACAGCTAAAATGAGTGCTAGCTAATGTACAACCAGAAGCTACTTCGGAACCAGAAATATTGCAAAGTACAGGAAAGAATTTGTGTGTTGTCAACAGATTGTGAAAAAGGATAGTCATCTGCAAAGCAATGCTGCATTAATAAGCACAATAGCATACAAATTTCAGCTCTGCTTCACCTAGCAACATATCAACTGCTCCTGAAACTTGATAGTGAAGAGTAGAAAGTAAGAGCCATTCACTAGAACCAAATAATCCACTCTTTGTGCCTTCCCCAACTCATTTAAAGTGTGCTTACCCAAGACATTTCCTGAGTAACTTTGTTTTCAATACCTGGTATATTTGATTCTTTTTTTGACTAGCTTTGTGTTCAGTTTCTTTTCATAATATAATTAATACACCTTGCACCATGATATGAAATGTAGCAGTAGTTATCAAAAGACTCACAATTTTGATGCATTTAAAAAATCTCCTCCTCCATTCGTACAGTAAATGAAAAAATAAAGTGAACCTGCACAAAGGTAGATAGCTATTAAGTAGCTTGGTTGTTATTAAGTAGGTACATAATTTATTAGTACTTTGTTGGATTTACAGCTAAATTCACAAAGACACCAGGACTTACAAAAACTCTCATCAATAATAGGTAGCAACCAAAAAATAAAGTGTCAGCCTAATAGATTAAAGACTGAAAGAGAAAGAAGTTGCTTGCTTTTTTGCTTGCTGAAGGAGGAAAACAACCTAGATTAAACTTTTCATTAAATAATACAGAGTATTATTTTTTTGCTAATTTTCATGGAGATACTTTTAACTCATCACTTGCCAGGAATATATTCATAAAAGGCTATCTTGGATGAGTTTTACACAGATTTTGTGCTATTTTTAAACTTTCTCTGACACTTAAAATACCACAAAAAAAAATGACATAATAGAATAAATCAACAATGTAGATAGATTAAAAAATACAAGGCCTTTTATCCTACCATCATTCCCTTCCTGTTCTCCTCCCACTTCACATTCTAAAATTTAAATATTGATTAAGATTGTTGAAAACACAAAATACTCTTAGTCTGAGTTTCTAAGGCCTGAACATGTCCTCAGAAACATGTTTTCTAAGCTATTAATAAGTGCATAAATTGGAATAGTTAGGCTCAAGAAAGAGATTAAGGTAACTAATAACAGGAAGCAGCTCTATAGTTTCAAACATCAGTTCAGCCCATCTAAGGTTTTACTCCTCCCTTACTCTAGATGTGACTCATTTTTCTTCATTAACAGAAGGTTCCAAGGGTAATTGTGTTCTTTAATCTAAGTATCTACCTCATAGATATGTAGGGTAATAGGTATGCACAGGCTGAATTACATGAGCGTGTATAAAACCTGTCTGAAGAGACTGGAATCATTTCAATTACAAAAGCCAGGTGGAAATAACACTCATATTGCTTATTATTACAAAATAATGGTCCATGGATTTACAAAACATGAGCAAGGACTTCTAATGAAATTATCAATTCCTGATGACTTAGTAGAAAATAAAAAATTTCTTTTATATATATAAAACAGCTGAAAATTACAAACCCATGAGTTTGACTTCAAATCTAGCGCAGCCTTAGAACATATTTTGAATCAGAATATAATTGATCAGCTGGGTGCAAAAGAGAAAGGTAAATTACTCCCAGAATTTTATTAGAAGTACATGTCTTCGCAGTAACTTGGTATTATTCTTATAAAAAACAATGTCTGAACTTAAGCAAAGAGAATGAGGATTAAGCCGTATTTTCAGTCTGACAGGTAACTAACCACGTATCAGGAGGTTCCATCACAGTTGGATGAATTCTGTCTTGTGTATGTCCAGTTTGCTTAAGTGTTCCCTAACTTTGCTTCTTCCACATTCTCAGAGAACCTCTTAAAAGGCCTTCCGGACACCTGGGAAGGCAGATCTTACTAGTGGAAATCTTTCACTGTTGAGGTACTTGGAGAAACCTTTCTTGTTGCTCTTCATATTTCTAAACTTTGGCTTATGTTCAGTACCTGGTATATTTGATGTTCAGGGTCTCTGTGCAGCTTTTAGGTAGCTCATTCCTGCTTAGACCTTCTGTGTGTTCTGGTTTAAACTCAGCTGGTAACTCAGAACCATGCAGCCACTTGCTCACTCACTCAGCAATGGGAAGGAGAATTAAAAAATGTAAGTCCCACAGACTGAGATAAGAACAGTCCAGTAACTAAGGTATAATATAACAAATCTGCTCTTGTCTCAGATACAAAACAAGGCAATGCAGAAGAGCAGAGGTTGCTGCTCATGAAGGAATATATATATATTTGCTTTGTAAAATCACAGGAATGGAAAGAACAAAATTAATTTTACAGATAGAGTTGTAGAATCGCAAACTTGAATCACAATGGTTTAACGGGAAATGGACCTCTGGAAGTCATCTGGTCCAATGTCCTGGCTCAAGCAGGGCCCCCTAGAGCCAGCAGCACAGGACTATGTCCTGATGGCTTTTGAAATAATGGATGTAATAGATTATGGAATTAAAGCAGAAAATTAGATTTACTTTCAGGAAGTCAAATGATAAGACTGTGCCCAAATCTACTAAAACAGAGCAGACTGGAAGCAAGAAAAAATTAAATGAAACTGCTCAAAAAAGTACATATCATTCTCTAGGTACCTGGTCTTTAAAACTTACCAGCTGTTTTACTTCTTTGTTAACTATATCACTAACATATTTTTGTAGGTGGTATTAGTTCATCTTGTAGGATCCACTTCTGTTAACAGAGTACATGTAAAGCTCACATGTAGGCTCAGCTCAGAATCTGAAGGGAAAGGTAATTGCTTGATTATTAGTATCATAAACAACTGTCACAAAGTTTAGAGTTCTATGCAAATTGAACTTCATTATCATATTATTACACATAATCCATTTTATATTAAGAAAGTTAATTTTTAAATCCTTGCTCCTGAAGAAATATTTAAATGGCATTCTCATCTAATTCACAATTGTAGTGGAATTTCAGGCTTCCCTGCAGGCAAGAAGGTGGCTTCTAAACCATGACCTGTCTCCTCTCTGAAATAAAGGCTCTTTAGTCCAAACATAAGAGTTAAAAGACTTTAAAGAAAATTGAAATTAGGTAATACTGGAAAATATTTTCTACGTGCTGATCAGTCCAATCTTTAAACGTTGAAATGTTATTGCTAAAAATGTGTAGAAATGTGTTCTATAGGATCAGCCACGACAATTTTGAATGTCAACAGTTATACTTGTTATACATGTACACACTTTCATTCTTTTCTGAACTGATGTTTATTTATAAATCCTAAATGCCAACACTTCAATGTCTGCTTATATCTATCTACATATCTGGAAGTAAACAATGATAATTAGCTATCAGTTGGCAATAGATAAGGTAGGATCAGATTTTTGGTTGTTTCCCTTTTTTAGCTACTACCATACCGCTATTATTGAATTAGTAATGCTAAAAAAAGTATTGAATTTTCTGTTATAAATACTTCTATCCAGTATATTATAGAACCAGAAAAAAAAAAAAAGAATTATGCTACAAACAAAGTTTGGAGGCTGTCTTCTAATACTGTGTGAG
Source organism: Pezoporus wallicus (assembly GCF_028554395.1). Taxonomy (NCBI): domain Eukaryota; kingdom Metazoa; phylum Chordata; class Aves; order Psittaciformes; family Psittacidae; genus Pezoporus; species Pezoporus wallicus. The sequence continues at coordinate 942,000 of NW_026642489.1, read as the reverse complement.
CATATATGCTGAATAGCTCAATTAACCTTGCTCTCTTCAGTTTAATAAATTTTATTTATTACATGCTGCAGGTATCATATGCAACAAAAAATGTTCTTGATAGAAAGAAATGGTGAATATTCTTTAGAAAAAAGCTTCATGGTGACCAACACTGTACGATTAAGTTTACAGAGAATAAAGCAATCCAAAATACATAAAAACCAAAACATTTTATTTGATGCCAGATTAAAATTCTAGGACAGAAATTCAGGTCAACACACACAGGTCTGCCAGAGACCCTGAGGGGATCTACTGTCTTACCCAATCATTTATCTGTTTTTCTTCTGTGATATGAGAATGTCTTGATGCATAATACTTTAGAAAATGAAGATACACAGGAGAACTACCAGGAAGCCCAAAACGTAAAGTTTTTGGTTTTGACTTAAAACCCCGAAGACTTTAGTCTGATATCTCCAGTTCATTTATTTTCAAAGCTGAGTGAAGGGAAAAATAGAATGAGTTTGAAGAAAGATACCTGAGGGATCAATTGCAAATGTCTACAGTAGAGAAGTACCTAAGACATCTAAATAGAGAGGTACTTAAGCCTTTTCCAGTCTTAAGGTACTTGCTATGATAAACCTTTTCCATGTAGGTGTGTTCACAGGTAAAAAAGAAAATGGGAAGAATCAAACAAGTAGTTTTCACTACAAATTGTGAATAGTCAAATTAAACATGGTAACGAAGGCTTTTGATTAATTACTTCTAGTTCAGAAAGTGATCAAAACCTCAGCCTTCTATGATTAAAAGAAAAAACCAAAATCCCCGAATCCCCAACCGTGGAGAGTTCTTAAGTCTAGACTTCTGGAACAGAAAGTGCTATTGTTTAGACACCGTGAAACAAAAATATTGTAGTTAAAGCCAGTATTTGGCTGAGTAACAATACACTGAATAGTAGAAACTGCAGCTCCACCAAGGAGAAATATGCTTAGAAACCTGTTTTTCTAGCTGCCTTTTTCAATGCCAGATATTGATGTTGCTACATAATAAGATGTTTACTGGATCAGTTAAGCAACAGAACTGGGTTTAAATGCTGACTGTCATCTTTGATTAAAACATAATCATATGATACATATCAATTTTACTTTTCTAACTTACATGATAAAAGCCATTAAAACTGAAAAATTACATATTATTAGGTAGTAGAACTTTCATTTTAATACTTAATAACAAAACTTCTTATCTAGAAAATGAACACTGAAGGGAGTGGGAAAAAATCGAAGGAAAAAAAATGCTCTATTCCTGAACAAGTTCCATGAATATTTAAGCATTTTTTTCAGTAAACAATATGAAAACACATTCAGACCAAATGTATTTACATGTTCTTAATAAAATCATAACCGTACTTTAGCTGTATGTAGTCAAACCATAACTATTGTTATATTCCATTTTCTCACTAAGCATAGTATTTTTACATTTTCAAATATCTTCCATTGCCTGCATAAAATGAAATATCTCAAAAATACATATGGATGTGTTTTTGAAGTATTGATTTATGGTAGACAGACCAGTATGCCTACCAACATTTGACTGTAGCTGATTTCAACACAGATTTTAAATTCAAGTCCAAATTCCTACATTGTAATTTGGGAAAAGAGTCATGAATATTGTGTAAGAAGTTACTTCTCTGTAGCATGACATTAAAATGCCCAATGACATTTCATAATTGGGTACCAGACATTTAGATGCTGTACATTACATGTTTTGATACTTTTAGCCAATACTATGCATTTGAGAAACCATGAATGAGGTGGATATCACAATAAGTAAGATCCTCTACACTTAAATTGGGTATTGCAATTAATATGAGTATTAAATCTCCTGTCTAAAAGGAGGTTACTGGTCCTAATAGCAAGGTTTCTCTAGCTGCCCTTTTATATCATGTTGGAAGGCAGAAAGGAAGGAAGACAGGAAATAGAGTGTAAAAAGGAGTCAAAAGGACAGCATTACAACTAGTTTGCTTGCAACATAGCAGTTACATTGGCAAGAGGTAAACTTTTGATACTGACTTCTTGTAACTTCACATATTTATAAATAAAAAAGAGGGAAAAAAGCTAATTCTAAAAGAGAACAGACAAAATACCTTATTGCCACTCAAAAAATATCCATGTAAGAGATTCTGCTAAATAATCCCTATATTTTAAATTTGTGTACAGTTCATAGATTAATGAAATCATGCTCTTCAGTTATAATTACATACTGATAGTCCTTTGCAAGTATTTTTGATCTCAGCTTTTCTTCTAATTCCCACCTCTTTTCAAATATTAAAATACTGTATTTTCAGTGAAGTGTACCAGTCTATAGACTACACTAATATTTTCAGATACAATTATGTTAAATACTGAAATAATTCCTTGTTTTCTAACCCTCTTTGATATCAGACAAGAAGCATGTTTACATTCTCAGGATATATAAAAGACCAAGGGACAAAAAAAAAAAAAAAAAAAAGGCTGTGATATTAGTGCAAGGGTGCTGTTGTAGAAAATTCTATGATTTGCAGGTCATGTTTCTGGAAGCAGTATCAGTGTGAACTGCTTTCAATTTGCTTGCTACGACTTTGGCCCTGAATGAATTAATTGTGGAAGGGTTATTCAGTCTGGAAAAAAAAGAAAAAAACTAAAACCAACTCCAGTGCCTTTACAGGAGCACATTTAATAAAATAGAAATAAAATAACTATAGAGCAACAACAACAACAGAATGTTTATATTCCTTTGAGAGCCTTAAGAGATATAGAACACTGAAGTTAGGAGTGATGCCATCTTGTTGTTAAAGAAATTTAAATAAGTTAGATATTTCAATCACTAAAGTCACAGTTCCTATCTGAGAGTCAGGAAATGTTTACAGGCAAAAATAGGATCTTAATGTGGATTTAACTGCATAATGGAAACAAAATTATTTTCTTTAAGGGACATAAACTTTCCAAATCAATGTCAAGAAAAAACTGTGAATAACAACATAAATTTATTCAGTTTTTCTAAAAATTTGAATATGTTTTATCTACTTTCCCTTAAGTAATTTAAATTTAATTTAAACACAGTATGTCTATCAGTGGTGTGGCCACCATTGTATTAAAAAAATCAATGCAATATAATTATGGTATTAAGCTATGGTTTGTCAAAGCTCTATGAAGCATATAAAATGTCTTAAAGTTAATGTCGTGGTTTAAACCCAGTCAGGTAATTCGTTCACTCACCCCCCCCCCTTCTTTCCCTCCCCCTACTCTTAGAGGGACGGAGAGGAGAATCGAAAAGAATGCAACTCCCACGGGTTGAGATAAGAACAGTTTAGTAACTAAGGTATAACACAGATCACTACTGCTACCACCAATGATAATAATGATAAAGGAAATAACAAGGGAAGAGAATACAACACCTCAGCACCAGCCAACAGATAACTCGCCCCCCCAAGCCCGACCAAGCTCCGACCGATACCTCCTCCAACCCTGCAGTCCCCCAGCCCTTCCGGCTAACTCCCAGTTACATCCTGGGCATGACGTGCTGTGGTATGGAATACCTCTTTGGTCAGCTTGGGTCAGGTGTTCTGTCTCTGCTTCCTCCTGGCTTCCCCTCCTCCCTGGCAGAGCATGAGGCTCACAAAGTCCTTGGCCAAACCAAAACATCCTTGTTATCAGCTCTGATCCCGAGCTGAAAGTCAAAACACTGCACTGCACCAGCTACCAAGAAGGAGAAAAAATGACTGCTACTGCTGAACCCAGGACAGTTAAGTATTTATTTTCCAATATATAAATAGATATGATTGCCCCCTACAGTAGTTTGCATTATACTTTTAGAATTTTGTTAGTAGCATAGATTTTTATTTCAATGTAGAACAAATCTCCATGTCCTAAACCACTGTTTAAAGAGAACAAGAGAAGTAGTGTAATAGCCTATCTAAAAAAAAAAAATGAACATAAAAATATAATTGCATTAAACGTAATACCAAGTTTTTTAATTTAATCTTAAAAAATAGAGGCATTCTAAAATACTTCTAACAAGTTCTTTTACAGGAGAACCTCTGCATTAAAATATATATTTTCCATTAAATAGCTTCAAGAAATTTGAAATCTTTTCTAAAATGAGATGTTTTGGGGGATTTTGCAGAGGTGTTTAATGATAAATTAGTTCAAGCTGTATGTTAGTAGATCAATTAGCCATATTGACTACCATCAGTGGTCCACCTTGGCCTCCAACTGGGAGACTTGGAGACACACCATACATAATGCCATTGACTCCTTTGAGAACTCATGCAGAACTAGTCTCAAGGAGAAAAGACAACGTAGAAGGAATTGCGCCCTGCCTATACCACCCAAGGAGACCTTTTGCTGTGCTTTTTGCAGCTGGATTTGCCTGTCTCACATTGACCTTTTTAGTCATCAGTGTGCTTGCAGTAAGCATGGGTAAAGCCCTTACCAAATCTTCGTTCACAAAGTCAAGTCATGATTATCATCATGATGATGATGATACAGATCACCTTATCTGCTGATCTATCCTGCCAATAGCAGGTCAGAAATAGTACATAATAATTAGGAAAATAAAATTACAGTATTAGAATCCAAGGTTTATTTCATTTGCATCTCCAAGATAATTTTAAGTCTTGTATTATGAACGATTTTGTTTAATTGGCTTTGATTTGTTTGTTTGCATGTATTTATTTACAGCAAATTACAGTATTGATTTATTTATTGACATTTGCTTCCTTTTATTAGTATTTTTTTTGCTATTTGAACTGAACAAAAGTTTTGCCCTTCCCTTCCTCTTCCCCTTCTATTCTCTCTTTTACCCCTCTTTTTCTGTTGACAGACAATTCCTGCTAGCTTTTACATGCACAATTTTTTTTCTCATCAAATTGAAGAATTATATTATATCCTATACAACAAAATGGGATTTTGAATCCAAATAATTTCACTTCATTTTGGTAGAGCTGCATCAGCAATATTTCAAAGCATTGTCTGTAGGCTTCTTAAAATCTTTCAATCTGCTGTGATGTGGTATTTGAGAACCTGTGTTTGTTTTGGTTTATCTGAGAAGCAGGTGGTCCTTTACTACAACCTTAATTACTACCTGAAAAAAAATTACCCACTTGAGAGCAGTGAATGAATGAAAGGCTAGCAATTGAAATATGCTATAATGAGGAAGAAGTTAAAATGAGAGAAAATAATACCATTTATGCAATAATATTAAAACAGAATGGAATTAAAATATTTTGGTTTTAAGTTTTTGCTTAATTTTGGAAGTCTTTAAATCAGCTAATGGCTTGTTTTGACAATCACCATTTAAAGTCCTGCTTCTGCGATATTCAGGCTACTGTGATTTTGGGAGAATCAAACATTTTAAAAATGTCAGCATTCATTTCCCTCTATTAGTAATGGCAATTACTAATCATACTTTTTACAAAAAAAGCAATACACGTTTGTTAGCAGGTTTTCAAGTGAACTGAACTATGCAAGCCTTCTAATGTAGCTATATCCCTGTGTTTCTTTTGATGGCTATGATAATTCTAATTAAAGCAATAGTTCCTTTTCTCATATCAACAATCACATTACAATAAGAAGTATAAGTTTTTTAGGCAACACTACTTCCTACCTCTAAATGTGCACATACATAGACACGTATAAGAAGCAAAAGGCAGAATTTGCTATGTGGAACTTTTCATTGTTCTGTCAGTGTGTTTATCCTGAAAAGCTCATTTTGGAAAGAAAGCACAGAAAATAGCATTGCATCCTAAGTCTTTCAAGTCCCTTTAGTGCCCAATTAAGAAAGAATGAACTGAATAGGCACATGAAAATATCTTCGAAATTACTGTCTATTTTCACAAGCAGACATCTTTGTGGGGTATGATGATAAATACTAAGAAGCCTTGAGTGGCTGAAACCTCATTTTATTTTCAAGTGGGTAGAATTCTGAAGGATAATTTTAGATGTTCATTTGTGAATGCAAAGTAGAACATAAACTTGGAAAAAATATTTCATGTATTATTGAAAAAGGATAAGTTAAGGAAGATGCAATAAATATGGGATGCTAAGAAATGTTGGTATATAAGAATACAAAATCTCTAAATGAGGAGCAATGTGAGTTGGCGGGTAAAAAAAGAATCAGAGGATAGACAAAGAATAAGGAAAAAAAGAAAAAAATAGTAATTACATTGGGTTTATTTAACTTTCCTCCTGCACACTGTGTTGTATATTGCAACTAGGAGCATTATTTAGTGCCAGAATGTGTCAAAGCACGCATCATGAATTTATTATAGAGTAGTCAAGATTTTACCCAAACTGTTTGAAACAAGGAAACAGTAAGCTAAAACTAAATACTGTATCCCCAGATTTGTGTTCATAACAGCCTGAACACTAGACTTGTGCTCTCCTGTCTGATTCAAAAGATGCTCGGGCATCTGGTTCTGATTGTTTGCCTTCTCAGAAATACCCTGAGACCTAGCAGTCAACCATAATTCTTAAAAATTCTCAGAGGGCTTATAAAAGAGAGCCTCAGAGCAAAGAAATGTTTATACAGTGTGGATAGTCAAGGATCAGGACCTAGGTGTGAACCGAGAAGAAAAGATATTTGACTGCACAAACATAACTTGCATATACTGGTACCAAAGTCCTTCAAACAGTACCATACTGAAGAACTACTACTAACAAACTGAAACAGAGCAACAATCTGAACATTTACTGATGTGATTTTGACCAGGGCCAAATTTGAGTGCAGAAGATAAAAGATAAGCTATATCACTTGACCAGACAACAGTCCCTAGCACATTATACACACTAGACTAGACTTAGAATTAGTATATTTACATGCACAGATATCTCACAAAATTGCACTTTTATTTTAAGTATGGCCAGTACAGTAATACATGTGAAGGGAAGTCTGCAGTTGTCTGTTCACAAGATTTATCATTTTCATCTTTGACATTTTAATGTATTGTCCCATTTATTTAAAACCAAAAATGTTATACTGCTTCATCACACTGTACTAATTAGGGGCACCTGCATATCTAAGCTTTATATGTGTATTTACAATTGCTACAGTAGCAGACAGAACACCTTGATTTCTTTGAACAATTTTAATAGGTTTACTCTTTTCTTTCCTTTTGGCAAATCAGCAACAGTTCTACATTAGTAAGGGTCTGTGAATGCTAATTGAAATTCCTTAGTTATAACAGAAGATTGACTGATAAGGCATCTTAAATGCAAAACCAAGGTTGTATATCATCCTCTGACAGGTCCCAAAACATACATTGCCAGCAAACCACACAGAACATTTAAGTGAAGTAGTTTAGCAGTTTTCACACCAGAAGCCTTTAAACTTTGTGTTAGATTAGGTGATAAGAAGCTCATCTGCACAAACACAGAGAAACAATGGTATAAGCAGTAAACTGATAAATAACCTGTTCTTGCTGCTCCTATGCCACCATTCCATCAAAGGTCCCTCTCCACAACCCGGAAGAGCACGAAGGCAAAACATCAGGCAGGAATAAGAATTGCAGACTCACAAAGAATGAATGTCTTGTCAGATCCCTTCCCTGGGCTTCTCCAGCAGAGCCATCAACCCTGTTTTTACCACAGGAAACCCATCAGGATGAGTAACAGGAAGCATCTGTCCAGAGCAGCTTTCAGAATAGAGGAGGTCACTATCTAGGGGTGGAAGACGTGATGGGATGCAGGGAAAAAGCATTTTGGGATTGCACAGAATATGCTGAGAGGGGGATCTTCTGTCACTGCAGCCCAGGTGACCTGGGAGGAGGGATCTTCTAGGTTCACATGCTCAGGGAAGCCCATCAGTCTGAAAAGGGTGATGTCAGGTATTGAGGAACATGTCGGGCTATTTTTCAAACTATGACATTATTTCTTCAGGACTGAATGCTTGCAGAGCAAGCCCTTCAGAAAGCAGCAGGCCTTATGGGATTATTTGAACATGCTGGAAGAGTAGGATGTGTCAGATTATAAATTGAGTTAAAGGAAGAATGATAAAAAGACTTTAAAAATAATTTTAAAGCTAGTTTGCCTGTAACAGAGGCACCTTTCAGTTCATATGCATGTCATTATGAAAAAAATATTGAGATTTTGTAATATGGATATTTTTGTTGGTTAACTTTGGTTTTGCATATCTTTCAATGTCTGTGCACACGTTGGAGTATTTCATGAGCAGCTGAGGAGCTATCAGTGTAACTCTTCAGTTACAATGATTGGCCATGTTACATGTTATGCTGTATGGAACTGTTCATAAATCTGTGTGCAGACAGAAATCAATTCCTGCTGACAGACCGTTACTGTCCCTTCCTCCAAGTGAAAATATTTCAAGACACATCCTTAGCATTTCCATTGCCAACTGATTACATGAAAGGGTGCAGTAGCCTCCTCTGCACACACCTTTGAGCACATGCCTCCTTTAACATTGTACATGTAAAATCTTGGAAACCATCTGCTCTCTAAGTAATTTCATTCTTAAACTACATCAGCTCTAGCCCTTAAGCAGGTCCATGTCCCTCTTGTGTTGTTGACCTCTTAGCTGAACAAAATACTCCAGGTGCAATCTCATGAGAGCAGAGTAGAGGCGGAGAATCACCTCTATTGACCCTCTGGTCATACTCCTTTTGAAACAGCCCAGCATACAGTTGGTTTTCTGGGCTGCAAGCACACACTTCTGGCTCACGTTGAGCTGTTCATCAGCCAATACCCACTTAATGTTGGTCTTATAAATTTATCTTCATAATGCTGTCTTTTAACCTTTATGTTTGTTTATTTTCCTCTAATATTTTTTGTCTTAAACCAAACAACTGGTTTTATTAGATGGAGAACTATCTGTTTTAAGAGACTCAAAGGAAAAGAAATAATTTAAAATTAATCTGAAAAAAATATTTCCAGAAATAGAGCTTTAAAATGCCTAACAGTGTGTCCTGGGTTTAGCAGTAGCAGTCAGTTTTTCTCCTTCTTGGTAGCTGGTGCAGTTGTGCTTTGACTTCCAGCCTGTGAACAGTGCTGGTAACACCGATATTTACAGTTGCTGCTAAGTAATGTTTACCCTGACCACAGACTTTGTGAGGCTCATGCTTTGCCAGGGATGAGGGGAAGCCGGGACGAAGCAGAGACAGGACACCTGACCCAAGCTAGCCAAAGAGGTATTCCATACCACAGCACGTCATGCCCAGGGGGGTAACTGGGAGTTACCTGGAAGGACACGGTGTCTTCTGGGTCAGGCTCTTTTTTCGGTGGGTGTTATTGTATTCTCTTCCCTTGTTATTTTCTCTTACCATTGTTGTCGTTGGTGGTAGAGGTGGTGATTTGTGTTGTACATTGGTTGCTGGACTCGTCTCAACCCATGGGAGTTGCATTCTTTTGATTCTCCTCCCCATCCCTCTGGGAGTGGGGAAGTCGGGGGTGTGGGGGGAAGGAAAAAGAGAGAGGAAAAGGGGGGGTGAATGAGTGAATGAGCTGTCTGGCTGGGTTTAAACCACGACACAGTGTTACTTCTAGTACAGTGGCATTTGGATCAAGTTTTCTGCAACAAGGTCATCTGCAGATTCCAGGTTAGCAAAAATAAAGCTCAAAATTTTTCTGGAGAAGTGAGTCTTGTAAACTACAAACACAGTTCAACAGCTGAATCTCTCTAGGCCTATCTGAGATATATTTTCTGACATAGATTTTCTTAACATGTTCTTTTTTGTTTCCAAATGAAAACTTCCATAGATACCCCAGCATCCAGAACATGGCATTTAAATACCACACAGATGACTATATGTACGAGAGGAAGTAAAAGCTTGTTATGGCAGAATAAGCTCGTGTGTGCCACGTCAAAAGCAAATGGATAATCATCATGCCTGCTTGAGCAAAAGTTACCAGCAGTAGTGTTAATAAATAAGATTATGGTGAAATAAGATGCAAGTTCTCACTTATAATAGCAAGTAAACCTGGCCAAGTGATCCAAGCCAGAAAACCATAGATGTTAATTATCATTAGTAACACCCTATTTCCTTTAAAGAATCTAAATTTATTTTAAAACCAACTTCAACAAGTCAAGTAATAGCATGTTTTTGAAAGATATTTAATGCAACACCCTCGTTGATAATCCACTCCTGAATAGCTCTTTCAGAGATGTTAGGAAATTTTTGTATTGTGAATTGTATCTGTTGAATCATAAACTTCCATTTGGAACATAATTTAGATTCCAACTTTTAACCTTTCTGCTCTTGATAGTGTGTTTCTCTTTCAGAGATGTTAGGAAATTTTTGTATTGTGAATTGTATCTGTTGAATCATAAACTTCCATTTGGAACATAATTTAGATTCCAACTTTTAACCTTTCTGCTCTTGATTTGATCTGATAAGATATACCTTGAAGAAATAGTATCCAAAAGTTAAAATCTTATATATTTTAAAATCTTCTTTTCCACATTTGGAATTAAATATTGAAGACAGTGGATTTTATGGTTCAGGATGATCCTACAGAAAAGTCCTCATTCTCAGCCAAGGAAATGCCAGAATGAAACCTATTAATTCCTCAATCTGTGATCTTGTCTAAACCCCAGTCTTGCTGTCATTGTGCCTGGGGAGGAGGAAAAAGTAAATAACAGCTGATCGTTGGAGGGAAACCCAAAACATTCTCAGTTTTCTACATGAGAAAATGCATAATTACATTTGTTATATTTCTTCCACACTTCTGAAACTGTCTTCTACACAACCATTTTCATTACATGCTTTTAAAAAGTGAAAAAAAAACAAAAACAAACCAAAACCATGACATGCAATGCTCTAAGTTAGAATTAGATTATAGGCTTCTGTCAAACAAATAAAATCAAAAAGGAAGTGAGAGACTTAAGAATCTGAGAAGTTGCTTCTTCTAAAATTAATGTTCAGGGAAAAAAGCTTCATTCTTGTGACAGGAATTGCAGGATTTTCATATGCAATCTAGATTAAAGTCTAGGTTAATGTTTAAGTACTTTTGTTCCCTATTCACACTGGTGTTCCATGAAAAATTACTGAATTTAAACAAAAGTAATGAAGAACTACATAGGTCTTTTATTAAGGAATTAGTGGTGTACACTTGTAAATTCAAATGTCCGGAACTTCAGTATCTGTTATGCAAGCAACATTTTAGTGGAATTTACCTGGTTTTAACTAAGGTGACTGTGCTAATCTCACTCTTTCAGAAACATATGGATAAATAACCCTATATTTTCTGTAGTCAGGCAAAATTAATCTGTCAGCTCCCCATACATACATGTATATTTACACATATATGTTATTTCTGTCTTTAACTACATAGCTGGTTAGAATCTGAGTCTATGAAACACCAGATTATAGTGAAGTAACTGACATCTCACTCATGCCATCATGATTTGTCTAAACACAAACAAAGGGATGTGCCATCTGAAGCTAGTTCCATGAAGTGGGACAAGAAATGGCCTCAGAGGGATCTCCCATGCAGATAATAGCTTTGAGTGGTAGAAATTAGTAGGGAGGAGGGGAAAGGTTCTGTCTCTGAAAATCCTGGAGAAGAGAATATCTTGATTTGCAGGAAACACTGCACAAAAATCAGAAATATTTTTCTGAAAGCGTTTCAGTATGTACTTCTTTTCAACTAATAATAATGCTCCTGCATTCTGCCATAACAGAACTTCCTGCATGGTTTTCTTTTAAGACTATTAATATGGAAAAAAAAGATATTCAGAATAAGGTAATAAGTTGAATTCAAGTGCTTCTATGAGTATTATAAGCAGTAAGCCCATTGCAGATTGGGGAACATTACTGTTTTCCTCAAACTTCATTAGCAAATGTGTTAATTAAAGTTAACAAAGTTCTTTATGACAATGGTGTGTTACATACTTCATTACTATATAGTTTCCTCTTAAAAATTCTAGTTATCAAGGATCTTCTAAGTGATAAAGGAAAAAAAAGGTAATTATTGCACCATCAGGAGACAATAGAACTGGAACATGTATTTAAAATATCAATAAACAACATAAAGGAAATACTCTCAACATCAGTAATTCTGAAGCTTATGATTTTTGACATTCACATTCTCTATTTATTTCAGAAGGATCTTAGACATCTTAAGAATACCTGTGCAACAAGTTGTTCAGGTAAGTTGCAACCACTACTGCAGCTCCATGTTAAAAAATAAGATTGTTTAAATCACTACAGGGAGGAGGAACAACTGAATTCCCCTTTCTCTAATGATAAGTAACCATTAAGTATAAAAGAGTTGATGAATTTATGCAAGCTACTTTACACTGTACAATGTATCCCCTCAATCCTACAGTACTTGTATGAAAGTCACAGCTGTTTTATGGAGCTATAGCAGTTAGCATGTCTCTGAAAGGGGATCAAGCAAATATCTTAATCTAACATACCTTATCCATGAGGTTAAACTCAATGGCAGACTCAGAATTTGTGGCAGATTGATTCAGTATCAGTGTAAGCCAGGACTATGGAATGGTTGTGTATGTGATCCTCCAGAGGATGAGTCAGATAGCAGATACAGGGTTTTTTTCACCTGGGATGCTACGAGTGGGAAAAGGGATTCAGTCAATGATGGACCCAGTTTCTAAAAGCTATTAAAAAATCTTAATACCTGGTCCACATATGCAGCTCTGGATAGAAGAGAATATTTAGTTCATGGTGGATGCTTTAATTTCACTTCCAGACTGAAGTAATTTGTCTTTTGAAACACCTATAGGTTGGAGTTGGCAAATTCTCTATTACTGCATTTTTTTATTCTTTTATTTTTCTTTCTTTTTTTGTGTGTGTGGGTTTGTTGCTTTTGTTTTTTTTTTTTTTAAGATGCAAAGATTTGGACTGTCATGATTAGGAAAAATGAAACAAGAAATTGTAATTTTCAGAATGCCAACATTTGCTAGGTAAACTATGTCAAATATAAAGTTTTTATGAATTTCCTGTGTTCCGTAGTAATCTTGTGCTGTGACGATGCACATTAATATTGCTGTATGTGTGTCTGGCATGCACATGCAATCAAACTATGCAAATCACTCTAATTCTACAGACTGAAGGAAAAATAAACCTCCATGGCTTTCTAGTAGGAAGAACTGAGAATTATTAGAGTGCCTTGAAAAGATGATTAATAGAAAGTGCTGGTGTGATTGCCAAGGATGGGTACAGCTGTCTGCCTACAAGGAGGCACAACCATCTGTATGCACACAAGTTTCATTGCTGTATGACAACTTCCTTCTGAAAGCAGAACAGCTGAGGTGGGAGTAAACAGGGGAAAAATGTTACTTTCCAATTAAGCTAGTAATTTATTCGTGGTATAATACTGGACACTGTGTTTTTTGCATCCTTTTTCAGACGTTATGTGAAGTTCTGTTCCCTTCTGAAGATGAAGAGGACTAGGCCTAAGGGCTTGCTAGTCTCCTCGTATTACATGACTCCATCTGTTTAAAGCCTTAATGCTTAAACGGTTTATGTGTACACAATTCATGTTAACGGATACAATTCCATTTAAAATGTGTGGGGATAAACAGAAAACACATCTATCATAGAATCATAGAATTGACTAGATTGGGAAAGACCTTTAAGATCATAAAGTTTAAGCTTTACCCCAGATCTGCAAAATCCACCACTAAGCCATGTCACTGAGGGCCTCATCTACACTTTTTTTTTGAGTACTTCCAGGAGCAGTGATTCCACCACTTCCCTGGTCAGCCTGTTCCAATGCCTGATCGCCCTCTCTGTGAAGAATTTTTTCCTAAAATCCAATATAAACCTCCTGTGGCTGTTACTTCTTGTCCTATCACTTGTTTCTTGGGAGAAGAGACTGGCCCCCCCATACTATTAATTTAGTTTGATTAAAGGAAAAAGTTAGATATGCTTTTTCTGAAAGGAGTGATAAAAAAGTAACTGTATAATAAAGGCCAGATGACAGTGTTAGAGACAATTTGGAAGCACTCTATGAACTCCAAAGTAAAATCTATATAATAGAAATAGAAGTTTGTAATTAAAACACATAAATTAAGGTTCTGCACTGTGATTGCAGTCATTTGAGTTTTGCATCTAATTTAAATTTTTTATTTCTACATTCATGTAATTCCCAGAATTTTGTACATGAAAAAGTGACTGAAAGTCTTCAACATGAAATTAAGATGGAAACTGTTTTATGTATCCACCCTTTGTTAATAAATAAGTAAATATCAACTTAGAAATTCATGTACCACTTAGAAGAAATTATAATAACAAAATCATCCTTTTTGCACTCATAAATATATTAAAGCCTCAATTCTGTGAGGAAGTCCTTAAGGGATGAAGAGTCTTTCTATAATGATATGCTAACAGAATTCATTCTTAAAGCATAATGTATTACTTGACTTTATAAAGCCAGCAGCTACTGTACAAGGATTAGTTGTATAAAGGAGACATAATTCAAAAGAGAGATTAATTGTGGGCGAGAAAAACCCAGGCAAAATAATAAATGGAAGACACCAAGGCCCTTTCATCTACCCTTTAAATTACCCTCTGTTGTTATTACTAAAAGGTGAGTGGTATAAAAATAAAAGATAATCACAACTCTTGTTTCATTCTATTATATATCTATAAAGTGTTCCAATATGCACATTTTCTACTTATAGAAAAAATTCAGATCCTTTATATTTCAAAAGAGAAAGTCTTAAGGATGCATTCAGTTCCCTAGTTTAACGATTCCCTTCTAAACTGTAAATAGCATTGACATGACAAAGCGTAGGTCATAAAAGAAAACTGTGCCTCTTTCCAGACACTCTCCAAAGTCTTCGTTTACTCACTGAAAAGGACTGATTCAAGCACAGTTCAATTAATTATACACTCATGCTCATATTTTTAAGCAGATGCTAGGAAGACTTTGCGCAATATGCAGTGTTCCCAGTGCCAAAGAACAGTGGGCAATCTGTTCTTCCTTTTCTGAAGATAACTAGCTGATTATTCATCTCATTCCTTAATTATTAAGGATGAAAAAAAGTGGTTTGGATTACGAAAACGTGAATCAACCTGAAATTTTAACACAATTGGGCAGAAGCTCAGAATACTTTCGAAATCCATGTATGACTTCAGAAGTACCCAGTGAGTTCCAATTTCTATTATTGTAACATCACAGATTATCTATTATGTCTCAAAATAGAGTATATGATAAAATAATATGAAGTAGTATAATTGTAGCTGCTTTTACAGTTATTAGACTGGAAAACTCATAGGATCCTATTAGTGAAGGAGGATGATGCTTATTTCTGTTTGTGGGGACTTCTTCTGTCTTAGGACCCTTTCTGTTGTTTACTCATTCCTGACCTCAAGACCTTTCTTTCCTTTTTGTATTTAAGTGGTGAAAGACTTAACTGTTCATTTCAAGGTGGGGCTGTGATGCAGGAGTTGCAACAGAGCAATGTTTTGTAACTAGATTATAGGTTGTGTACCTGCCTGCTGAGGAGAGACTTGACTGCAAGTTGTTGTCAGGCTTCCCGGCTCCTGGCTTTTTCACTGTTGCCTGCTTATTCCTTTGGGATATACATTTTTTGTGCATACAAAGCTCAGGTAAGGGCCTTTGCCAAAAAATCTCTGCTGCTGCTGTGATTCCTATCCCACCTGCTTTATGTGGAATTAAAGACTTCCAGTTGGTTTTCTACTTGACAAAGTCTGAGCAATAAGGACACAAAATTTAGTCTGATTAGATAGTCATATTCAGTTTACTTTCTCTACAGGAAGGAAATAATGAAGTTAAATTTTGGTTTTTTTATGTGCTAATGCCAAAAAAAAACCTGGTTCTGCTAAATCTTTAACAAAAAATGCTACTTTTCATTGAAGAATTTACTTCTGTATACTTCTGTAGAAATGCAGAATGTTAAGAGAGCTGAAATCACACAAAAATTACTTTCAGTGAGCACTTCACATGCAATGATGCATCAAGAGGCACACACTTGTTTTCTGTCACAATTATCATTATGATCTCTCTGTAAAACTATCTTACAGAGAGAACTGTATGTATTTCTGGATCTTCAAATAATACACAGTGGTATGACAGCATTGTGTAAGTTGATCATGTTCAGTCACGCTGACTGAAGGTCTGATTGTCTAGTCTTATGTTACAGTTCATATAAAAGGATTTTGGAATTTTTAATACTGTTTTTATGTTATTTTAAAGTTTTCCTTAACTACACTTAATGTACTTGTTAACAGCTGATTGAAAATGGAGTCTAAAATTAAATGTAGACTAAATGAAGTGACTAATAAAACAGTAGTTTTCCTTGTGCCCTTAAAGAGGGGTTCCTTTCACCTAATTCAAGGTATTTAGAAATTAGACAGTTAGTCAGAAGAAGTCATTTAAGTCCATCCTTAGTGGATGGAGACATGACTGGCACTTCCCAAAGCAAGTCTATTCCTCTTATGATGTATGTGTCTAACTAGGCAGACTGAATTCCTTCTGGGAGTGAATGTTCCACTAAGATAGCTTCACCAGAAAGCCTGAAAGGCTAGTTCAGAGTGAATATCTAATTGTAAATGGGTAAAATTAAAGAAGACTCCTACTCCAAACACATTGGTGTAAAATGTGCATCTTTCACAGTTTCTCAGGAAAATATTCCCATGAAGAGTTTTAAAAACATAATTACACGTAACTAATAATTTTCTCTTCTGGAAAAATAACAAAATCAACAGTTTTCACAACATATTTTGAAAGTGTGTGCTCATTTCTGTAACTTTAAACCTCTATTGTTAAGGTGTAATTTATTCAGAGAAAAAAAAATCTACTTAAAAGTATACATACTACAGAATTAGCTGCTATAATATTTAGTAAAGAAAGAAAAAAAATCTGTGTGAAGAATTGTATGATGGAAAGGACAAACCTGATCTTGGTCTCATTAAAGCAATGAAAGTCTTTCCTGTAATGTCGGTTAGAGCAGAACTGCACCCTAGAAATAAACGCCTCAGGTTTTCTTTGGAAACCTGGGCTGAACTATTGATGTAAAAGAGATTTTGGTCATAAAGGCAGTGAAAATGTCAGTATTGGTATAGTCATTTTGTCTGTACTTTACCTTCAGCAGAGGTCAAATCAGCTGCTGAGTTACTCATTTTTTTCTGTTGACTTTTACTACTGTTACTTCCAACATAGGTTCAAACCCATACACTTTGTAATGTTTAGGAATTGGAAATATAATCATGTCAGTATAATTATACCTCACAGTGTCACAAAAGGCCCCTCCTGGTAATTTTGTGCGACATGGCTGCTCCAAAATATTCCATTTGATGGCTGAACACATGCATTCTGAAAACTTGCTTTGGAAAATGTTCTTAATGTATATATTATTGTACAATAAATATTTATCTTTTGTTTCTAGGATATAAATAACTACTGAAGTTTCCTTGCTTCCTTCAGCAAGGAAATTCATGGATTATTGAAATATTCTTTTTAAGATGCTATCTTTAATTTTGTGAATTACAGACCTCAGTTACACACTTGTAGCTGTGGTTAAATATTTTTTTTCTCAGTTCTATTGCTCAAATTCTACTCTTCATTGCTACTATTTTTTGCTTTTAATATTCTACTTTTTTATTATTCGTCGCATGTTCTACTACCATATATCTACTGTAGCAAGCATTTTCTTTCTGTATGAGCTTGATCTGTAACAATTAAGTGGTTATAATGTAAATCCTTTTTTCATTTCATCCTTTCAGTTTTCTCATGTATGACATCCTTTCTAATCCTGTCTGTATTAATGTCTGATACAGTCTGTAATTCAAACGAAAATCCCATTTAATTCAAGCTTTTTCCCACTATTATTGTCTTTCTGCTATTATTACAGAAATATTTTAAAAGATAGTTTAATCATCCCTAGTACTTTTCAGGTTTTTTCTCTTTTAATTATTCTTTATAGGAATATATAAGAATATATAGTATATATATTCTTTATAGGAATATTTATAAGAGTATTTCAAGTCTGGATAAGACATAACCCTCTAAGCTTAACTGGTTGGAGTAATTATGAACAGTTTAGCAGCTGAAAGTCACTTCTCTAATTCTTTCACGTATGTTCATTTTGTCCCAAAGTTCCCTCTGATATTGGTGGAAGTAGAATTGTTTCATTGTACATGTGCTATCAGCAGTAGGAAGAAGATCCAAAGCAAAAAAAGAAAGAGAGGTGGTAGAAGGGACTCAACTGATCAGAATGTCTTCAGTCTAAAATTAAAAGTGCTGGACTGAAAAGAGAGACTAGTAAAAGGATTTATTTTGCAAGATTTTGCATCCAAGGATACTTATTATCAACCCTTTTTATTTGATACATCTCATGCTAGTAAATCTAAATTATTCCTGTTTAAAGAGCTACTTGTTAAAGCTTTGCATTTTACAACTATTTCTTAAAACTTAAACACTTGAAAGGTATCTTTTTTTTTCATTAAGTTCCTGTAAGTAGAACTCTTCAAATATCAACAAGCCACCTAAACTGGGATTTTGTTAAATTTATTGTGGCATTTAAAATTCTGTCGCTTGTATGATGTTGATGTTTTTATTAAATAAAAACAAAAATAATAGCATGAAGTCTTTGCCAATGACCAACATGAACAAAACAGGCTCAACTTGGGGAAGATTAATTTATTACCAATGAAATCAGGGTAGGATAATGAGAAATAAAAACAAATCTTAAAACACTTTCCCTTCACCCCTTCTCTCTTACTGTGCTTAACTTCACTTCTGAATTCTCCACATCCACCTCCCCAGCAGTGAAGGGGTACAGGGAATAGGGGTTATGGTCAGTTCTTCACACAATGTCTCTGCTGCTTCTTCCTCTTCCAGTGTGGACTCTCAACAGGGTAACAGCCTCCTTTGCTTGCATCCTTCTGCTCTGGCATCGGGTCCTCCTCAGGCTGCAGGTGGATATATGCTCCATCATGGACTTCTGTGGGATGCACAGGCACAGCCTGCCTCATCATGATCTGCACCACAAGCTGCAGGGAAATCTCTGCTCCAGTGACTGGAGCACCTCCTCCCTCTCACTTCATTGGCCTTGGTGTCTGAAGAGCTCTTTCTCTCCACATATCCTCACTCCTCCAACTGCTGCTGTGCAGGTCTCCATCCCCCCTTCTTAACTATGTTATCACAGAGGCGCTACCCCACTCAAGCTTGGCTAGTGGCAGGTTGATCCTGGAGCCATCTGACACTGACTCTATTGGACATAGGTGGAGCTTCAAGAACATTCTCACAGAAGTCGTCCCTGCAGCCCCTCCACTACTGAAGCCTTACCATTCAAACCCACTGCACAAGATTTTTTATAAATTTTAGATCTCAAGTAAGCAAAGAAGGCTAAATTGCTTATATTTGCCCAAAGCTGCATTAGATGAATAGGACTGAAACTGAAAATTTACATTGACTGTTATGAAATAATCTATTAATGATAAAATTACAAGATTAATATTTCAAAGCATGTTTCTTAAATGGACATATTGAAAACTAGACTGAATAAAGTTAATTGTGGATCTTGTTAGTAATCTGCTTGCCTGTAATTTTATGTGGCACTTTGCTTAAAAGGCAAATGCAAGTAGTAAGAAGGCTGCCTGGCTGCCTGCTGTGCTCTAAATGAGTGTCTCTAGAGCAGGGGTGAGACTGAGAGCAGCAATGAGTCTGTGATGGGGAAGAAACTTCTGAGGTAAAGATGAGGCCAGTGGGGAAAGAGTGGCACAAGTACATGAAGGAAGAAAGCATAAATCAAGACTGAGATGTGTGTTTGGAGAAAAGAATATTTTTCAATGAATCAGAAGAAACAGTTTAGACATTGCTGATAAATAGCTGTTGAAACTGCTGAATAGAGAACAAGATGAAGTCATCTGTCCTATGAAGTGGCAATGAAAGAAGAAATATACTTTTTAAATAAATTTATTTTAATGTTTTCTTTTTAAGCAAATACATTCTGAAGCTATCTACTTCTGGTTTTGCTTTTATTGAAGCCTAGCTTACAAAATTCAAATGCGTTTAGATTTCCAACCCACACCCCCCCCCCCCCCCCCCCCCCCCAGTATTTACTTTAACAGAATGCTACTGTTAGATCTGCTTTAAGTTCCCAGGTAAGTCAGATTTTATGATGATATACAGAAGTGGGAAGAACTAGAATGCCAAGGGGTAAACTTTTTAGGGGATTCCCAAGACAGTCTCCTGTGCAAAACAAAATATATTGGTAGCTGCAGACAGATACCAGGGTAAGAGGATAATATGATGGTCATATTTTGTCAGCATCAGAATACTGGAAAAGCAGGCTTTGGCAGCTGTAGCTACCTTGTCAAAGGTGGGCATATATGTGTGAGGGTAGCTATAGGTTAGTAGGGCTGTTTCCAATGTCTTTCTTCTGGTGGAGCTAGAGCAGTTCAAGAATCTTCTAAATTCTAGTCAGGAGGTTCTTGTTACCCCAGGAAGACTGGTGATTCCCATCACCAAGCTTCCAGTGGTGGCCACCCTTGCTCTGTACTAATCCGCCTCTCAGAAGGCACTAAAGTTCCTTGGTGAGAAAACTTGAAAATGAGCATGGATTCTCCTGGCAGAGCACATCTGTGTGTGAGAGTTCCTCTACTGAATCTGTATGTTGGAGATAGCAAGTGCTTTTAAAGGTCGGTTTACTCAGACAAAAGTATATTTTGAAAATAACTAGGTTTCTGAAGTCACTGGACTTTGGAAGAGGGACTGTTGTGTGATGAACAAGTATTTTCTGATACAGCTTGATCAAATACATTCAAAGTTTCAAAATAAGAATTTTTTTTTTCTGGTTTTAATCACAGAAGACCATCATTTTTATTCTCTTTTTTGACAGAATTAAACCATTGTCTCACAGGTCTCTACGAAATCCTCTTCTAAGGTCCCAGGTTGCCAAGTCTCTCCATTCAGCTGTAACACTGAGTTGAGAAGCCACAAAAATATGTTAACTATGTACTGGTGACCTTGGATTTTCTTCACAGTCAGGGCCTTAAAAATTAATCTAAATACTGATGAAAAGCTTTGATTCACACTAAAATATTTGCTTAAATCCAGTTAACTTGATCTTTTCGCCAAATAAGAATGGCAAAATGACAAAAAATTAGGCACAACTTCATGGGTTTTGTTGAACATGGACCTGAGAAAAACTTTTCTTTAAAGCGTTTTTGTTTTGTTAGTTTGAAATTTTACAGAGGTGCAGTCAAGGAGGGCAGGGGAAATGAGAATTTAAAAAACCTGGAGAAGATTAATTCAGTTTTTTTCTAAATGAGAAGCTAATCTAAAGATAGCATTTTTATGTATCATATGGTGTCAAAGTATAGTATGGAAAATTGCTTAGTTTGACCAGGTATATTATTTCTTCAGAAGAGTAGTCTTCATGTTACTCCAAGATAAATGAATCAAGTACAAGGACACAGTTTTCAAATATGCAGACTTGTCAGCATAGTTGAGTTGAATTAAATGCTGGATGAACTATGGTTAAAATATAATATGCTTCTTAAAAAAAAAACAAACAACTTTTTCCTTTGATGCATTAGTATTTGTTCTGATTTTCCTGCTGTTATTTTTGTTGTTGACTCTTTCATAAGATGTCCAGCCTGATTGATGTGTGGTGTTCAGTTGGCATAGGGAAGAAATTACAAAGAACAGTTATTTAGAAGTACATTTTTTATGAATAACGCTCGCCAGTGTCATCTTTCTAGCTTTCCTATTACTCATTTTCTAGCCAATTATCCATGTGTTACAGTATTCTGAAAAATATGTTCAAAACATTTTTGCTTCATTTTGTCTATTCTGTTTTTTCCCAGGAGATTTGGATTATTTTTAGATGTGGAAATGAGAATGTTAAAAAATAAAATCTTCTGAAAGCTCATGAAAGAAATTTGTTTAACTGTTTGTGGGCATAGTGTCTTTGGGAACAGCTGACAATACTGGTTGTATTGCCTTATGGCTTTTGTAGGTATATGTTATCATAGCTTCAATGACATTACAGAAAGAATGCTGCTTTGAAAACTTACTTAAGAAGGGGGAAAATGCCACACAGCAGTAAGGAGTGAGGAAAAAATGTGAGAAGCAACAGTGTGAACACGAAGGTAAGAGTAGGAGGGCAGTGCTTCAGGTACAGAAGCAGATACTCCCATGCAACCCATCAAAGACATCACAGTGGAGCAAATATTCTCCTGCATCCTGTGGAAGGGATGGCAGAGAAACACATAAGAACAGATGCCCACACTGCACATGCACTGTTTAAGTTCTCCCTGATGAAGGGGCTGATGGAGATTGTTGAAGAAAAGAAGGCACTTTAAGACCTTTACTAGAATCATCACCAATTCTGAAAACAATACTGGCATTACAGAATGGGATGCA
The DNA here is from genome assembly GCF_028554395.1 of Pezoporus wallicus. Taxonomy (NCBI): domain Eukaryota; kingdom Metazoa; phylum Chordata; class Aves; order Psittaciformes; family Psittacidae; genus Pezoporus; species Pezoporus wallicus. Next base: position 919,672 of record NW_026642489.1, on the reverse strand, counting down.
CACAAATAATTTGTGGTTTGATGTAAACACCTTCATTTGAAACACTATTATTAATTCCAAACAATTGATACTGTAAAGTTATTCAAGACTGTGCTATCTAAATGAGTCAATATATTTCCAAGTTAAGGAGTTGGTTAGATAGGTTAAAATGCATTAATTTGTTTTGTCGTTCTGTTATATTCATAACAAGATTTGAAGGAATGGTATAACTACTTTTGGGGATGTGAGTAGCAAGTGTTTACTTTTCTTGTGGCCCAAATCATTACACCTGTACTTTAAAGGTTTCTCCATGTTTCACTTTCTAGCTTCAATATGAGAACTCTACATGGCAAAGGTAAATAGAGGATATAGACTTTTGCTCAGATCACCTACATTTTTATGCTAACGCTTAGATAAAAATAAAAAAACAAAACCCAAAACAAAGGAAACAAGAATAACAAAACAGGAAAACTCAACTAAACACCAAAAAGCCCTCCCCCCAAAAAAAAACCTACAACCCAAACATATTTGGGACATTATGAAAGACTTTTCCCCCCAAGTCATTTATTTTTGTTTTGCTTGATCAACACAGAAGTTACATTGCAGCTTCAAGCTTTTAAAATTCTATAAAGTTATTTTGTTTTCAGGTTCATTATAATTCAGCCTCCATCTGAACACTTCGGTTGTTTATCCCATTTTGTTAAACAGGGAGAAGAGGCTATAAAGATCTGCTGTCAATAACCAGTCCTCTTAAAAAGTATCTGCAACCTTCAAAGGCTAAGGAGGTTATACATCTTGGCTCAGAAGAAGGCAAGTTAATAAGCAGAAATGCAAGCTTGCCGAGCTGTCTTAATCCAAAACCCTTAATACTTTTTGTATGCTTTTCTTCCCCCCTCCTTTTTACCCAAATAAAAAGGCAGCTGTTCAATTAGATTAGTCTGTCTTCTTCTTTTTTTTTTTTTTGCATCCTGTCCTTATGCAGAACTTCCAGAATAAAATAAAGACAAAGACCTTCATGTTCTAGATAAAGTACCTAACAGCTGTTTATGTGTTTTTTGAATTCAACATAAGGAATTTCACCGTAAGAATACTATCATGTTTTAGATAACACAATCTGCTGTGGAAAAAAACCTCCACAACCCTTTTATAAAGGATTAAATAGTTAACATCCAAATCAAAAGATAACAATTGTCACTATCAGTTACAAAAATTTTAATTATTATATTCCAGACTAATAAAGAAAATATTCAGTAACAATACCTTTGCAGTATCATGTTATGCAAGAGCTGTGACTAACACTAACCACTCTCTGGTATTAGGTCCCTATCCATGCGCTTTGCAGTCCTAGGCAGGAGGAACAGGGTACCTGTGATGGGTGCACCCTCTGCGCATAAGACCTCACTTAGTACATGTTTCTTCACACACATCTTCCTCTCAGCAGCGGCTCTCGGGCTCAGAATAACCTGTTGCACACTTCATCTCTCTTGTTTTGTTTGCCTGATGATTCTCTGAAAATTCTAACTCCATTCTTCTTTATTTCTTCTTGTCAGATTTCTGAACTGGGAGGCTGGCACGTGTGATCATCAGAGGAATGCCAGTTAAACAGTCAAAACCCAAATATTATTATTTTATGACATTCTATCTCAGAGAAAACAGAAAAAAGTTTTAATTCTTCCCTTTCCAAAATTTTTATGATTCCTTTTTTTTCCAGTAGGAAATTTGAAAATATGGCAAGTAATTTTTATTTTGAAAGCCTGAAGAAGTCCAGTGCAATCTGCCTGTTTTTCACCCTTAAAGTCTTCAGGTGCTAAATGAGTAGCTTTGTGTTAAGGAATGGTTGAAAAGGACAACAGCATACCGTTGTTTCTATGTTACACCAGTGGATTACTAAGCAGGAACTTGGGGGATAAGTCCGCCTGTACTGGGGAAGTCAGGGGAATTGACAAGTACAAACTAATAATGGCTTGCCCTGGTACTAAGTAATCTACTGCTCATCTATGTGAAAAAGAACAGAGAAGGTAACTATATAGGAAGGCTGTGGAAAATGTTTACCTGGAAGGAATCTTTTTCAGGTGATACAGAACTGAAAGAGAAAGATGAATCTGTAAGTAGATACTTATGTAGTTTCTCCTAACGCTAACAACATAACTGGTGACTTCCAGAATTATGAGTTCTATCCCATACTTCCTTGAAATTTTTTTGTGAAGCTTATTGAAACCTGTTAGTAATGACAACAGAATTCTTAGGGCAGAATGTCTTCGATCTCTCAATTCACTAATGCTTTTCTATTGTAAATTTTCATAGAATTTTCAGCTGTGAAGTGTTCCCCCAGTTTTTTTATTTTTCTTTTTTCTAAAATGTATCTAATAAAAAGGATAAGTAAATTTTCATTACATATAACTCATACATTTCAAAAGTAGATGTTCTGATATATAGACCATGCAGGTTTATGTTAGAACATCACAGAATATCTCTTATAGAATGCTTTGAAAATTGTAATTTCTAGGTGCACATTGAGTAAATTGTGAATGAAAATCATTCAGATTGTGATTAGTTTTGTTAGTGTTCTATTTAGTAATTTCAATAGGTTTGAAGTCTTTCTTTGTGATTTTATTGTGTTGGAAAGGAAGGGTTAATGAAAATTTACTGCCTCCTCTACACAGAGAGAGGAAGTAATTTGCTGCTGTGCTTGCCTCTGCAGGAAACAAATAAGAAAAAAAAAGAAAAGATAAACTGGATGCTTTCTAATTGCACTGTTCTCAAAATCTGGATAGATGGTTTAAATATGGTAGGATTTTAGACTTTTGATTTTGAGTTTTTTTTCCAATGTTTTCCTCACTTGACCTTGCTGCATATATGGATGTAACTCTCTTGGTGTTCCTTTGCAGCAGTTTTCTGTATGTGCTTATTTTGATGTCAATATTTTTCATTTTACAAGCATCCAATGATGAATAGTTTAATTTATGTTCCCTGTCAGCATTTAAGCAGGTAACTTGTAAACAGTCAGTTCAGCAGATGGGAAGGCAGGTATCAGTTAACCTATGGAAAATGCAATTAGACTAGCAACAGGAGGACTGCTAAGAAAATTTGAAAGTAGTGATTTTCCCATACAAATACTAGCTTGCTCTGATTTTGTTTAATGCTTACTTAATTCTCTGTGAAGTAAGCTTATAAAATCTACATTGCTTAAATAGCTAATTCATGATAAGAATTAGCATGTTTAAACATAGGTGATTTCAGTCAGAAGTGAGTAAAGAATAGTACATCTAAACCCTTTTGTGTAAATAAAATTTCAGGTCTGCACACTGGTTAATTTCCTTTTTTTGCAAGACTTAAAACATTTCTGAATGCCTCATTATGAATCAGCAAAAGGTCAATTGCAAATGAAACTCTTTGAAAATAATGAGAGACATGTCTGAACTGTATTTTATCTTTACTCCTTCAAGACAGGTAAGCATACTGAAAACCACAAACGTTTGTTACACTTAGTTTCTTGCAAATATGACATTTTAGCTGAATAAAAAAATTCACATTGTAGAATAGCTGCACTTTCTCTAGGGCCTTTGCTAACAATAATGGGTTTGATTTAGTTAGTTTGTATAACAGACGATACTGTTTACTTATGGTAACACACTGTTCAAGATGATTAAGTGAGATTCAACTTCAAAGTAAGCTGTTATTAGTAACAGCTTGAAGTAACAATGTAAGAAGTCTAATATGTTTGAATTCTGCAGGCCCCTAGGTTTCATTATCCAACCTTAGGCTTTTAAAATAGTTTATTTTTCTCATAAATTTCTGAAAGTTGAGAAAAGAAAATCTTTGTTTTAGGAAAATTTATCCTACTCTATATACATCAGGGATAACATAAATAGGAACATGTAGACTAAAGTACATAAAATACTATTTGATTTATTAGTTTCCTAAGAATTCTGATTTTAATAAGAAAAGAAATACCACTGAAATTAATATCTTTCTTAGAATAAGCATTTTTGAAGTGAGTAAGGAAGAAATGGACATTTGAACCTTGTATTAACAGATAAAAAAAATGTTTGAGTAATATGGCATGGGAAAAGCATTGGACTCATGCAATTAGGTTATATGATTTTCTGTGTAATTTGCCCACAGCATTTCATGGGTGTGAAAATAAACATATGGAAACAGACTGTTTCCCATCTTCATACCCTCTACCTACTTATCACACCTCTGTGTGTCCCGTCCATCCCCCCCCCCCCCAAAAAAAAAAAAGTTAGGAAAAATATAATTATGCAGTTTTTATTTGAGCAAAAGATTAAACTTTCTATTTTCAGAGATACTGTTTTCATCGTTGATGGAATTTTACTATTAAGGTCTTCCTATGCAAAAAGAAAGACACATTTTAAGATGTATTAAACCAGCAAAGATTATTTGGCTTTGCTGTATTTCTTTGATTTAACCCGAGTTGCTAGGCTGTTGTTTTTAATTAATCCCAGGTCAGTAGTAACTGTAATTTATTGTTAATTTGGGGCCTGTAAGAATGGATTTAATTGCCACAGTACACTTCCTAAGCGGTAATTACGCATATCCCCTAAACAGTCATATTTGGTGCTAGTTGCCAGTATTGCTGGCTGTGTCATCAAAAGCCATGAATTGAAATAGTGTGATTAGAATCTAAGTTACACTTGTGGTTATTTATATATAAAAACTGTGTCTGATTATTTTTTTTTTAATATAGAATTATTCTTAGGTCTGAATTTGCACACACATTTACACTGTGTGTGGTCCACATGGCCTTCCCTTGTAGTTCCTGCAGCTAGAAAGTTCCACATTTTAGAACTGTTGCAAGACAGAGCTAGGAACAAATTTCAAGAATGTACATGCATATTTTGAAGAAGAACAGCTGTTGGTAAATGGCAGGTTTTCCTCCTTCAAATGCTTGATTAGTAAAGACACGTGGCCACTTTCAAATCCTTTAAAACCTCTAAAAAAGAGCTTGTGAGGAGTTCATATGCCAGTCCCATTGTTCATGGTTGATGACAAAGCATGATCACAAGAAAATACATCTTGTAGATGGTTAATCTATAAAAATACCGAGCTCTGTGCCAGAACATCAGATGGTACTTCCCACAGTAGCATAGTTTTCACATTCTGGAAATCTCTGGACTGTGGCAGGGAATAGAAACTCTTGAAGTGAAGAATGGGAGAGATAGAAAGGAGAGACCTGCAGTTTGCAGCTTAGATGGAGAATGGTCCCAGCAAAGGTTTCTCTGTCAGATCTTGGTTACATACAAGCAGATATCTTCAGGGATCTGGAAATGGCAGGCTTTACCTTTACTGCTTATTTCCATATTGGACAGTTCAACCAAAGGTTCACTCATTTTGTGCAAAGATGGCACTGGAGATGGCATTCTCTATCGCTTTTTACTCAAATACGGTAAAAGGAGAATCTACTTGTAATGCCATCATCCCTGAGGCTATAGTGACAGAACTTGTGACAATCACAAGAATATACTTCAACACCACACAAAAAAAAAACCAATACATTAATCCTGTCAGGGAAGCAAAAGCTATACCTAGATGTTGATTTTAGAAAACAAACTTCAGATGAAATGGGAAACCGGAAGGTCATGCCTGGCTCTGTTTAATGAAATAAAATCACAGCTCAGGGCTCCACATTATCTAAAAGGCTATTACAAGACCTTAACTGGCTACAGATGACTATGGTTTTTTTCTATACTCAGCTCTTGAGATCTCAAGATTCATCTTTTAAACCCATTTTGCATTTTATGTAATAAAACATTTTTAAACAGAGGAAAAAGAAATGCTAACAAAAAAACCCAAAAAGCAAAAACACAAAAACCACCCAAAACAAAACACACATACACAAAAACATCAAAACAAAACCTTCACAAATTAACTAGGGAAGTTAGACCAGAAAAAGGCTTGCATGAACAAAGTAAAGAAATTTTACATGACCTTTTCCACCATTTTTTTTGTGAAAGAAGTGTAATACTAGTAAGAAAGCACAGAGAGTCTGACCACTTCTTGGATGTCTCCAGGAGTTCCTTCCTTGCCTCTGATACCTGGCTCTTTGCCCCTTTCAGTCAAGCTGCAGGATTCTGTGTTATCACTGTGGCCATCAGATTCCTTCTCCCATCGTATTCTACAATGTCTGAGACCTTTTCTCCCTGAATGTGCTCTATTATTTACTGTGGAAAAAGCAATTCACTTCCACCTTCCAGCTAGTCTGTTCAGCAGTAACAAAACAACAAAAATCTGCATGCAGTTCGCCATTAAGACCCTCAACAAACAACTAAATCATAAGCTAGAGAACAACTAGCAGAAAATTATTTCTCTAGATCATTCATCTGTGAAAAATATTGAAGAGAGTGTACTGTATGACTTCTGCGCTTGTACAAGAAGAAAAAAAAAGGTTGCTGCACAGCTTTGTGGACACTGAAAACCGCAAGAATTTCTGGCTAACCAGTAAATGCATGCTCATTGTGTGTTTTCTGAAAGAATAGGTATTAAATCTTCATGACAGTTCATAGTCCTTCATGTTAGGTTTTGAGCTTGAACCATCTCCAAGTGCAGAGCAGGATTTCAAAAAAGGAGTGAAGTCAGAGGAATAGTTCATCCTTCAGTTGTCACAATTTTCCCATTTGTACATTTATGAAATTATGTTCTCTTAAATGTCTTTGAGATACACTTTTAGCAAGCAGAAAATGAGCATGATTCCTGCAATTATTCTACTACTAATATTAACGTGTAACACATTAATTTTACTAGACGTGTATTCTTTTTTAAGACATTAATATGAAATAGTAAAATATTTAACCAGAAGTCTTTAAAAGTAAAATGTTTAAAAGTAAAAACGTTTTTAGTTAAGGTTTTTTTTTCTCAACAATGTAAAGCTGGGGGGGAAGAAAAAGGAAGGGGGGAGGCTTGCAGTCATGGTGCTTCTCTTTCCAAGTAACAAGCACACATGATAGAGCCCTGCTTTCCTGGAGATGACTGAACACCTGCATGCCCATAGGAAGAAGTGAATGGATTCCTTATTTCACTTTGATTGAGCATATAGCTTTTGCTTTACTGCCTTTAACTCATGAATTCTCAACTTTCTGATTCTTTTCCCCATCCCAACATGGAGGGTTGAGTAAGTGTGGTGCTTAGTTTTTGGATGGGGTTAAACCACAACACAAAGATTTAATTATTGGTTATCTTTACAGTAAATTAACAGCATGCTAGATACTCAAAAACAATAGTCTATATGATACTGTTGATAGAACATTTCTTCATTGTTTATGATGACATCAAGCCCTAGTTACAGTTATCTTCTCAAGCAAAGCTTTTAACATTTATGGTAGGCTTTACCTTTTGTTACTAAAGTCATGGAAATGAGAAAGAGGCAAACTGCAAATTGTATAAGTAGAAAATAGAGCAATACTCTCTACATTTATCCATGAATTCTTTCTGTGACCATTTCAACTCTATAGGAGGCTTTTTAGTCTCTATCAACTTAATTTCAAGTTAAAAAGCTTCCAATTCAAATGTCTATATTGTTATCCAAGTAGTAAAAAAGAAAACTTGTAGATTTCAGTGTAATGCTTTCACGTGTAAATTAAATTTAAGGGGATATATTAACAAGACCTAGAAAGTTGACAGTTAAGAGAAATGAACAGCCTAAATTTAAACCAACTAAAATATTAGATCAAACCTGATTTATTTGGATATTCATGTTTCTTTGGAAAGTTTCAGAAGTGTGACAGAGGAAAGAAGTAAACATATTTGTGCACATGCATGTATGTGTGTTCACAGGAAACTTCTTTATCCTAAACTTTAATAATCTAGTTGCAGTATGACAATAAAATGTTAAGAAGCTGTCAGATGTCTTCCTCTCTCAAAAAGTTATCATAAAATGTTATTTAGGAAAATTGTGAATCTCATTCTTTTTGACATTTGTTCTTTTTGGTCCTGTTGTTTGAAATGTGATTGTGAAAAATGGAGATTCTCCAAAGGTTAAGAGATGGCTTGATGGTTTATTAAATTTAAAAGAACTGTGAGTCTGTACAGTGTGAAGTAAATTAAAGATCATCAAGGGATGATATAATGCTCCTTAAAACTACTGAAGAAACAGCCCTAAGGCCTCCTGAACAAAAGATGAGTATGAAAGCAGTATCTGAAGTGCAGATGACAACTATGAAAAGTTGTGTGGGTCTTTGAATTATGCATAAGGAAAATAGAAACACATTCAGGAGGAAAGAACAAGGAAAAATGTAATACCAATTTAATATACAAAGAGTGTAAGTGAAATGCAGAGACTAGCATGGGTTTTGTTATTTGAAGTTCATGGAACAAGTAGCCTAAAGTGCTTTCAAAATTATATTGGAACAAAAGAAGGTTTTTTTGAGAAATAGAAGTGGATCCTTTCAGTCATGTATTTTCTTCTTTCCTTTCTTACTTGAAAATTCAGTTCATGACCTCTTTAAAAAATTGTTGGTTGTGAATATATTTGAGTTTGTTGGGTTTTTTTTTAATTATTAGCCATTTGGGACTAGGAATACTGAGAATACATGTTTTTTAATTTGAAAATTTTTACATACTGAGAGCAGATGTACACAGGCAATTTGAGGGCTGACTTTTGAAGATATATTACCCTTGCTGAGAAGTCTTTATTAAATAACAGGGATGGATGAATTTGATTTGATCATATTTCTTTAACAAAGGAATGAAAGGGATTTCTGGTCTTTTCAAGTAGTTACAGGTACACACATGTATTCATTACTATATTCAGTGTTATTATGTGAACAATAGTAGGTCAAGAAATCCACCTGAAAATATTTTCAGAGCTTCCGTACTCTGAAAACAAGACACTATGTAGCTTACAGCTTGAGTTTATTACTGTCCAATTTAGGCCCATCTGTTCAAGCAAATTTATGCCTTTATTTAGCTAAACCACAAACCCTTTTTTTTCTTCCCAGTATTGTCTTTCTTACATGAAACAAACTCACATTGACTGTTGATCTTAGTAATCTTAAATCTATTACTGGTTAGATTTCAGTTTGTTTAATACCAACTGGTGAAAATTCGGTAGATAATTCTAGAACATATTTTCAGAATAGCTAACTGTTTTGCAGCAGTCAAACTCTGATTTTCTAATAAATTTCAGAGAAAATACTTAATATACAGTTTTCTCTATTTGGGCTCATTAAAGTATATGTCATATTATTTTGCTTTTTGACACTGATTTTTATATATTGTGTTCAAATTCTGCATTAATATTCAAAATAGGGAAGTCATTGCCAACAAAAGAAACAAATTCTGGGCAAATACATGATACGTGGTAAGTTATACACACCTGAGTAGTAAATAATAGCTAATATCTCAGATATGCACTCTGCGGTAACTTTGAACAAATAGCAGTTGTTTTGCAACAGGTAACAAGATGCTGAAACTGTGGCTCAGATTTAGTGGGAGAAAAAGACGCAAAAGACAACTACCTGTTCTGTTGTTACTTTGTGACTGAAAAAAACCCAACTTTTTCTCTGTTCTCTCTTAATGCATTACTGCAAGAAATAGAAATTTTCTTCTTTTTTTTCCAAGTAGATACTGCATAACTTATATAGATGAAACAGTAAAAATCTATTCAGAAAGCATTTGATTAGGCCTGAGGCATTCTCTGAACATTTAACTATCCTTTCAATTGCAAATGCTTGAGGCAAATAAAACTCTCAGTTATATTGCCTCATATCCTTTGATTTGAATGAAAAATATGAGCAATAGCGATAGTACTGTTTCTGAGAAGGCATCAGTCATAAGGAGAGAGTACTTCTATGGCTTGTTAGTGGTTTTTGTTTTTTTAGCAAAGAGCTCCATATCCTTCAGGAGCTGCTGTTAGTACTTTCTATTTTCATAAGGTCCATAACATTTCTCAGGCGATTATCACAAAAAAATGATGCCACCCTTCCCAACTGGAGGAAAAATACAGCTCTTGTAGTACTAGCATGTCAGTTCTTTCAGTTAATAAGTTGGAAATAAAGGAAAGAAAACTGACTCATTCTCCTCCAAGATCCTTGGATGGAGTGCTGTGTAAAATGAAGAAGCCATGTTAAAACTAAGATTTCTTTTAATTTTAGAATTTAAAAATATGCAAGTCACTTCTTCATATTAAAATAATTTTCCATGCAGGACAGTTTTAACTTCAGACTTGTCTCCAGTAAAGCATGAATAAATAGGGGAAAAGCAGATATTTTTCAAGACCTTGCATCTGTGTTATTTTACTTATGTTACAAATTCATCAGCATCATTGACCATCTGCTACCCTGATGGTAGAGATATACCTTTGAAAATATTGAAAAAATTGCTTCAAAGATAAAATTTCTACATAAATAAATTGTCCTGAGTAGTCATTTTTCTCCTTCTTGGTAGCTGGTGCAATGCAGTGTTTTGACTTTCGGCTCGGGAACAGAGCTGATAAAAATGATGTTTTGGTTTGGCCAAGGACTTTGTGAGCCTCATGCTCTGCCAGGGAGGAGGGGAAGCCAGGAGGAAGCAGACACAGGACACCTGACCCAAACTGACCAAAGAGGTGTTCCATACCACAGCACGTCATGCCCAGGATGTAACTGGGAGTTAGCCAGAAGGGCTGGGAGACTGCAGGGTTGGAGGAGGTATTGGTCGGTGCTTGGTCCGGCTGGGGGGGTGAGTTATCTGTTGGCTGGTGCTGAGGTGTTGTATTCTCTTCCCTTGTTATTTCCTTTATCATTGTTATTCTTGGTGGTAGCAGTAGTGATTTGAGTTATACCTTAGTTATTAAACTGTTTTTATCTCAACCCGTGGGAGTTGCATTCTTTTTGATTCTCCTCTCTGTCCCTCCGGGAGTAGGGGAAGGGAAAGAAGTGGGGGGGAGTGAGTGAGCAAGCCCTCTGCCTGGTTTTAAACCACGACATAAATATAAAAATATAAATATAAATATATGTGCTAACAGAATGTGTCGAAATCTGGCTACCCACAAATTAGATCTACAGTATTACATATTTGTAACTATAGGAACAAAGAAGCAAAGAGCAGGTGAAATCAGTTCCTTGCTAGAATAATCCTCTTTCCACTAACTGTTCAGGAAGCCCATGATGACTTAGCTCCCAAGTTTTATTTGTCCATATTTAGATAACATTGGTCTGGAAGCTTGTGTATAGAAAGGAGGGGTTTTTTGCTTTACTTCTTTTGTAATCCTTTTCTATTTAGAGCATCAATAAAGGGCTTTATTAAACTTAACACTAGTTACACTAAGTGCTAATAAGCAGAAATGAATGTGGTTTTGGTTTGCTCAGTTTTCTGATAATAGTGTTTGAAGACTCATTTAAAACTGTATTTTGTTCCAGTTATTTGTAATTTTACATTATGAAGTGCTGAATCAACAGTAAAATAAATAAATAGAATTTTGAGTATTTAAGAGAATTTTTATATCTTCCTTAAAAAAAAAAACAAACATTCTGAGGATGAATACATTCTTGGTAGTGTTAGCCATCACTGTAAAGGGCATGTAGACCTATTTAACTCAGTTGCAACTTTACCTGTAACTAAGACATGTAATATAATTTTGTTCTGAAGCAGATTTCCTTTTCCTTTCAGTCAAATCTCTATAGCGTGATAGAGGACAATATTACTAGGTTTTTTGAACTGATCAAACGCTTAACTACTGATAGATTAACACATAAATGGATCCAGTCCTAATTCTAACGGCTTGCTACATATGTACCTTGGTGTACCTCAAAATTGCTTTTACATCCTCTTTTTTTGTTCTGTTCCATAATTCATTCATTACTTCAGGAACCATGGGGGTTTTATAGATGAATTTTACTTTCAGTCATAACATTTTGCAATTACTTAACGTAATATGAAAGATAAAACTGACTGGCCTCTAAAGATGTTATTGCTCCAGACTGTCAGTTCTCTCCTTGCAACTATAAATTTACATTAAACATGTTAAAAAAGAAAATAATTTTTCTGTCTCCTTAATACTACCTAAATATTTCAATTTGGAAGATAGTAAACTACCACAGATATGAAACAGAATCTGAATTGTTCAAAAATTTCAAAATAGTCTGGAGATAGTCATTCTATTAAAGTTTACATTAAGAAAGCTTTGAAATGTTCTTTTTATGAGGTCTGCAGTGCCAAGGCAAAAAAATACCAAAGACTGAGGCTTGATTAGAAAGTGAGTTATATGTGTAGAAATATTTCACAGATATTATTTGATGGATATTATCTTTGTGGGAGAAATATAAATTCCATCACTTGAAAGCCAGTGCAGAGAAAGGTTGAAAACCAAAGCCTATTGCCTGGCAAATACCAGGGACATGGCTGTCTCTAGGGAGTTTTAGATCAGGGCTTCTGTGTTCACAGTTCCAAATCTCTTTTTATCTGTTTTGTGCAGTGATCAGGATTAAACCAATATTTTTTATAAATAACAGGACTCCATCCAAATAAACAGTTCCTTAGAGGAAGTTCCTTCTAATAATTGATAAAATCTGCTGAACTCCAAATGTTGGCTAATAACATATGTCAAAAAGAGCAATACTCTCATGCTTACAAGAAATCATCATGACAGATCACCCTGGCTTTCCAGTCTAGCTTGTTTTATAGACATGAATTAGGCAATATTATATCTCTTGTAAAATGAAGTGATTTCTTACTTTTGTTGCTGACTTTAGATGGACAGTTAAGCTTCCCATGGCAGCAATAGCTTGGCCCTGCAGAAAAATAAAATATAATAAAAAAATAAGGAAATTATTTCCTACCATGTTACTATCTCAGATATTCTAAATAATTGGTCAGAGCAGTGTCAAAAAACAAGGGGATGAGGCAGAACTCTGAACTACTTGGAATATTTTTCAATAATGGAAGAATGAAGTTGGATCATTATGGGTTTTCGTTTTTTTTTTTTTTGAAGAACTCTTTTTTCCTCAGGCTTTTATTTGTTTTTGTCTGACAGAAACCTACCTCAGTAAGAGCATTAGTTTTAGAAGTTATGGAGAACTTGTAGTCTCCTGAAACTATATATTACATTGAATCAAATATCCAGATAGTTTTAAACACAGGAAAAATACAGTATTGAAATTAAATGACCAGCTTATTTTCGGGTGTTCTTTGTTTCATCAGGATTAAGGCTTCTGAAGATAGATTACCTTTTCTTCAGTGCTTATTTAAGTATTGAGCTGGAAAGAAGTGGAATGGAAATAACTACTATCCTTATAGGTTTCTTATATATTTGTAAATATTTGCTTCTAAATTAGGATGCAAATTAGAAAGAAGCATAGAGTGTTTGTTTTCTTAAAACCACACACACACAAAAAAAAAAAAACAAAGCCCCCCCAAAAAACAAAGCAAAACAAAAACCAAAACAAACAAAAAAAAACACTTGAGGAAGGTGAATTCATATTACCTGCAAAGAATTACTGAAGATATTTTCTTTTGTTCCCGAAGAGAAACAGAACTCAGATGCCATACTGCTTCAGTAGTTACAATGAAAAGTCTTTCTGAAGACATTTTCTGGGAAAGGAGCAGTGTAGGAGAGAAGGGCTGTGAACAAACATGTAACTTGGTTTTGTGTTGTAACAGTATGCTTGTATTAAAAGATCAGAGGACCTGGTGTATACTTCCCCCAGATGTGTTCTGTATCCATTAGAAGTGCTGAAAAACCTAAATAAACATTTCAAGGCTGTAAAATCTAGTAAACTCTAATGCAGCTAGCAATCAGTGAAGGCACACAAGAATGTTCCATTTACTGTTCTAGAAGATGTGTAGCAAAAGATGAAAAAAAATAGAACAGAAATAGGACTAAAATTTCAGCAGTTTAGAAATTATCTTTGGAAGTTTTGGTTCAAGGAGCTTTCTTCATGTTCTCAAGAATTTAAAGTCAAAGGGATACAATCCAATCCATAAGCCCTATCAGAAATGTTCCATGGGAAAGCCAACAAGCTATCTAAGAAGACTGAGAGCAACGTTATTAGTTTGTTCCTTATTTATCTTTGTCAGTTCATTTTTCCTTATTCTGCTCCCCAAAGTTTTCTGTAAAGAAGCATCTTACTAGATTGCATTGTTTCCTACTTTGAAAGGTTCCCAAAATTGCTTGCTCTTCTTTCTTTATCATAAGGGACTTAAGCTTCAGTAATTAACAAGAATCTAGGAAGAAAATAACAGGCAAGGAATTTATTGACAATACACTACAAAACTGAAAGAAATTATTCGCTGTAGTTTTAGAGTGTTTCGTATTTCACTTAAATATTAGAATAAAGGTGAAAAGGAAAAGGGACATAAAAGGGATGGAAGTTTTATTGAGGGAAAAAAGAAGATTAGCTGTAGACTAACTGATTCATATAGATGAACATCAGCGTAATAATCCCAAATTATTGTTGATGCAACAGTCAGTTTACATTTCTAAACAAATGGAAAAATATATAGCTTTTTTGTAGTCTTATATTTATTAGATTTTATCTCCTGTCTCATTTACAAGACAATAAAGGAAAAAGTTTCAAAATCAGGAAGGTTTTCATGCTGTTTTTGAAGGAAATGTGAGGTACTCAACACTTAACACACAGGGTTCTTCACTCAGAAAAAAATGTTGCCTGCAGTGCTACAGATGCTTTTGGAATAAACACTCAATAGCAAGCAAGAATAGCAACATTTGCCAAAGGTCCCAGCTGCTTTTTCAATTCCAGTAAATTGTTATGATATTCTTCTGGATTAACACATTTGTTATCACAAAAGTATTATTCTGCTACTGGAAATGCAATGTGACTCCATCCTGATGTTGCCATCCTGTCCCCAGCAGGTAAGGCTCATATCATCCATCCATGTAGTGTAAAACTACATAGGCAGAAATCCATCCATTATAAGACTGCAAATAACTATGGCAGAGGTTAATGTGGTTTCAGACCAGTTCTAACAATGTTTTGCAATAATGGGGGGAAAACCAAGGAAGTGAAAAAAAATCAACTTAATTGATAGTTTAATGACATTTTTTGTAAGGTTAGTAATACATTGTTTGCTTCAGAGCGCATAATAGTTAAGTTCTTAATATAAATTATTTATCAGGATAATTTTATAAGATTGAGAAGAACAGCCTGTCACAATAGCTTGTTGAATTCTGGTTTATCATATATAAATATACATGCATATGTATAGTATTGTATATTTCTATAATTATAAGCCACAACAAATTTAAAGTTCTAATCATTTATAATGTAATTTGATGTGCAAATTAGAATACAAGTTGGTGGTAGTTTGTTCTTTAATAGACAAATTCTTTATTAGATATTAATTTTTTTATAGGATATACGCAGTATATAACTGTGTCTTCAAGTAGTTTTTCTTAAAAGAGCTCAGTAATACAATGGAGGACTGAGCTAAACTGGACTGCAACAAAACAGATTTTATTAATATACATTTCTTAATAGTAACAATATATTTTACCTTACACTCCAAAACTATTTCATGGATTGATTATGAGCATCAGAATGACTGTAATATTGAGATTCTGAAGCAAAATGCAATTTTTAAGGTAAAATTCACAGTAAATAAGTTATTATGACTAAATATGCATGGTATAAATTTCTCCTTTGTTAGCAGAACAGTGAATATGTATGACCAAAATTATTTCTTTATTTTGGGGGGCTGTCCTACTAGAGAGCAGTTCAGCTGAGAAGGACATGGGAGTATTGTTGGATAGCAAGTTTACTATGAGCCAGCAGTGTGCCCTTGCTTCTGGAGGGTCAGCAGTATCCTGGGGTGCACTGGGAAGAGTGTGGCCAGCAAGTCAAGGGAGGTGATCCTTCCCCTCTACTCAGCCGCATCTGGAGTAGTGTGTCTAGTTCCGGGCTCCTCAGCACAAGAAAGGTAATAAGGTACTGGAGAGGGTCCAGGGGAGGGCCAGAAAAATGGTAAAGGGTCTGGAGCATCTCTCTTGTGAGGAAAGATTGCAGGAGCTGGGACTGTTTAGAGAAGTCAGAGAGTGGATCTCATTAATGCATGCAAATACCTCAAAGACAGTTGTCAAGAGGATGGTGCCAGATTCTTTTCAGTGGTGTCCAGCAAAAGAACGAGGAGCAATGACTGTAAAAAAAAACACAAGGAGTTTCACCTCTATGGCAATTCTTGCCACTTTTCCAAATAAGAGCAGATATATAGATGGCATACAGGGTTCCCCAAAATAGAGACCCCAACAGAATTTTAGGCACATTGGGAATTGGATGAAAATTAATATGGAGGTCACAGTCACTCTCTGGAACATGAGTATTAGAATCTGCATATTTTATAATTTTTTTTTTTGTGGAATTTTTAGAGCTTTTTTTTTTTTTTGGTAGAGTAGTGATGACAGTGAAAGCAACAGGAAGTTCCCATGATGATAACAGAAGCAAACAGGAAGTTCCCTTGTTGATAAGCTTTGGCTTACTCAGATATATTCTGAAGAGTAGTAGCAATACGTCTTGGGTTCAGCAGTAGCAGTCATTTTTCTCCTTCTTAGTAGCTGGTGCAGTGCTGTGTTTTTGACTTTCGGCCTGGAAACAGCGCTGATAACACCAATGTTTTTAGTTGCTGCCCAGTAATGTTTAGTCTGCCCAAGGACTTTGTGAGTCTCATGCTCTGCCAGGGAGGAGGGGAAGCTGGAAGGAAGCAGACACAGGACACCTGACCCAAGCTAACCAAAGTGGTATTCCATACCACAGCACATCATGCCCAGTATATAAACTGGGGGCAGTTACCCGGAAGGGTTAGATCACTGCTGGAGTCGGGCTGGGTATCGGTCAGCGGGTGGTGAGTGGTTGTATTCTCTTCCCTTGCTATTTCCCTTATCATTATCATTATTATTATTGGTGGTAGCAGTAGTGATTTGTGTTATACCTTAGTTACCGAACTGCTCTTATCTCAACCAATGGGAGTTACATTCTTTCTATTCTCCTCCACATCCCTCCAGGAGGGGGGGGAGGAAAGGGGGGAGTGAGCAAGCAACTACGTGATTCTGAATTACTGATCAGACTTAAACCATGACACCATAGATAAGACTTTTTTGCAAGTGTTTAAATGTCTTTCACAGTCCTAACAGTAGTGCAAATATGCATTATTTTAAAAGTACAGATAAAATTACAAAGCAATTTTAATTTAAAATATTTGTGTCTGACTTTTTTACATGATCACAGTTTTTCAATACCTTCTGAGAGTGCTGAAAACAGAAATAATATATCCATTCATAAATGAATTCCAGTAATTTAAGTCAGCACATAGGCAAATTATAGTTCTAATAAAGAAGTTTCTAATAGTCAACAAAAAGCTAATGAAACAAATTTAATATGATAATACCACATGGCAATAAACAAATGCCATTATAGATACACACAAATTACATTGTCAGTGATGCTGTTAAACTACTTATACTTAGCTGGTATACCCAGAAGTAGTTTTTACATGTTCCTTTTTTCAGAGACCAGTTTTCACTAGCTGCAAATACATGGTTCCCTAAACAAAAAAAGAACTTACTGATTTGGCAGTTGTTTTTAATAAATCTGATTAATCAATGTAAACTACATTGGTCAATAAAGGAAAACGTAAGAGGCTTAAAATATTCCTTAATCATGAATAATTACATCAATGTGTCTGCATTTCAGTGACTGCATTTCTAAACACGATCTGTATATTTAGTTTAATAAAGGTCTTTAGGGAAAAGATCTAATGAAAAGGAATGCCTGAAAAGTCACATTGGGAATAAAATAATAAAGTCTCAATGAAAAAACATTTGTTAGTGGACTGGATGGCAACAAGGGAATTTAAAAAAATAAAAATAATGCTGTTACTTATATCATTGATCAGAAATTGTATTCTTCAGTAAAACTGAGATTCCTAGAAAAGAATTAGATTGTTTCTTTGGGCTAAACTTGTTTCTTCTTTTTCCTTTCCATTGTCGGCAAAGAAGAGTGAACATGAATTTGAATGTGAATATCACATCTCTTTTATGCTTTGATCATTGAAAAAGTATTGTCTGGCAAAATGACTTGATGTTGAAAGTCTGGTCCCAGGCTTTCTACAGTAAGATGATCTGTATTCTCTGTCAAGTGAACAACAGAGGGAGTTTTGTCTAAGACCATGTAAGCATAAAAAAGGCAGAAGTCTTTACTTTCAGCAGCTTCAAGTGATCAGCCTGAAAAAGCATTCATCAGCTAACATACAATTACGACTGTTAGACGTCAGAAAGAGATAGCCAGAGTGATCAATGTTTGCAGCATTTCATCAAGCAGCTGCACTATCTTCTCTGGCTGTGTAGTCTGGCCTATCTCTCAGTGCAGTGATATTTATCTCACTGTTCTGAATAACAGAAAAACAAGCCTTTTGGTTATAACACGTAATTTAGAACTAAAGACCAGGGGATATTAAATATAACAGGCTTTTGAGTGTCTTGTTTTTAAAATAAAACAAGTGGCTGGGGTTTATAACTACCTGTAGTCAGAAGCAAATACTGAAAAGTTTGGTCTGTGGATATGTTGAATGTTGCTTTCAAGTCCTATAGTCAGCCACTGCTGTTTAGGTGCTGTGCTTGCTTGCTTGCTTTTTTTTTCAAATATCAGTTTTAGATAAAGTGTCATCTGTTCTTCACAGGCTTACACTTTAATGTTCCCAAAATGACTTGACAAAGCAAATTCTAGTAGCATTAGCTAATGCACAATAAAAAGTTTTAAACTTCTTTTTAATCAAAATCCATATTCTGAGTACTGGAAAGAAAAATATGAAATAGTTGTCTCTAAAATAAACAGTGACGATTAAGAGTCATTTGTTCTGCTACTAACCATAAGAATGAATGCCATTTAAATGGGATGCAAGTATGTAAATAAGCAAAATCCCAGTATCACAACAAAGAGCTTGGCTCAAAGAAGAAAAGCCAGGTACAGTGGAAAGATTTCTTTCAGATAGTTTATTTCTCTCTAAGTTACAACGTTGTTTACCTTAGGTTTTATTTACATTATATAGATTTCTTCAAAATACTTAGGGAAGTAAATATATATAAAGCTGCCTTTAAAAGCAAATTCCTGACTGTACCCAAATCAAAGGAGTATCTTCTTCATGATTCTACTTCTGTTATTGTGATTACAAAATTATGTTTCTCATTAAGTTCTTGGCTGTCCTTTAAGAATAGGAAGAAACATCATTTGTTTGTTCTTATTAAAATACTAGGTACGAATGACAGAAGCTTTATAGTTTCTCAAAGTGATTGCAATAAAAAGTGTCAAATTCGGATCTAGAAGTCATGGGATTATAAAAATCATGCCATAATTTACAACAGTTTTGATCGTTTCCTTCAATAGTTGATAATCAAAAAGGCAGGTGAATTATGTGGATGTTGTGCTGAATGTGATGCCTTTTTGAAGGCTCGTCTTCATTGTTGCTAGTCCTCCAGAATGTCCTTTCCCAAGTCTTTCATACACTTTTATATACCCCGCCCCAGGCTGCTTACAAAATTAGCCAGTATTTTCTTCCTTGTGTACCATTTTAGCTTTAGATGGAGCATGTTCCTGCTCAGCTTCAAGTTTGCTACATTTTACTTGATTTCTCCTGAGTGTTCTGTTCCTGGATTATTATGCCTCCTTCCTTAACCATAATCTCATGAAGCTTACTCCCTAGAGTCCATTTTACTCCTTTGCACCTACAGAAAGGGAATGCATCAAACCAGGTGGTTTAGATGTCAGTAAGAAGGGCTTAAAGAATATACTCATTTCCTGTTGCACAAAATTCTTCATATTACAACAGATGATGTACACTGGAAACAGAGAAAAAGAGTTTACAGCTAAAATGATGATTACCTATAAATCACAAGTCACTATCAGAGAGATAGATTGTTTATGCAACTAGCTTGTTGGGTGACCTGAAAATGTAGACTTTTCCAGTCCTTCACGGGGAGTGTGATTAGGTATTCAGATCAGCTGTCTGATGCAGCTTCAGAAAGGGAATTGCAATAGTCATCACACCACAACATCTGCAATTAAAATAAATATGTAAATAAAACTTTCATGTAAGAATCTCAAAAAGTCTATGTACAAATTTTTTTCTGTGTGAAAAGAAACAAGAACAAGAACAAGAAATTAGAACAGTTAGCAGGCCACATTCAACATCCAAACAAATACATATTATATGAGATATGCTGTGCAATTTATAAATAACATTTTTTTTCCAATACCCACACTGTTCTTTACACTTCTGAATCTATAGTCTCCATTATGTAGTCTACACACAGCTGCAGGTAGGTGCTTTGCAAAGAATATAATTCATCAGATGCATATTTATTATACTTGGAGATCTCTTTTTCCCTCACCTTCTGTTCTTGCTTTTATTAGGTGAATCCATTACACTCCTTACTGAGTTAGAAAGAACTTTCTCAGAAAAGGAAATCTGAGAAGAATTTATAAATATCAAACCATTGTGTCCATGTCAATTTCAAAACTCTAACTAAAGTAAACACATAAAATTATTCGACTTGCATCCCTTATTCAGAATGACAGTTTTGCTATTGATAGTTAAAAGTTGGATCAAACTTTAAGTAATTCACAGCAAGAAATCACTGCTTCTGAGAGGATGTAATGCAGTATGCATAGAGCAGTGCCTGCGTGTAGCAGGTCTGTGTGAACCTCATGAGGTTCACTAAGGCCAGGTGCAAGGTCCTGTACCTGGGTCAGGGCAACTCTAGGTGCCAACACAGGCTGGTGAATGAAATGATTGAGAGCAGCCCTAGAGAGAAGAACTTGTACGTACTTCAAGGTGGATTAAAAGCTGGAC
This sequence comes from Pezoporus wallicus, assembly GCF_028554395.1. Lineage (NCBI taxonomy): Eukaryota > Metazoa > Chordata > Aves > Psittaciformes > Psittacidae > Pezoporus > Pezoporus wallicus. The sequence continues at coordinate 898,900 of NW_026642489.1, read as the reverse complement.
ACGAGCCAGCAATGTGCACTTGCAGCCCAGAAAACCAAATGTATCCTGGGCTGCATCAAAAGGAGTGGGGCCAGCAGAGGAAGAGAGGTGATTCTGCCTGTTTACTTGGCTCTCGTGAGATCCCACCTGGAGTATTGTACCCAACTATGGAGTCCTTGGTAATGGAAAGACATAGACCTGTTGAAGCAGGTCCAGAGGAGGGCCACAAAAATGACCAGAGAGCTGGAACGCCTCTTCTGTAAAGAAAGGCTGACACAGTTGCTGTCATTCAGCCTGGAGAAAAGAAGCCTCCAGGGAGGTAGTATTGGGGCCTTTCAGTAGTTAAAAGGGTTTTATAAGAAAGATGGGGACAAACTTTTTAGCAGGGCCTGTAGTGATAGGACAGGGGTCAATGGTTTTAAACTAAAAAGGGTAGATTCAGACTAGATACAAAGAACAAATTTTTATGATGAGTGCAGTGAAACACTGAAGTGGGTTTCCCAGCGAGGTAGTAGTTGCCTCATCCCTGGAAACTTTCAAGAGCAGGTTGGATGGAGCTCTGAGCAATCTGGTCTAGTTGAAGATGTCCTTGCTTATTGCAGAGCTTTGGATTAGGTGACCTGTAAATGTCCCTTCCAACCAAAACTGTTCTATGAATCTATGATACTATGATTTCATAAGTTTTTAAATCCATTAAGTATTTGTTGTTGCTTGACTTGGAGGATTACTCCAAGATATGACAAAATGAGTTGAATCAGTAAGTTCTTTCCCAAGAGAAAGAAAAAGAAACACCTTTCCTTAGCCATTTTCCTTTGTCCAATAGAAAAAATATATTTCTTTCCTTACTTATTTACTCCTTTTCTCCTTTCCATTTTTAAAATGTACAGTTTAACACCTTACAGTAACTCTACACCTCTTTCTAATGCTAGGATGTCTTCAGGTAACTCCTTTTTCAAAACCCATTACCTACACCAATTTTACTTTCATCAGCATCACAAAATATCCCTACTTAACTGAGGGTTTGGATGGAAGGATTTGTTGTGGTTTTACAAGGAAAAAAAGAAATGGGAGAGATCATATTTGCTAAGTGTTTGGTCTGGTCACTCTGCTGTAGAGCGGTACCTGTTCATAGGATGTCCTTGAAAGACTCTTCCTGATAAAAGAAAAATGAGTAATATATGGGAATAGATTACTACAGCTTTAGGACTGATGAAGAAGCCTTGTCAGTTGCTCAGTTGACATAGGTTTCTTGTATAGTCTAGCTTTTGGGTGGCTTAAGGGGCCTCAGACTCTTCCATTTCTAGACACCTTCATATGTCCCTTTTGAAGTTCTACCTGAATTGTTCTAGAATTGTAGGCGAAACATTGAACTGTACTTTTTTGTTTCCCTATCAAGCAGTTTGAAATCCATAAGTATCCTAATTTAAATTTCTAATTAGAAAACACAGGACAGCTAGGTATAGAAATATCCACAGCATGGCTCAGGAAAGGTCTAGGTGATCTGACATGAGTTTAAATGGAGGTCAGCTGAGGCTGTTAGTGAGTAGTTAGCAAGGCTAGCTGAGGCAACTAAGGCCTATTAGTACACTCAAAGCCTGTTAGTGAGTAGTTAGCAAGGCTAGCTGAGGCAACTAAGGCCTATTAGTACACTCAAAGCCCTAAGAAGTATACTATTAAAAGTAGAAAATTACATATGCAGATAAAGTATTTCTAGCAGTGAAAGCTATACTCACTTGCTGCTGATTTACTGCTGTATGACAATAAAGAATTTTAAAGAATGTTGAAGGCTTGAACTCCTACAAGGGACTCAGTTTCTGACCTTATTAATGATGTCCCTGTACCTGAAAATAAATAAACTGTCAACATGAAAGTTTTTTGCTTCATATTTACCAATACAATTTTTTCTTAGTTTTCACTGGAATCTCAAGAACAAAGTGGACTAGGTGGCCCATGTATTAGGAGAATATTATCTCAAAGAACTTACTTGTTTTCTGTACATATGTTCATTCTACCATTCCACAAATTATTTTTTTCACACACACATGCTAAATTAATTAATGTCTGTCTGATTTGAGTACTCCATACCATAGAATATCAAATTTACCAGAATTCCCACATACCAAAGACTAGATTTTGTATGTTCTGACATGCTTGACAGGCTTTTAGAAAAATTGAATCTTTATGTTACTCAAGGCACAGGGATTATTCAAGTTAATCATGAAACTACCGCCATCTGTTGTACATAATGTTCTACTTTTATTATTCAAATGGGGAAAGTAAAGATAATTTGAATACTGTAAATGATAAATCCTTGCTTCCACAAGTTTTGTAACTAGGTAAAAAATTACTTCAGCCTTTAACATGAAATTGCTTTTGTTCTGCAAATTTAAAAACAAAAAAGCTGTGCCAGGAATGCATGTACTAATGAATACCAGAGTATGAAGTCATTCCATGCACTATAAAGCAGCGCAAAACCTTTTATATACACCTCTTCTTTTTTAAGATTAGTCATCTTTGATGTTTAACACTATTCCATGTACCAGCAGCCAACTACAATTTTCAGTATTCTTGATTTCTGAAGTTCTGTTTCGTTCTTTAGAGGTCAAGAATCTTGCAATTTTCACTGCTCATCAAGCAAAAAGCAGAGCACTGTTGAAAAGTACAACAGGGGAGAAAGACAGGAGAAAAGATCAAAATGTAGCAGCAGGGAAGGAAGTGAAAATAGTGCAAAGAAGTGGGTGAGTAAAAGTACTAGTGAACAGGAGGTGAAGATGAAGATCAGACAATCCATTTAATGTGAGCAGCCAGTTGAATGTTTGCTTGTTTATCCAAAGCATTTCTACATATATTTGTATTCACAGCTTTATTTAGGGTCCACAGGTGTGAAAGAATGTTTTTCACAGTTTCAGGAAGTTTAGTATAAACTTTTTTTTTTTCTTTCTTCATCTGAATGCATTTTTGGTTATTGAAGAAAACTTGCTAAAAAAGCGAGTATATGATAGTCTTGGTAATGTTTGCTAGTATGCTTTCTGTACATCCTTGTAACACTCATAAGACAGTCTAAGACAATTAGACATGAGATGCAGCAATGGCACAGAGGCCAAGAGAAGTAATGATATTCACAAGTAAAAAAAGCATGTAGCAGACATATATGAAAATAACTCATTAGTGATTATTCTTGGTTTTGCCATTATAAGCACTATTCATCCATATGATACTTTGAATTGGTGCAACTGTTTTCATGCTTTTTATTATGATTTATATTCTGGCCAGAGCCAAATCTAACATGTCTTTGAACAGACTAAAAAAGATTCAAAAGTAGCTTTGATTTATTTTCACTCTTTTAAAATAAAAATAATAATGTGTATTTCATTTTTGTTGTGCTCTACAATGTGTTTATAGGTGCAAAAAGCAATCTTGTCTCAATCAAAATTACTTTTTAATTGCATTTGAAATGTACATGAAAGGAAATACAGTAATTTTGAAGTTCAGGCTTTTAAAATGTTGCATGCATGAAAGTCTTAACAAATAAAATAGTCAAACTTTTTAATTGTTTGCCTGTTCTCACCTATCTCATCTTTTTCTCTGTGTTCTGAAGTGGGAAAGGAGGATCATGGGTTGATTGTTAAGTCCTGTTATTTGTCAGGAAATTGAACACTTCAGTAGCATGTTGTCCAAGAAAGGAGGTGTTTTTGACGGTGGAGGGGAAGGCAGAAGACTCCTTTATGTAGCACTGTTACTTCAACAGAAGAGGTACCTCATACTGTATACACAGAATCAAACTAAATTACAGAGGTTAGAAGGGACCTCTGGAGGTCTTATGCACCAGTCACCCTGCCCAAGCAGGGTAACCTAAAGCCAATTGCTCAGGACTGTGTCCAGACAGCTTTCAAATATCTCTATAGAGGGAGAATCCACAGTCTCTCTGGGCAAACTATGCCATTGCTTGCTTGGTCACCTTCACAGTAAACCAAGTGTTTCCTTATGTTCAGAGGGAACTTCCTGTATTTCAGTTTGTGCCCATTGCCTCTGATCCTGTCACTGGGCAGCACTAAAAAACCTAAAAAGAGCCTAGCTTTGTCCCATATACATTATAGGATCGAGCCTTCTATAGGCTAAACAGTCCGTTTGTCTTAGCCTTTTCTTGTAGGAGTCCTTTAATCAGTCCCATAATCATCTTTTTATCCATTTCAACATAGAAGTTTTATCAAGTTGGTGAACCATATTGACTACATCTGATGACAATCTTGTTTATCATGTGTCTTAGAATGGTTTCTGGGATCAGCTGTGCCATCCTTTGACTCTGAGAATTTTGTCCTCCTTCTTGGCCTTCTTGAAGTTAGGAGCGACATTTGCTTTCATCCAGTATTTGAGCAGTTCTTCCAGTCCATGATTGATTAAAGATTGTTGAGAGTGGCCTTGCAACAAATCTTCCAGCCACTTTAATACTTGTAGGTGCATCCTGTCAGGGCCCATGAACTTATGTATGGCCAAGTTGCTTAAGTATTCCTGATATGATCCTCCTTCACCAGGAGTACATCTTCCTTGTTCCAGACTTCTCCCTTGGTCTCTGAGACCTGGGATTCCTGAAGACCTCTTTTGCTAGTAAAGACTGAGCAAAGACAGCCTCTTTCAGGTCCCCTGCTTTGTTGAGCAATGTACTCAAATTTTCCCTAGTCTTCCTTTCGTTGCATATATATTGATAGAAGCCCTTCTTACTACCTTTGACATCCTTGACAAGTTTAACTCTATTTAGGCTTTGGTTTTCCTAACTTAATCCCTATGTGCCCCAATAATCAATGAATCATAGAATGTTTAGGGTTGGAAAGGTCCTTAAGGTCAACTATTTCCAACCCCCCTGCCATGGGTAGGGACACCTCACACTGAACCATGTTGCTTAAGGCTCTGTCCAACCTGGCCTTGAACATTGTCAGGGATGGAGCATTTACCACTCCTTTGGGCAACCTGTTCCAGTGCCTCACCACCCTTGCAGTAAAGATCTTCTTCCTTATATCTAAACCTAAACTTCCCCTGTTTTAGTTTAAACCTATTACCCATAGTCCTAATGCTACAGTCTGTGATGAATGTTTCTGTATACCTTCTAGGTTACCTGCCTTGGCTTCCACCTTCTGTATACTTCCTTTTCATGTTTATATTGGCCAGCAGCTATATGTTCCTCCACATAGGTTGCCTGATGACTATGCACCCCTTTTGAGCTTGGAGCATGTGCTCTTTGGATATTAACTAGCTTTCTTGTGCCTCCTTTCCCTCCAGGGCCTCATTCCTTGGGACTTTTCTAAGCAGATCTTTGAAGAGACACTGCAGCCAAGGCAACCTTTGACCTTGACTGTCCCAAGAAACCCCTACTTGTAGGTAACACGAGGTCCAGCAGAGCACCTCTTTTCCTTGACTCCTCTAACAGTTGTAGGAAGAAGTTATTACCAGTGCACTCCAGAAACTTCCTGGATGGCTTGTTCGCTGCTGTGTTGTCCCTCCAGAAGATATCTGGGTGACTGAAGTCTCTCATGAGGACCAGAAACACTGAATATGAGGCTCTTTCTGTCTACAGATGGCCTCATCCACTTTTTCTTCCTAGTCAGGTGACCCATAGCATATATCCACTATAGCATCACCTTTAGCTGTTCTCTTGTTAATCCTAACCAATAAACTCTCATCCAAACCCCAGCAGAGCTCCATGTACTACAGCTGCTCTCTCACATAAAGGACATGAGATTTCCAAGGCTGAGACACTTCTATTGTTCTACAATGTCTTGACGTTCTGTCATGGTGGAAGAATGGATGTCAGTGTTAGGAGACCATTGGACACAATTTTATTCTTATTTTATTGTTACTTTTTTGTGTGTGTGTGTAACACCATCTGACCTTGTTGCTGCCTTCAAAAGGTACAGCACATTATCACTCTCAACATTTTTATTACCATTTTCAGTAGCTTATTTACAGACATCAGTAAGTGTTATAGTGTTGCGGGAACTTCTTCCTCCAAGTTTTGTTGAGGTTTTTTTTAATCTTCTACATTGTGTAAGATGAATGTGACCACAAGAATTTCTATTCAAGTTGTGCATTTCCTTCCCTGAAGGATATTGTCCACCAATTATTTAAATGTGTGCAACCAAACATGGGTAGTTTTGTATCATGCGTTTACTTCATGATACAGTGAGAGAAATAGTTGTCCAGGGAAATGTATTATGCAGTAGAAGTTATGCTCTCTGTATTATTACAGAATATTGAGGCATTGATCAATATAAGAGCTCTGTAGTGTTGCTAGGAATTTTGACACTGAATTGAATAGAGTACTTACAGGTTTCCTTTCCTGGGTGAGTTCTGAACAACAAACAAAAATATTACCTGCAGCAGTAGAAGAGTAGGCTGTGCCTCTATTAGAGAGAAGTAATAGAAGTTATGGTAAAAAAAAGACTTCTGAGAAAACTGAAATGAGGAGTGTGGATCCGTTCTATCAGTATATGGGTTCTGTTGTTGCAGTAGCAGTTCTAGAAAAATTATAACAAAAGTGGCATAGCTTGCTGTAGTAAAACTGCATTCATGTGTGAGAGGCAAGGACATCAAAAAAAAAAAGAAATCTGTTCTTGAAAAGTAGACCTAATGAATACTAAGGCTGAAATTCTGTTTCAGGGCATATTCAGCTTAAAAATTCACAAAAAAGGAAGCTGTGAAGTTGAAGGACAGTAAGATTTACTCAAATAAGTAAGAAAGTTAATATAATAAAAATTACCAGCTTCCTGATAAATCTCCAGCCAGGAATTTTAGAGATTTGTCATTTTGTAGCCACATGTCTAGTCACTATTTCAGGAAAATTCTTCGGATGTCTGTCTGCCCTGAATAAATTCTGACAATTAAATAGACAAAAGTTTATGTCTAATGTGATGGATGCGAGTACATTAAGAGAAGTTGGTACTTAGAATACTTAGAATGAGCTTACAGGAAAGTAGAGGATAAGAGTGGTGAAAGGCTGGAACTCCAATATGAGAAAGTCTGTGCTGAAGTCCTGGAAAATGTATTAGTAAATCATGGTGAGGAAAACTCTAACATGGACATTTGTGACAGCAATAGAATAAGAAAAATGAAATCTGAAAGACAGACAAATACACAATATGCATCCAACAGAAAAGCGGCCTTAAGGACAGGGAAATTGTCACTGTCTATGGTAAAAGATAATTTTTGCCCAACTGGATTGGAAACAAACTGGGAGATGAAGAACTCAGACAGAGATTACTTTGGCATTTAAACACTGCATCACCATTTCCTGCTATAAGAATCGGCACAGAACGTTTAGCTCTAAATCTTCACAACCTCATTAACACTGATCATATTAATAGTTGCCAAGTTTTAAAATTAATTTATTGTAGAAAAGCTGGCATAATTTCTGGACATTTCCAAATATTGTGGCATAAATCTAGTACATTTCTAACTCTCTGGAACCCACAACTGCAACCCATGGTCACAACAAGTATGTTATACAATAGATGCACAAATGGTACCATATGTATTCAGTAGGAAAAATTATCCAGTGGGAATTACAGCTGCAAATCCCAAGATTCCTTTATTAGGAGTTAAGATCAGGCCTAAAAACAAATTGTTAATTACCTTCTGAACTTGTTTACTTTATATAGTTATTGTTTACTATGTAAGGAAGTTTTGTAAAATTTCATGTTTACATTTTAGTTGACTGATTAAGTTTGTATCCTGGTGTTATGACACAAGGCTGTTATGCTACCATACTAACCAGTGTTAAATAGCATTGGGTATATTAGAAACATGTTTTTAAAATAGGTCCATTATTTATTAATACAAACATGATATTTTTCTGAACCTTAGAAATTCGTTTTTCTAAGACTCCTATCAAAACAAATGAAAGTTTTTCTAAATGCCAATGCTTCAGTTATCAGAATATTGTATTTGTGTGAATTTATAATAATATCATTTTTTTTTTTAATGATTTTTTAGCAAGTACATCAGATTTAGATAGCTGCCCATACCAGGAATCTTAAGAGTCCAGATAAAGACTGAAAGTTCATTAAAACCTCAGAGTAGGAAGATAATTGTTTCACTCTCATAGAACCTGCTTTATAAGAGATCTTGAGAGCTAAAAGCTTACTTACCTCTGTGGTAAACTAGTAGAGGGATGACACTCATGTCTCTTCCCAGAGGCCAATCTGGAGGCTTTGTGATTTTGTGGGATGGGGTGCTTTTGTGGCAGTGTAAATGCATCTCCTACTGCTGTGCAGAGTATGCCTAGCCTCAAACAAAGTAGACCAAGGCTGACCATTGCTACCTATGGTGAATGGAGGGAATGAGATACAGAACACAGACAACCTTGCATACACACTCCAAACAGTATTTCCTGTTATCACTGCTTGGGTACTGGACTAAATGAATCTTTTTTTCTGACAAAGATAAGCATTTATTATGTACTTGGACCAACCAAAATTTTGCATTCTGTCATGGTTTGGTTTAGCCTGTTTCATGCCAGTTAAGTAATTGTGTTTGCAGGTTTTACTTTCCAATGTTCTGTCCTTCTATTTCTAGTTTTCCTAGATAAATATTTTAACATCTCTAGTCCAGCCAGGCACAACCAGGAGAAACACACAGTTTGGTGTATAAATCCTAGTGTAGAAAGCACTGCATGATCCTAGGCATAGAAATTACAGCGTGACTTCAACCCTGACAGTACTTTCATCAAATATAAATAGTCTCCTGCTCTGCACAAATAAAATCCAATCACAGTAACCTGCTTTGCTCACATGATTCATTTATGATCCTATTTTCAACAACAAAGGAAAGGAATATGCTAGAGGTTACATTTTCAAAGTAATACAGCATTTGGGAAGCCCTGAAGGAAGGAAAAGGGTATTACAATATGTAGGTAATTTTGATAATTTTGTAACATCTTCAGGTAGAAATAGCTTCCAAAAGTTCTGAAATGCCACATGTTCTTGAAATGCATTTTGAATTGTATGAATATACCTACAATGGATGCTCAAAGAGACATTACCTGTTTCCATCTTTGACAAATTTTGGAGTGCAGGCACCAGGAAATGTATTGCAGGGTCATGTAAATCAGCTGAAGCTGTAAGCCATAAATATATGTTAATGTGATATTTCATTTCACAGGAGTCTTTGTAGACAACAAGGAAGACGAGAGTCAGCAGTGTGCAGCTGTACCAGTGAAGGCAAATAGGGTCCTGGCCTGCATCCACAGGGTCATTACAAGCAAAGACAGAGACATCATAGAATCATAGAATCGTTAGGGTTGGAAAGGACCTTAAGATCATCCTGCTCTATGCAGCACACCCGGAGTACTGTGTTCAGTTCTGGTCTCCATAATTCAAAAAAGATGTGGACAAAATAGAGTCCAAAGGAGGGACATGAAGGTGACAGAATCATAGAATCATAGAATAATTAGGGCTGGAAAGGACCTTAAGTTCATCTAGTTCCAACACCCCTGCCATGGGCAGGGACACCTCACACTAAACCATCTCACCCAAGGCTCTGTCCAACCTGGTCTTGAACACGGCCAGGGATGGAGCATTCACAGTTTCCCTGGGCAACTCATTCCGGTGCCTCACCACCTTAACAGTAAAGAACTTCTTCCTTATATCCAATCTAAACTGCCCCTGTTTAAGCTTTAACCCGTTACCCCTTGTCCTGTCACTACAGTCCCTAATGAATAGTCTCTCCCCAGCATCCCTATAGGCCCCCTTCAGATACTAGAAGGCTGCTATGAGGTCTCCACACAGCCTTCTCTTCTCCAGGATGAACAGCCCCAACTTTCTCAGCCTGTCCTCATATAGGAGGTGCTTCAGTCACCGGATCATCGTTGTGGCCCTCCTCTGGACTCGTTCCAACAATTCCATGTCCTTTTTATGTTGAGGACACCAGAACTGCACACAATACTCCACGTGAGGTCTCACAAGAGCAGAGTAAAGGGGCAGGATCACCTTCAACCTGCTGGTCACACTCCTTTTGATGCAGCTCAGGATACGGTTCGCTTTCTGGGCTGCGGGCACACACTGCCTGCTCATGTTCATTTTCTCATCAACCGACATCCCCAAGTCCTTCTCCGTAGGGCTGCTCTGAATCTCTTCTCTGCCCAGCCTGTAGCTGTGCCTGGGATTGCTCCGACCAAGGTGTAGGACCTTGCACTTGTCATGGTTAAACTTCATAAGGTTGGCATCTGCCTGCCTCACAAGCGTGTCAAGGTCCCTCTGGATGGCATTCCTTCCCTCCAGCGTATCAACTGAACCACACAGCTTGGTGTCATTGGCAAACTTGCTGAGGGCACAGTCAATCCCACTGTCCATGTCACCAACAAAGGTGTTGAACAAGACAGGTCCCAATACCGATCCCTGATGAACATCACTCGTTACTGGTCTCCAGCTGGACACTGAGCCACTGACCACAACTGTTTGTGTGCGACCATTCAGCCAGTTCTTTATCCACCGAGTGGTCCATCTATCAAATTGATGTCTCTCCAATTTAGAGACAAGGATGTCATGTGAGACAGTGTCAAATGCTGTGTTGAAGGTGATCAAAGTGCCCTATAAGGAAAGACTGAAGGAGTTAGTCCTTTTCACTGCTTTTATCACACTTTGGCCTAATGTGATAAGTCTTACAAAATAAATACAGTGAATGGATCCTGCATGTCCATTTCAACTTATTTTTACCTAACTTGGCATTATTTTGTGTATATATTGTATATATATTCATATATATAAAAATACATAAAAATAAACCTGTGATTCTGTTACTAGGGAAAAAAAACAGAAAACAAACAAACAAACAAAAAAAACAAACAAATTTTAACAATACTGAGATAATAACTTTATATAAGCTTCCATAGAAAAAATACCCTACGATTTAGTGGTTGGGAGTGTTCATGTTACAGGACACTTCCTATTTAATTTGTTAACTTCATATTATTAGAGTTTGTTAAATTGGTTTCAAGAATCAAGTTGGACAGTCAGGATTACTGCCAGTAGCAATGGTTCTATAGACCAGATTTAGCTACTGACTGTTTCTGCAATGTTTTTCCTATTTGCATTCACTTAAACCTTTTCCTCCAGATTCAAGCAGCAAAAGCAACAGACTATTTCTGATGTCTTTAGCATGCTTTGTATCAAAACCTGTGCTTGCTTTTCGTACTCCTTTTTGCTTACCCCTCACACAATATTATTCCAATATCTGCATTGTGGTTTACTTCCTTGAAAAAACTTTAAATTCCCTAATGTGTTTCTCATAAGGGTGCTTTTTACAGTTTGTTCCTTTTCAATGTATTTCCATAGCATTCCATTCTGCCAATGAAACACTGTTTTTTCATCAGTCATTTCATTCATTTCAAGATTACTACATTACTTCAGTCTTATGGTAAATTGCTTTTCTTCTCTTTTTTTTTTTTTAAGTTTTGAACTGTAAGAAATAACAGCTGAACAAATAATTTAGAACAGATCAGGATAATTCTGAACTTTTTTGTTCCCTTCCCTTTCTCCCTTTCTGATTGCTTACATAGCTAAAAAAAAAAAAAAAAAAAAATCTTCATTACTGCATGTGCTAATCTTTTCAAAGATGCTGCACATTTCTTTACTTTACCTCTAATTTTTTCTTGAAAATTGTCGTGGTTTAAACTCAGCCACAGAGCTCGTTCACTCATTCCCCCTCTTCCTCCCTCTTTCTTTCCTTCCCCCTGCCTTCCCCATTCCCGGAGGAATGGGGAGAAGAATCGAAAGAATGTAACTAACTCCCACGGGCTGAGATAAGAACAGTCCAGTAACTAAGGTATAACACAAATCACTACTGCTACCACCAATGATAATAATGATAAAATAACAAGGGAAGAGAATACGATACCACCCGTCGAAACGAGTCCGACCCAGAAGAAGAGCTGTGCCTTTCCGGCTAACTCCCGGTTACATCCTGGGCATGACGTGCTATGGTATGGAATACCTCTTTGGCTAGGCTGAGTCAGGTGTCCTGCCTCTGCTTCCTCCTGGCCTCCCCTCCTCCCTGGCAGAGCATGAGACTCACAAAGTCCTTGGTCAGGGTAAACATTACTGAGCAGCAACTAACAACATTGGCGTTATCAGCTCTGTTCCCAGGCTGAAAGTCAAAACACAATGCTGCACCAGCTACTAAGGAGAAAAATGACTGCTACTGCTGAACCCAGGACAAAAATATATATAAAAAAGTATTTTCAAGTTTCATCCAACAGGTTGACTATTTAAAATTAAAAAGCAATTTTGTATATTAATGCTAAAATCCTCCAGAAATACCACAGAAGAGTACTAAAAACTTCTAAAAATTATTTTTTTTCCTATTTTACTTCAAGAAAGACTTGTAGCTCATTTTTTTTCATAGTTTGTCTTTAAGTCCTTTCCAAAAAGGTATGTTCACAAAAGGGTGGTAGACTAGTGCTTTCAGCAGGTACTCTTCACAAAGCAAAGCTTAAAAAAAATCTTATAAGCAGAAAAGATAATAATATTGTTCAAACCTGTACAAAAACAGAAATATAAAAATTATGTCCAGTGTTTTCTTTACAGCACTGTGGGTTTTTATTCTTGTTTGTAGTGAGATGCCATAATATTTAAATTTTCAAATATATACATAAGCACATATGTGCATTTATTTTGTCTTTTCAGAATGCCCAATACTGTATGATTTTTGTTTGTTTTGTTGTTTTTTTTTCCAATAAATGAGATATAATGTCTTCTTGATTTATGGACTACTTGACTGTTAAATGTCTTGTGCTCCCATAATATTTCCTAACCTATTCTTGGGAGAAAACCCAACAAACAACAAAATATTTCTAGGTAGAAAATATTTACTCCTTAGGGATTTTTCTAGAAGTGCAGTGCTCATTTCATACAAATATTGTTTCTTAAATATTCTTACTTATAGTGATTGTTTAAAAAATGACATATTGCTTCTATCGTGGTTTTTTCCCCTTTAAAAATAATAGGAAAATGCACCATAGTGAAAAGAGAAGTTTATATTACCAATTTTGGTATGTTTAGATCTCACACAGAAAACGTTTATTTCCAGACATTCTTATTGACAGGAGAATTCAGGATGAACATTTAATATAAAAGCTATGTCAAAACAAAATCTTATTTCTCTGTTTTACTGCTGACACGGATGGTGTAAACATACTGATTTCATCTTTATTAGGCCACAAAATAAGTACAGCATTGTCCTAGCACAAATATATTTCCACCATAAAATTAAATCAGTATTTGTTTCCAAGTCCTTCTAGGATTCCACTTATATTTTTAAATCATATGTTTTTCCTGTATAAGGAACATTATTATTCATTTCCAACATGTCTCTTTTAGGCCATTCATAAGTAATTATACCTTTATTGCCATGCTCTGAGGAAGACACAAGACATGATTTTCCAAAGAAATGTCATCCTACTGTTCTGGACTCATAGCTGGCCACAGAACCCTGCCTCTGTTCTGTCAAAAAAAAAGATAAATCTAAAAAATAAAAAAGAAAAGACATAAAAGGTTTCCATATTACTTTCAACACTGGTGAAGTATTGGAAAACATCCAGCTTTTGCTGATGTCAAAGATTGTTAGTACTTAGTTCCCCTTTGGCAATGAATTCAAGTATTCCCTAGAGGGGAAACAGTATTTGAAGAGTGTAAAAATGAGTACAGGATGTTTTATTTCACTAAAATTAGTACTTTCAAGTATACAAAAAATTTTACAAGATTTTTTATGATTTGACAGTTTTATGGTAACAGAAAAACAAATGAACAAAACAACATTTTATACAGACATTTTTAACTATTCTTATATTTGGCAAGAGTCATAGTCTTAACAATACCACAAAAAATAATTTAAAAAATCTGAAAAGGACCCCAGTAATTCATTTACCACATTCTCCTGCGTGGAGGCAAAAAAATCACGTACATCAAATTCATTCAGTACATATGCTTGTCTAGACTTTTTCTAAAACTTCCTGTGATAGAAGTTTGACAGTTTCCCCATGTAATCTAACCCAATGCTTCCTTATATTTCCTGCAGGAAAACACATAATCTCTCTCTCTCATTCACAATTATTTAATGTATTATTCTTTGTGGTGCCTACGATAGGTTTATAGAACAGATTATTCTCTTCTTCTGTGTATCAGGCCTTTACACCTACAGTTTTCCATTTCTCTAAACGAAATATCCCCAGTCCCTTAATCCATTCTGTACATCATATTTTTTAGATCTCTGACTATTTTGTTTTTCTCCCTGACATGTTTCCAATTGGCCTATATCCTTACTGAATGGCGTGTGTCCCAGAATTAAATACATGACTAAAGCTGATGACTTACCACTTGCCGTGTAGTATGGAAAAATCAGTTAATTTTGTTTCAGACAATACATCTATTGTACGTGCCACCATATTTTCTTTTTTCACAGCAGTATGGAGAACATTCGACTTGCTACTCATTGTAACTCACAGTTTCCTTGCTCAGTTCTACTGCTTACCCACTAATGCTGCTGCTTCTATTTCTTCAGGCAATTAATGCTAAGTATAAATTTTTGTATTTTGCCTTATCAAATTTAATCAGTTCTGAGTATCTAGCTGAGTCATTTATATCTGTTTGACTTAAACCTATCACCTTTCAAGTCTTCCACTGGATGTCAGCTCCAAAATATAGAAATGTTATCTTTTCATACAACTTGTTAATATTTAATATTATGAGATCCAGGACAAAAGAATGATTTTGCAGTTTCACAGTAAATAACAAATAACTAATCAGAATATAGCTTTTCTATCCATTAAATCTATACTTAGCAATGTTTTTTCTTCCATGGAATAGAACTTTTGTCCCTGTGGTGGGAAAGCCTTGGCTGACAGACTTTCACCCGCCCAGCCACATGTTTTTTCTCTCTCCAGAGAGGGACAGAGGAGAAAATAGAATGACAAAACTTGCAGGTTGAGTTAAAGACGGGCAGATTGCAGTTACTGTCGTGCACAAAACTCAACTGACTGGGTGAAAATTAACTTATACCAAATTAAATAGATTTTGGTAGTAAGAATTAAAGACAAACATTAAACCAACATCGTTGCTCCCTCTCCCCTTTTTCCCACACCCAATTTTATTCTTTCATACCTGACTCTTCTTAACCACACCTACTGGCACAGTTGAATGGGGCTTGGCAGATTATGGATATAGCTTGCCTATAACAATTTTGTCTCCTCTGTAAAGGGCTTTGCACAAACTGCAGATCTTCAGGCAAAAAAATTACTCCACTGTGGGTCCTCCATAGGCTGCATGAATATGCAGGGCCATGGAGCACCTCCTCGTTCTCTGACCTTGGTGCTCCCTCTGCTCTTGCTCTCTTTTATTGCCTTTCTTCTCCCACTGGCAAGCATTTTTTTGCCCCTTGAGATCTTGTCTCAAGTTCTATCAGCATTATGCAGATTTTTCTGGTATCTCGTATAACATTAGGTATAAATGTTTGGAACCAAATCAATACTTGGCAGCTAAGCCAGATTCATTCACATGTTAGATGTCTGTGCTTAGCCAAATAAATCCCATCCTGGGTGGTCTTCAAATGTAAGTCCCATAAACAGGTTTTTAAAAAATGTGGAAGGTTCTGCTCTATAAACTGTGTTGGGTGCAGGTGCCCAGGTGCTGGCAGTGCAGGGCTGAAGGGATAACTCATGATGAGAACAGGCCAGGCCTGCCCTGTGCCAGACACAGCCAGTTTTAGACGGATCCAACAGGCTCACTTCAGGGTTTTATATGGGTTTTATATACAGGGTTTTATATACAGGGTTTTATATACAGGGTTTTATATACAGGGTTTCAGATGAAAACCCCAGTAAAAATGTTTATGCCTTTGGAAAGCATATTTGCGGGCTTTTAGGTTCAAATATGATTAATCTTACTCCTTCATGAGAGATTGCTTTCTGGTCTGACCCTAAACTACTCTTCAGGATACATATATTTAAATCTCACTCTGTTGCAGACTTCCTCTATTGGCTGTGATAACACTGGGAGTATGTCACAGAGTTATAGGTTCAAGTCCTAAAACAGCATTGTAATGACAGCATGTCACTCTGACTGAAATCACTCTGATAGTTTTGATCTCTGTCATTATGCCACATAGCCTTTCATATAGGAAGATTAAAAAAGGAGGAAGATTTTTATTTTTATTTTATTTTTTTTCTTCCTAAATGCCTTGTTGACAAAGCTTTCATAAAGCAAAGTTGTACATATAGCTTTATAAATCTATAATAACAAAACCTAAAGGAAAATGTACCACCACTGATAATGCAGAAGTCTTAAACAGTCTAATTCTTGATACCTTATATTAGGAGGCTAAACTTGAATATTGAAGCAGAGACTCCATATTGAGAAGATAGAACAGAGTAACTTTACAGAAAAATATTTTACTACTACTTTTTTTTATGCAGAACTAAGGAGAAGTGAAGGTTCCCTGAAGTTTTCAGAGAAATGTTTAATGTTTCATATTTGACTCATTGGCAGTGGTCTGTCAGCCTCCTTTCAAAGAAATGCCTGCAATTACCTCCCAAGGTGAAGTTCCCTCAGCTCAAAGAGCTTTGACATTTTGTAGAAGCAGTATACTAGCTGAGCTTTCCTCAGCAAACACTGATTTCCACACCTTTTGCTGAATGATTTATAAGGAGTCAGTGAAAACAGATTACATATCCTGGTTTAATGGATGGACATACTTCATCTTGTATAACAGCTTTATCACAGGGACAAAGGGAAGGGCAGCTTTAAAAGAAATAGTCCTGCATTAGGTATAAAACTTACACTACCCCAGCACATCATAAAATGACAAATTGACTCATTTCCACATCATTACTTGTAATTATGCCCCTGAAGAATTAAATTTTAAGGATAAAACTGCTGTAATGCAAATGCTAATGCTTTACTTAATGTCATTAAAATGTAAAACCCAGTTAGAGAACTGCTTCTGTCCAGCTCCACAGAGACTAGTCTGCAGTACCTTAGAGCTACCTTAAGGCAACATAAGGGGAAGAGGATTGACTTTGTTTTCAGATTCATCCAATCTATAGAATGAACAGTGCTTGTTCAAAGTCAGTATTTCTCTGGGCCTAGCTCTCTTATGAGAGATCTGAACCTTAATCATGGAGGGGAGGGGGAAGACCGGTAGTAATGGATTACTGGATTCAGTGGGTTACTTTGGGAATTTCTTTTTCAGTATTCCTTTTGCCACAGTATTAACTTCTCAATAATACTCTCAGAAAAATATCTGCTTTTTTTTTTTTATAAATAATTGTATCATTCTAGCATGTACGCAGTAAACATTCCAACCTGAAATTATTTACCTAGTTATTCTTTACTCTTTGTGTGGTTTAAAATTATATATAATTTATCCTACAAAATATTTTCCTAGTTTCAGTGAGATCAGAGCAAAGAGCAAACTAGCAATAGATCCCTCTCACAACAGACTGGGACCAAGTTCAAATACAGATTTCTTCATTCAAACTGTGATGTAAAGGTCCCTGCAGCTTCAGGTATCTGAAATATTTAAAGAAAGTTATGGGTTCATTTGATTTGGAAGTTTGGAATTTTCTTAAGGTATGATTTGCCCTAGCTTCACATAGCTGCTGTATAGAGAAAAGAAAGAGCTATATATATTTAGGGTGAGACTGACATATTTTACAGATACCTTCCCATAGGAGGAATCATACTACATGAAGTTATATTTATCTCGTCATTAACTCTAAAGTGAGACTAAGATGGGTTTCTGCAATATAAATATTTACAACAGAGTGCCTAAAGTTAGTACAGAGACATCATACATTCAATAATCCTGTTTGTATTCATGTTAGAAACTTCCCCAGCATGATGAGTATACCTCCCCAGTAGATGAGCGTATGGCTCACTGGTTGTTTTTTACCTGAAGCTGTTGAGTATTTAAATTCAGAATGCATTAGTTATAACTAATAGAGAAATAAATAATAATGCTATTTTTAAAATATTAAATAATATTAAAAATAAAAATTGTAAGCAGGTCTGATGCACAGTTTTTATAATGATTTACTAGTAACAATATTTACTAAAAATGTATTTCCTAAGGAAGAAAAGGCAGGAGAAACTGTAAATAGCTCTCTCTCCTTTTGTGCTGCACTGCAACAAAAAAATCAAGACTTCTGAGACTGGAAGGATGATACGAGGGATAACACAGACATACAGATTCTGCTTCAAAATCAGGACCACATAAATTTTAATCAAAAAGGCCATCCACCAAGCATAGTTTACAAAATAAGTGACTAAACAAGTAAATGAAGAAATCAAGCTTCTGAAATTGGGAATCAATGAGCTCCAGATGGTCCTCCAGGCTAGATTACCTTACTTGTATGTTTTGCTCTAAATTTGTAAACTTGTATATTATGGTTCTCAGTGCTCTTAAACATAAATATTCTTATTTCAGAACTTTGGGGCTACTAGAGGAAATGTTAAAGGGCTTCAGAATTTTTTATTAAATAATTCTACTGAATTTATGAAGTTATATTTAATTTGAAAGCAGATTATTTAAATACAAACTAAGATAGCGTATAGCAAGTTTATATATTTGATGCTATTTTATAAAAATTAAAGTTTTATAGCTCACAGTTACTACAATAATAGACAATTAAAGACTTTAAGACTGCATAGTTAAGAAACTGAAAGATTTTATGTTGTGAGTAGATTGGGACAGTAAAGATAGGCAGAGAAGCTGAGCACTCCAAGAGTCACAGAGGTTTTGCTGAAAATCCTTAACCTGGCATAAGTGAAATACAGTGTTATATAAGTTAAATTAGCTGTCCATCTCCAGTTTAAGCTCATACCTGTGTCTTATTTTTATTACCTTTAAATCTGAAGACTTTTTGATTTTTTTTTTATTTAATTCTTAATGTAGCCTTTTTCCTTCTTCTGTTATCTTCTGTTTTATATCTCTTTCTTCCTTTAAAAATCTTTTTTTCTTTTTCTTTCTTTTAATATCTCTGTTATCTGTGCCCGAGCTCTTTTTTTCTTTGTGATATTTCTGTTGCTCTCATTTCACTCGTTTAGGTTTTATTTTTTATTTATTTTGTATTGGCCTGCTTTTATAAAGAAGCTTGGCGTATGCAAACATTACATGTTTTCAACTGTCTATCTCTCTCACATTGTAAACTTCTGAATCTGATGGCTCATTAACCAAAACTGACAAAACAGTACAGAGTCTTACAGATAAGGCATTTCTCAGTAGGTTCAAGACAGTTGGCAGCTCGTTGAAGAGCAGAGATCCAAATTGATGTTCCATCAAATGAAAGGTGTTGCTGTGGAACCCTCTTCTGAGAAGCAGTAGCTGAAGATGCGGGTGCTGCTGTCAATCAGTTCAGTGCACGCTGCAACTTGCCTCACCAAGCAGGTGAGGAACACAGGTGAGCAGAAGCCCCGTACCCTAGCAAGAGGAGAATGTATGTCAGCAACCTTCAGGAAATTAAACAGATTCCTTAGTTTTGTTGCTATCACAGATTCTGAAAGTAGGAAGGTTTGCATTTCTGTATTTTTATTGTTTATATCAGAAACAAGAACTTCTTTGCATTTTCCTTCATTTTAGGGAAGTATTTAATAACCTGATTCATTCCAACCAGTGAAACAAACAAACAACTCCCACAAATCTGATTCAAACTAGATACCTGGAATTCCCAAGTCATCTGTTGCAACAGCTGAAATACAGAAAAGGAAGCAAAATCATGCACTAGTGTCGTGGTTTAAAACCAGGCAGAGGGCTCGTTCACTCACTCCCCCCCTTCTTTCCCTCCCCCTACTCCCAGAGGGATGGAGAGGAGAATTGAAAAGAATGCAACTCCCACAGGTTGAGATAAGAACAGTTTAGTAACTAAGGTATAACACAAATCACTACTGCTACCACCAAGAATAACAATGATAAAGGAAATAACAAGGGAAGAGAATACAACACCTCACCACTAGCTGACCGATAACTTGCTCCCCCAGCCCAAGCAAGCACCGACCGATACCTCCTCCAACCCCGCAGTCCCAGTCCTTCCGGGTAACTCTCAGTTACATCCTGGGCATGACGTGCTGTGGTATGGAATACCTCTTTCTTTGGTTAGTTTGGGTCAGATGTCCTGTCTCTGCTTCCTCCTGGCTTCCCCTCCTCCCTGGCAGAGCATGAGGCTCACAAAGTCCTTGGCCAAACCAAAACATCATTGTTATCAGCTCTGTTCCTGAGCCAAAAGTCAAAACACAGCACTGCACCAGCTACCAAGAAGGAGAAAAATGACTGCTACTGCTGAACCCAGGACAACCAGGCACACTATAGTGCACAGGGAAAGATAGGTACTTCAGCTAAAGATACATGCATGAATCTTCAACTAAAGCACATACAGCACAAGAAGTCAACAAGAAATAGGTAACAGGAGACCCAGGTAACCCCATATTCCATAAATTCAGCAATTTATAATTAATAAAGAAAAGCCAACAATAAACCCAACCAACAAAACAAAAAAAAAGCTCCCAGAGAGACAAATAAAACTTTGAGACAAGAACTCTGTTCTCTGCAGAGAACAGCATAAGCAAGTACAGTCTACTTACTCCAAAACTCCAAATGACTTTGTGAAATAATTTTTCTTTCTCCATAACAGTATTTAACAGATAAGACATAGAGTTCCCTACATATTCTAATTAAAGCCTAACCAATGCTTACATGCTGCAGACCCTTTTGAAAGTGAAGAATTTTATATTTAACCCAAGTATTAAGATTCCTCATGTTTGGCCAAATACTATAGCTGGGAACTGTACGTAAAAGTGGGCATTATTTACTTTTCTTCAAGTCCTTGTTTTGAAAAGGATGCATCTGAGTAATTTTGAGACCACATTTTAGTCAATAGACAATCCAGTCACTATATGTGAGGTGTATACAGGCGTATCTCAAATTAGGTTTCACAACAGAAGTGTGAAATGTTTTGTTTACTTTGTGAATCATTTTCTGGTTTAGCTGAGAGTCAGACAACTTCATCTAGATAGGCATAAAAGAACTGGAGGATTTCCAGAGCAACAGGAAAAGATAGTAAGTTTAAGAAACCTCAAAGACTGATGGATGCCAGTGTTTTCATCTTTCTGTTGGACAGGTAAGGGTAGGAATAAAAGTAGATAACAATTCTGATTTTGAGAAGAGAATGTAAGAGAAAATGATTTGTGTTTTGGAGTCATCTACATCTTTCAGTGTTTGTATCTGTTTCCCTGAAAAAAACATTGCTTTGTTACAAACTCACTATCATTTGAACAGGGACCTCTACAACTATAAAAATATATGAGAATACACTTGCCAAACAATGCTGAATGCTGACTCTAAATTAAAGCTATCAGGAAGAGAAGTAAATGTATTACACATATCAACCAGTGGCTTACAGAAAGGATTTCTCAGTTAGCTTTTAGCTCTCTATTTGCATGCACTTCTATAATTCTGAGTATTGTCTCCCAAATGCCTCATGTTTGTATTCTCCCTTTGCTACTCTGCCATAACCAGCCCTGACTGATTTATTTCTCATCTTATTTCTGCTATCCTTAATCCCACTATATTAGAAATGCCCACAAGAATGTACTGATTTAATAGACTTCTTAGCCACTGCTCCTGATGTTATAGCTATCACCACCTACAGTTCTGAATCAAAGGAATGATTTTTTAAAGCTTGTATTTTTTATATTCTACCTAATACTATGATGATTACAGCCAAAAGGTTCTTTATAATGAGGCTGCTGAGAAAGCCATGAGTGAGAACAGTCTAAATCCAAATTCTATGGAACTGGAAAGCCTGAATTTTTTCTTAAATTATTTTCTGTATTTAGATTTAATTTATTTGCTCAGAAATCTAATAAATATACTTTTAGTTGCCATAAATTAATTTAATCTAGATCACTTCTTTAGAAATTATCTTTTTCTTACAATTTTGTACAGTATTTATCTAAACTGTAATGCATGGAAATACTCAAAACAACAGACACTTTGGATACCAGCTTTCCTAGATAAGAAACAATGAGCTATCTGATCCTCACCTAAGACTCATAGGAAGTAACTGAGATGTAAGCCTGTTTGATTAAATTCTAAGGTAAAGAGATGTTCAACTTTTTTATAAACTAATAAAAGTCATTGTATTTGGATTCTGTATTAAAAAAAATAATCTGGATTTAAAAAAAAAAAACAAAAACAACAAACAAATCCAAATCAAAAACCTAAACCTAACCCCCAAAACATAATTCCCAGGAATAAAACCCTCAGAAAACCTTCAGGGTAGCTTATCCGTCAGTGTGCCTCCAGCTAAACAAAGTTCTCATTTTTCCTCCAGCAACAAAGGCAGCAATTACTCCCTGTAATTTACATGCTTACAGTTTACAGTTGTAAAATGTTCATTCCTATATTCTGTTAAGTATCGGCACTTTGAAAAGAGGAGGTCATTTTCTGCTTATAGATCAAAAGGGCAGGAAATAGTGTATTGAATTTCAAAATATCTTTCTGTTGGAGTGTAAGTAATGACTAAATGAGAAGCCATGAAGTAACAGCTTTATTCAGTTGCTGTTGCTGTCATCACTGTTTGCACACTGCATTGAATCACCTCTTGTACAGTATCTTTGTGTAACCACAGCAAAACAGCCATAGCTGAAGCTTGTTTCGCTGCAGTCAGATACTAGCCAAAGTGCCTGTAGATGCTCTTTTCCTACTGTTGTTGGACTGGTGCTAACAGAAATAGGAAAAACTTTCTGCACAGTTTAGCTAGATATATACATGCCACTGTAGCAAGCACAGGAGGCATTGAGAACTGAAGCATTCCACTTGTCAGTAGTGAAACAACAGGGGAATTGAGAGCAAAGATCATGGTATGATGATCTCATTGTGACCATAATTTAGAGTTTTGTTATGTGTATGCCTGAAAGATGGCACTTATGGCTAAGAGAAGGAGAGGAGAAATTATTTTTTGAATAAAATGTCTCATACAAGTTCAGCTTTTTTTTCTTAAAACTGTAATCAGTCTTGAAACCGCAAAGTCAAACTCTAATTTAGGCTAAGTGACCTGAGCATTAAGTAATGAGTACAGAAACTCAGAAATGCCATTTTGTTGACAGAAAACCAGAAACTTACCTACACTTTAATTTAGGGAATATGGCATTCACCTTTTCACCTTTTTAATAAGCATATATTTATATTGACTTTTCTAGACTATAAAATTGACTTCCAGCCAGGTAAACCATACCACAAAATAAGGTGTCTTTTCCTCAATTATATACATATTTGGGGAAACAAACAAACACACACAAACCAAAAAATTGCAATATAATACTTTGCTTGCAGTGGTGCTGTTACTTTCTTTTGATCTTACATTCTTTTCCCATTGTCAGTCATAAGCTGTTGATTTTTTAAACTGTGGAGTTGCATAACATTATTATGTAAATCTTTCTTTATCCTCCAAAGCGGCAGCCCTCTGCTGAGAAGCTGAGCAGTACTGCAGAGCTCTGTGACAAGATTTGAGAGCTTGAGACACAACCTTTGGGTGAATATATTTTAACCAGGAAATTCTATTACCATGCATAGGACCATTAGGGACTATTTCTGATGTGCTTGATTTAAAAAGGCATGGAGCAGTTTCCCATTAAGTTCAGGTTAGTAGTGCCTGTCTTGGAAAATTCTGATGTGATTTCCTTAAGTTATATAATGCCAGGTTTGTCAGCCCTCACACACAGCTATGGTGAGAAACACAGTACAAGGTTCACATAACCTGTTAAGCAGTTCCACGCGTATGACTGACTGCACTGAGTCCATCAATCAACTTTCTCATGCAAGGCATCATCCTCAACTGCTGAAGCACAGTGGCTGAGATATGCGTTTTACTATGTTGAAATTATTCTTGAGGTGAAAAGCCACATTTCAGGCAATGCTCAGAAGTTTACTTTTTACAATGAAGAAGAGAAAGGATGTATTAAGTAAGCAGTTTCTCAGTCTTGCTCAGCTCATTATTCTGAATTTTTTACTCATCCTTCAGAAACTGAATAGCTTGAGACAAAGCTAAATAATTCTTGACATCTGATTTAGGTTCATCCTTCCTCTAGTCCTTATTAGTGTTACCGTTTCTTGCTTGACAGGGTAAAAAGCAAACTAAATTTTCCCTTAATTCATTCCAAAGCATGTTCACCTTAGAGGAGTTTATCTGAAGTGAATGAGTTGGGAAAATGACTTTTTTCCCTTTCTTCAACAAAGTAAAGCTATGATGTTTATCCTCATGTAGTCTGTCCTCTTAACTTATTTTAAAAGAAGAGAAGAATATGTCAAATTCATCTGAAGGCTTCAGTCAAATAAGGTAATTGCCATCATCTCATAAAAAACTGCTTTCAGGGTCTGATTTTTAATTTACCATTAGTAATTCTTAAACTGTCCATAAAAACACCACTAAGGGGAAAAGAAAAAGGCAAATGAATAATTTTGTAGAACTTACTGCTGGAGTTGTAATTATGTCCTCAGAACATAATTATTTAGAACTTCTGCATTAGCAGATCTTCTGAAAAGGCAGAAATATTATGAATGTGAAGTAATTAACATCAAGCTTTTAACATTTATAACATATAACTTTGGAGACGAGAGAGTTTAATGTGCTTGTTTCTTTTGTGCATCTGGGATGTGAGTAACTTTGCAAAAGACAAAAGAACATCACTGAAGAGTCAAGTCTAAGTAACAAAGCATACATAACATGACCTTATTTAATTATCTTTGAGGTATTCTACAAATTCCTATCAGTTGTCAAAATAATTTATTAAAAATCATTTTTCCTTCTAATATTTCATGCTTCTGCTGAAATATGTTATGCTTGGTGAAAGAGATAGTTTTCCAAAAGATTAGACTCAGAAAAGTGTAAAGATTCTATGTAAACGTAGACTACTTTATGAAAGAAACAACATCCCCTTCCCTTCAGCCTTCCCTTTCCTACAAAATCTACCAAAGAGGTTTTTCTTTGTTAAGTACATCTTGAAACATCCAGTGCCATATAAAAATACTCTGAAATATGTTTCTGAAATGCAAGAACTCCTTCATATTTCAGAAATCTATCACTGGAAGATTAGTTAAAACCAATCATATCACACTTTAACCTTTGACCTTTTTTTGGTGATGGAATGCTTTTTCTTTACAGCTAATCTACAAATGAGACTTGTACTGACCACAGTACATCATGTCTGCCTTATTACTCTGAGCTAATAGTAGTCTGAGGACTCCTTTTGTTCTCAGCTATGCTGTTTATTCTTTTTGCCTAGAGGTCAGTAGCTGCTCAAAACATCAGGAACTGCTGAAAACATGTTCACATTTTCTTTTGAAGCAGCTGCTGATTTTGAGACAAAAGACCTTATATGAAAATCTTTACCAGTGAAGAGCTGTAAAAATACAGTATTCAAGCCTATATTGGAGGAATAAACAAAAGCTTGACAGAATTATTTTGTAAGATTACAGTAGAATGGGACATTTAGAAAAAAAAAAACAAAACACAACAAAACAGAAGTATCTTGTATAGAAATGTAATAATACAAAACAGGGCTGACTGCTGTTTTTATATTGTTTTATATATTAAAAAAAAAAAAAGTAGTGGAAAACAACTGAAAAGTTTAATTTCTACTGCAACCAAATAACTGAAAATGCTTCATGCTTCTTCAGCTTCACACATTGGCTGATTTAAAGCAGTGACGGAAAATATCTTCACAAGAATTTAAATCTATTCCTTCAATGCAAAATTCACCCCATTACTCTGGATCACAGAAAGCTAAAGGTATTACTTACATCTGAAAGGTCAGACTGAATAACACTGGCACAGAACTCCCGGGTCCATAAACTGTCTGGGATGTTGCCTGATATAGGACTGCAGCTTTCAGTTTTGAGATAAGGCTAAAGAGAGGTGAATTCAGCAAAAATTTCTGTGTCTGCCACATGGGACTCAGCTGAAAAACAGGTCTAAGAGACCATGTTCTGATGGCTCTGAAGACGTGGGTCTTCTTCCCCTCTGTGCATGTTTTTAAGGCCACCTTAGTAAAAGTGTCTTCACCCAAGTGGAGCATAATAATCAGTAATCTTTCCCATAACACCCTGAAGGAGTTTGTTTAAAATGTGCTTAGCACATTTGTTCAATCATACCCACTGCAGGAGGGTTCCACATCAGAAGAAGGCATTATTTACCAGGGTTCTGCTATAGCGAAATTAAACAGCACCACAACAGCTATTCCTCCTGAAGTCTGTTGTCTCATATAGGTTGGTTCTGTATGAAAGATGGACTTATGAAATAACCAGAGCAAAGCAATTCTCTTCCTGAAAAGCATCACCCATACTCTGTTTTATACTCTGAAACACGATTCTCTGTCTTTTTACAAGTTTATTTTGATTGATTTGTTATATATCCCTTCAATGGAAAGAAAACTGACAGCCCATGGACTGCAAAATATCTTTATGGTTTTGGGACCTTTTTGTTTTGTTTTGTTTTTTGTTTTTTGTTTTGGCTTTGGTTTTGGATTTTCATTGTTTTTTTGTTTTTTTTTTTTTTTAGAATAATGAAGAATTGCAGGTATGTTAATATTTTTTAATACTTTGATTTTTTATTAAATATACTGACTCAGAGCAGCCCTGCAGAGAAGAACTTGGGGGTGTTGGTTGATGAGAAAATGAACATGAGCTGGCTTCAGGGTACACTCGCAACCCAGAAAGCCAACCATATCCTGGGCTGCATCAAAAGGAGCATGACCAGCAGGTCAAAGGAGGTGATCCTGCTCCTCTACTCTGCTCTCATGAGACTTCACTTGGAGTGTTGTGTACAGTTCTGATGTCCTCAACATAAAAAGGACATGGAGCTGTTGGAATGAGTCCAGAGGACGGCCTCGAGGATGATCAGATGACTGGAGTACCTCCCATAGGAAGACAGGCTGAGAAAATTGGGGCTGTTCATCCTGGAGAAGAGAAGGCTGTGTAGAGACCTCATAGTGGCCTTCTAGTATCTGAAGGGGGCCTACAAGGGTGTCAGAGAGGGACTCTTCATTGGGGACTGTAGTGATAGGAAAAGGGGTAACGGGTTAAAACTTAGGGGAAGTTTAGATTGGCTATAAGGAAAAAATTCTTTACACTAAGGGTAGTGAGGCACTGGAACAGGTTGCCAAAGGAAGTTATGAATGCTCCATCCCTGGCAGTGTTCAAGGCCAGGTTTGATAGAGCCTTGGGTGAGATGGTTTAGTGTGAGGTGTCCCTGCCCATGGCGGGGGATTGGAACTAGATGATCTTAAGGTCCTTTCCAACCCTAACTATTCTATGATTTTATGACTTTTCACCTTAAAGTGTCTTCTTTTGTAGCAACTAGAAAGTTTTTAACTGATCTGAAAAGCATCTTCTTCCAATTTTTTAAAAAATGTTTGAAATGTAATATTACTTTCAAAGAAAACTCAATATTAACACTTAAGATCCATTTTTTCTTTATCAATTAAAATGGAAAAAATAATACATGTGCATTATATATTCCTTATACACACACACACATATATATAAATCCATGATGAAGATTGAAACCTATTGTTTCCATAGATGAAGTCATCCATCATTCCTACTGACTACTCCTGGAGCAGCAGGATTGATTTAAAAAAAACAAAGACAACAAACAAAACCCAAAGAAAACAAACAAACAAAAACCACCAACTCCCCCAGCCAACAGAACCAGCCATGGCATTTACAGTATTGTATTATGCAATTTTGTTCTGGAACTTAAATTAATTTGCTATTATAATAAAGTGCATGACATCTCTTTACACCGCCAGTTCTACCCCTGAGGAGATGTGCAAGAGAATTAGAAGCTGCATGGAAATAAGTTATAGGATTCATGTCAGCCTCACAAGTAGATCATCTGAGGATTACAAAGGGAATCTCATCAAACTTAATTTCTATTCCGCTTTGTTTATCAAAAGTACCAACTAAAATCCCACATTGTACTGTGACTGAAGAAACTTTCTCCTTCTGGACAGCTACATTCCCTGAGACTGTCAGTACTCTCAAAAGATAACAAAAGTATCCTTAAGAATTGAAAGTGAACAATGAGATAAAGAGAGGAAATCCACTAATTTTTAGTGCTGTGTTTTTTTGTCTATCTATCTAATTGCAAAATGAGAAAGACATTTTTCTTCTTGCATTAAGCATCCTACCATCAAGATCAATGTACTATTGAGTAAAATAGTGTGGAATCATAGAATGTCTTGGTTTGCAAGGGACCGTAAAGATCATCTAGTTCAACTCCCCTGCCATGGGCATGTTCCACTGGATCAGGCTGCTCAGAGTCCCATCCAGCCTATCCTCCAGCATCTTCAGGAATATAGTATTCACAACTTCCTAGGCAGTCTGTTCCAATATTCACCAGTCTCACAGTGAAGAATTTCTTGTTAATATCTAATCTTAATCTGCCTTCTTCCAGCTTAAAGTAATTACCCCTTGTCCTATCACTACATGTCCTTGTAAAAAGTCCCTCTCCAGATTTTTTGTAGGGCCACTTAAAGTATTAGAAGGCTGCCCTAAGGTCTCCCCGGAGCCTTCTCTTCTCCAGGCTGAACAGTACTTGACGTTATGGTAAATTCCAGACCAAATCTGAAAACAGTAGTTCACTGTCTTGTCTGGTTTGCTTTTCTTTTATAAAGCTTTGCACATTCATCTTTCTCTAAAGAGCAGGGTATTCGCCATTTCCTCATAAATCTGGGGTTTATCTGAGTTGGTCTCAGCTGCCACTGAAGCTGATAGTTCTTATTAAAATCATCAGCAACACAAAAAAAAAAAAGAAATCTTTACATGTATAGTAATTCCAAATTGTAACTTGAAATTGGAAATTACCTAGGGACCCTCTAATGGGAGCTAGCAATGTTGAATTTCACCTTCAGCCTAGCAGTGGTGGCTAAGCAGACAGTATCTAGCAGTTCCAGTGAGGTGGGGACCAGCACAATTATGTTTGCGTTTTACTTACTACAAAACAAAACTTGGATTTCCTGGTGATCCTAATTCTGATTTGATAATGACTGGGTTAGTATTTAAGTCCATGTTCAGCAGCAAATCCCAGGGTGGTCTGACAAACCCTTTGAAGCAGGCAGCTTTGCTTTACAGCAACTTGCCACCAATGGCAGCTATGTTTTGTGTGGCCCTGCTTAGCTCTCTTGATTCATTTTCTCTGCGAACAGAGTAATTCTGGGCTTATTATTATTCCTTGTGCAGAAGTCTATGTTTTTAATCACACCCAAAAATAACTGCTGAAATAACGTTTGTACATTATAGATAACATGCATTTATAAATAAATATAATAAACGTGTAAATAGTACTGAGATATATAAAAAAGAAATAAACAAATAAATCTGTATTTACTGATGCTGAAAAACAAAACCAAAGGAAAACTATGTTAAACTGCATTAAAGATTTTAGGCAGATAGTATTAGTGTAGCGCATTAATGTAAAAAATTAACATAACATTATCCTAAAAAACAAATCCAGAAAATTTACTGGTTATTTAAACCTGAAAATCCATATGTATGGAGATGCATTTTCAATAGCTATAATTCTACCATGCAGATAGTTTGAGTTCCTCTGATGTCACGAAACAACCATTTAGAATGATGGTTTAACTTAGTTTGCATTTAATCATAACATACAGCTATATTGCCTGAGACAGTTTCACTAGAGTGGAACTGTGAAGAAGATATTCTAAGCATGTTATTTCTTAAAATGACATATTTTTAATATGTCATGTGACATTTCAAATGATGCATTTTAAATTCATAAATAGCAATCTTAACTTCTCAGAAGCTTTTCTTCAGAAATTAACATCCTCAATTTAGGGAAAATGCAAAATGCACAACATAAGCTCATTTATAACAAAGGGACTTATTCAAAGCTGGTATTGACCATTCTTTGACATTTGACATATAATATGCATGAAGATAATATTCCAATCACTAATTTATGGATGAAAAGGAAAGAAGAAGGAAAAAATCAAAGGTTGTTCTAGTAGTGTTAAATCATATGTATTATTCTTACTGAATGTACTGAAAAGTACCTTTAGCTATCTTCCCAGACACTGATAATCAGAAAAAAAATTTGAAGTGATCTTGACTCATCTGAAGGAAAAATATAGTTTTGCTGTAATTTTTTTCAGTCAGTCAGTTCTGCTACTACCTACTTCTAAACAATAACCAAAGCCATATGAGATTCTTCAAAATGAACAAAATGTACTCTTGAATGACTTCCATTAATTATACTAAGCAGAAACCAGGTTGAGAGGGTCAAGAGTCATAATATGTACTCAGAGTGCTCAGTATTCTGGAATAAAATTACTTTGAAAAATCTTTGAAAGATTTCATAAAAGAATGATTATACCACTAGCTGCAAAACTGTGTGTCTTTCCAATATACATATTTTTCCTAACAGATTGTAATAGAGACCTGGGACTCCACAAAATCAATTTAGGACTATTCACAAAAAGCTTACTTTCCCCTTAGCTAAGTAGAATTTTACAGATCTACAAATGTAAACAAACAAACAAAAAAAACAGTCTGAAAATTGCAAAACTTACTCTTTCTAGAAAACACTTCTGTGCATGGATTTTATTTGCCTTATAAGCCCGAACTGAAAATCTTGAGGGGGAAAAAAAGTTTTCTGTTATTTTACTTTACTTTTAATGCACAGAATATAGCTTCCTATTTACAAAACAGAATGAATACACTAAGTCATCTGGAAAGCCTGGGTTTCACTGTTTACTTTGGTGTATTTGGAGTTTGTGTGAGGGTATGGAGACAAGGGGAAAAAGCGCTCTACACATGGATTACAAAGCAAACTCACAGCCAGATGGCTGTGCCTGCCACCTGTATCTAAGCACATGGCAGAGCAAAAAAGCTGGGTCTTAATTTTAGCAATGAGATAAGTAGAAAAAAAAGGAATTGTATACTTTTAGTATTTAACCATGTTTAATTACACACATTATTTTTGCATCATGGACATCTGCTTAAAGTTTTGAATGACTTGCATGAAATATTTTATATACAAACCAATTCTATATACCGACAGATATATGTTGTTAACACCACTGAATAACTGGCAGTTAAAATGTTATCAATCTGTTTACATTTATAAAATGCCAGTGCACAAAATAGATTTTGGCTCCATTTGCTTATCTTTCTGGGACATTATCAGCCATGCAGAACCATATGTCACCACAAATAATCAGAAATTATCAGCTTGTTAGTCTTCTACTTCAGTATTGAGGAGGAAAAAAAAAAAAGAAATGCTCAAAGAACAAAATTGGAAAACCTCAGGAGCCTACAAAGAAAAACCTATTTTCTGTACATTAAATGAATATATTTAAAACTCCAAATTACTTGGGTCACTCACCAGTTTTAAGCAGAAATGTTAAGATTTGTATTTGAGGCAGGCTCAAGCAGTTGTTGAATTGCTGACCTACTTAGGACCACATTTGGACCTCCTAGGTTTGAACTGAAGAACTAAGCACCTAAGCAACTGCTTTGTCCATATAATTTTTTTTTCTCCTCATATTAGAGACTGTCCACAGATTGCTTCCCATAGAGGTAAAACTGTGCCTAATCCAGATAAAACTAGAGCAGTTATGTAGTTAAATAACTCAAAGAGCTGCCCCAATAAGCAGTTTGGACAGCATAGTCACTACACATTTAAAAATGTAATTCAACTTCAAATTCAGACCCCTAAATATAGATATCTCTAAAGGAATTCTCTACATATGACTTAGCCATCTAAACATCTAAACTTTCATTAGATGCAGTGAAGGTTTGTGGAGATGCCAAGATCCCTCTGTACTTGATTAAAGCAAATAATCCCTAGCCATTAGAAGACATCCACCTGTAGAAAGTTTTAGGTCTTAATTTAGGAAGCCCTTCAGTGGCATCAAGGGTTGTAATTTCAAAGAATTAGCTTGTAAAGATAAAAAACTGACTGATTAGCTCATAGTCTCAGCAAGTCAGGGTATTTTGTTGTGGCAGCAAATGCATTCATGCAGGACATGCATGAGAAGATCTGGACAGTCTTTATGTTTTGGTTTGTTTGGTTTTTTTTTACCCAGACAGGCTGATATAGAATATGCTTCATTTGAAGAACATTAAAGAGGTATTTCTCCACTGTAAGCTTGATTTGTAGATATTTGTCTTTTAAATTGCTAATTAAAAAGAAAGACTCTAATTAAAAAATGTGTTCCTAAACATCTTTAACTTCCAGATATATAGTATGAGCAAAACTCAGCCCTGGGGTAATACTGCAGTACGTTAAAACTAAAAGAAAGAAAATATTTAGCTATACAAATCACAGTTTCAGTACTGAAAAGTGTTTATTTTTCTTTTCGCAAAATAGCATTTCACCATTTCACTGGAAGAATCTGCGTTGCATCAGAGAACATTGTAATCTCAGAGGTTTTTTTTGTTATTTTTTTTGGGTTTTTTGTATGTGTATATTTTACCTGTGAGTTTTTTAAATTAGGACTTTAATTACTTAGGGTTCTTTTTTTTTTTTTTTTTTCCACTCATTTAAACAAACAAACAAACCAGAAAAATAGCCCCAAGCTGAAACAACTGATAAATGAAATGTACTCCTAGAATGTTTTAGTGAAAAGTGTATGGCATACAGCTGAGCTGGAAGGAACGTGAATTTTAAACAAGAGCAATATTGAATTAGTAAGGCAGGAAGAGTTTTCTTCCATAGATCCTGAGACAAAGATCTACCACTTATCGAGCCTGACTGTGTGAAGAAACAAGTAATTTCACCTCAGAGGTAGCATATCTTCAAAATTTAGTGTGACTCCCTGACTTTAAAATTGTGAAGTCCTCACATGAGATCCTTATGATCCTGTTTGCCAGAACTCAGGCTCAGACATTAAAAGAATGACAGAAGTAAAATTTTAAAATTTCATCAAAACTGGACCAATGAAATTATTCAGCTTGATACTGTCTTTGAATTTCATCTACATTTCTGTTATCTTGTTTTATTTGCTTCATAGCATTCGTAATGTTAATGTTATCATTATCGTTAATGTAACATGTTTAGGGGGGTTGTTAACACTTCCATTCTCTGTCCTGAATCTGAAAATAAGTTTCTGGTGTGCCTTTGTGAAGACAGAGGATTTTCAAGAGATTTATTTTTTGGATCAGAGAGCTTTAAAAAGAAGCCTGTGCTATATGTGTTGCAGTGAGTGAGATTTTGTGCAGCTGAATTAGAATTAAGCTTCATGAGAGCTCAGCCATTGAGGCCTGCAAAGGTTCTCTGGAGAACACTTAAAGAAAAATTATTTTCCTCAAATCATATATGGGGGGGGTTTATGGCTGAATGTTGAGAGTCTTGATTTTATTTCCTATGGAAATCAGGGTCAATGTGAATGCTTCTTTTTTTAGTGTATTTGGAATGTGACAGGCCCTGGAAGGTAGTTTCTCAATGTCTGCTAAATCCCTGCAGGGGATACTGTAGAAGCCAAAGGAAAGACAAAATCATTGAAATAAAAGTAAATTTGATTTTTCTGCATATTTTTATGCTTCTTAAAAATAAATCACTCTTTATTTTTCCTTTTTATAGCTATATGAGAGACATACAGCATATTTCATGTTTAATTTCTTGCTGACTTTGTTCCCTTCAAACAAATGGCACTTTGCTTTCAAATGATTTAAACATGATTATTTCCATACATTTTCACCCCATCTATGGTCTGAATTTAAAATTATTATTCTCCACTAATATTAAGAATATCTCAGGTGTGATTGTACCCTTTTGATGAAGTTGCTCTTGAGCCTAAGATTGTCAAATATGCTGCTGTTTGCTGCTGTGACTTTGGACAGTGACTCGACTTTGAAGTTCTTTGCCCGGAGGAAGGATTTCACCATAGTGTCTTTGTATATTCAACAAGAAGAAAAATCTTTATAGGATCAGCAAAGAGGGAGGAAGAAGTAAGAAAGCTGTCAAACGTATGAAATTATTGCAAACGGAAATAATTGCCTTTTGATTTTTCTATGAATTGTCTTGTTCTAGTCTGTTATTACAAGAGTTGAACATCCTATAATAATGATTTGAGTTTTATAATAATGCAAAATATATACCATACAGAATAATGCCTAAAAGCTTGTGTCCTCATACAATGATTTTATTCTTAGATCAGGTGAGAGGCTACAAGCTGAAGAAAGTAGATATAATATAGTGAGGGAAGAAATAGATAATAGATATAGTAAATAAAGGAATTAAAGGTTGGGGGGGGCTGGTAAATAAATTATTCTTTCCATTTTTTTCTTTTTTTTTTTCATGTCAGAGTTTACCTTTTAGAAATGTCAGTACAATAATAACTTTAAAGCAACTTCTACTGATGAAGTGATAACCATGTATCTGTTTAATAAACAGCCTTGCTGAAAAAAAGATCTCTGGTTTCATACCTAATTTTGGTCAAAATTCTTGTTTCAAAAACATTTAAGTAATGTTATGATAACTGTAATATGATCATAATAAACATTTGCTTACATTAAGATTCCTCAAAAAAGATAAAGCAACAGCATCTAAAGTGAAATTTAGGTCTGCATTAGTGTGTTTGCTGCAGAAGTTTTAGTACCTCATTGTTTTGAATTTACCCATCAGAACAGTACTGTAACTAGGAACCCAGATTAGGATCTCTTGATCAGTTATGCATAGTGTTTATGAAAATTCTTTTTGTGGGAATCCCTAGATGTGACTGTATGATACTTCAACTGTGAAAATTTAATGCAATGGTATCCATATCCTTTATTATGCAAATATTGAATAAATCCCTCAGAGTTACAAAGGTTTATAGTTGTATTCAGCTTTTATGATGTAGTTGACTATGTGAGAGGGATGGCAATGAAGCATGCAATCCTAAACGAAAGAACTTCAATGAGATAATTACAGATTATTCAGCATAGTATCTTTTCACACTGCTTTTTCACTCATGAGTTTTCCAATAGTAGGCTTTAAAAGACATAATGTATTTCTTCGACATAGCTAGATTATTAAACTCACACCTTAGTAGAAACAATAACATAATATGGGCCATTTTTACCTCCATAATAAAAATTTAAAACAAAAGTGAAGAATTGTAATACATGCTTATAAAGTTGGTTTTGGCAGTCGGTCAGTAGATCTTGTATTTGTTTGTTTTCAATTTATGTAGACACTTGTAAGTAACTTCTTTTAGCATAGATACAAACCCAACCTAGTTATTACTAATGTACTTGTTTACTACACAGATTTTTTTTGTGATTATGTTATTAAAATAGCATTGATCATATCCTGTTCAAAAGTTGTGCTAATAATATTCAGCAAACTGAATTTCTAATCATTAAGAGTAAAAGCAGCATCATTGTTCCTGTCTACAGCCTACGAGTGAAGGTGTATGTTACTGATCTCCTTCAGCAAATTCACTGAACACAGGAAATTAATCTCCACCCAAGAAAGTCTTATTCCAAGCAGATTTTAGTTCCTGTGTGGACAAGCCAGTACTTTCCTTGTGTATTTCTGATGCTTTAGGAACTTCTTCCATCTTTGGACTTTCAGCTAGGAAAAAAAAAAAAAAGGAAGAATATCTTTTTCTGTCATGATTTCTTCCATTAAATTACTTAAAATGTTGGCTCAAGCTATGGAGTGAGAATTCAGTCAAGTAATGTATACAGGTATTTATAATTTGAATGAATAACTGGCTGAATTTCCAGTTCACTATTCAAGTGTACCGAAGGTAAACGTGCCAGTTGATAACATTTGGTAGTGCAGGGTGTCAAAGTGTCACCTAGAAAACAAGCAGTGCTGTTGATTTTAAAATAGAAGTTTAACAGTTTAAAAGAAGACCATAAAAAGGCCTATTCTTTTCTTGACAACAGTTCAGAGAGCTTCCTCCAGGCCTGAAACATTAATTGTGTCTCCCACTTTTATATAATTGTCAGAATTAAAATTTTCCTCCTTTTTAATTTAAGAAGTAAAAACAGTTTAAATACCACATCAGAAGAAATGCTCCACTCAGGGACACAATGAACTGTACATTCTGTCTTGGGTACATTAAAGATAACTAAAAAAAGACTAACAGTGATAAAGGATATGAGTTTCTGTCTATGCAACTGACTTCCAAGGGTGATCTTTGAAACTAAAGTTAAAAGTATAAAACATATATGTCGTGGTTTAAACCCAGTCAGGTAACTCGTTTGCTCACTTCCCCCCTTTCTTGCCCTCCCCCTGCTCTCGGAGGGACGGAGAGGAGAATCGAAAAGAATGCAACTCCCACGGGTTGAGATAAGAACAGTTTAGTAACTAGGGTATAACACAAATCACTACTGCTACCACCAAGAATAACAATGATAAAGGAAATAACAAGGGAAGAGAATACAACACCTCAGCACCAGCCGACTGATAACTTGCCCCCCTCAGCCCGACCAAGCACCGACCGATACCTCCTCCAACCCTGCAGTCTCCCAGTCCTTCCGGCTAACTCCCAGTTACCTCCTGGGCATGACGTGCTGTGGTATGGAATACCTCTTTGGTCAGTTTGGGTGAGGTGTCCTGTCTCTGCTTCCTCCTGGCTTCCCCTCCTCCCTGGCAGAGCATGAGGCTCACAAAGTCCTTGGCCAAACCAAAACATCGCTATCAGTTCTGTTCCCAGGCCAAAAGTCAAAACACAGCACTGCACCAGCTACCAAGAAGGAGAAAAATGACTGCTACTGCTGAACCCAGGACAATATATCATAAATTATTTTGGGGGGGATGTCTGAGAAATTATGAGGTTTTGCTGTACAGTGAGACCAAAACGAAACAAGTCTCAACTGGTCTGTATTTGTTAGCTGTGTAGTTCAGAGATGTTCGTTCTCTACAAGTACCTGAAAGGAAGATGGAGTGAGGAGATGGCTGGTCTCTTCTCCCAGGTAACAAGTGATAGGACGAGAAGAAACAGGCTCAAGAATCCACAGCTTCTCTGAGCAACCTCTTCCCAGGTGGCAACGGCAACCTCTCTCACCACCTTCACAAATTCCTGTCTCCTCCTGTAGGGATAAGTAAATATCAAGCACAAGTCTAATGCTGGCAAGAGAGTATTGGACACAAATTTCAGGAAAAAAAAAAAAAGTGGATTCAGAAAGGGAAGGCAGATTTTTTCGTTACATAGTTTTATTACTTAGATAAAGAAAAACTGCTTATTATGCTACACTGTGCCGAGAGAACAATGCAATTTCACTCAAAAAATTAGCCAAAATATGTGCTATAGAACTGTAAATTCAGTAGATTTTCCATTAATTATTTAAAGCTGTTGGATTAAATAATACAAAGTAAATGTTGAAGTTCCTATCAAACTCTAGTGTCAAAACTGTGCTCAAATGTGACTTTGCTGCTTTAAGAGTGTTTTCATAAAAAAAAAAAATTCTTTCCAGATAAAAAGAAATTTCAGCTATGATGTGTAATTAAATTTTAAAATTTATTGATGGAAAGAGTTTTTCTGTTCTAAATCAGTCTTGCTTATTCTAAATATAGTTTATACAGTTCAATGTTTTGAAACATTCCAAGCAAAGGAAATAAACCAGTTCAAATACATATGCCTTGAAATGACTTCAGAGGCTTAGCTAATAGAAGTAAAAATTTCCATGATATAAGCATGCATTTGCCATCCAAATGAATGCCTCATTAGAAAATAAAAACACATGTTGGAGCAGTCTGCAATACAATTTCTTTATCACAAAACATTTGATTATGCCAACCATGTAATCATATCTTGATCCTTCCTACACCAAGTCAGATGTGTTACTGTGTTCATGTATTTATTGACTGCAACAGAAATATTCTGCATGCAAAAAATAACCCTGTGGTTATATTTGTGCAAGACCAGGTTTGCTATAGAGGTTAACAGTGAAGATTCAGACAGCAAAACATAAACAGAACAATTCAGGAGTCATACCATAAGCGACAGGAAGTATAAGTTAATGCATGTGATGTTAAGTTAAAAGATTCCCAGAGTTTCACTGTGAAGATTCCAGATACTTTGTAAGTTAATAGAAAACCAGGTGCACTAGTTACAGTAGTCCTCAAACAACTCATCTGAAGATACAAAAAGTAGCAGTGAAATACTAACTCATGTATTTTTAGGACTGACAAAAAAAGAAAAAAACAGATGATGTGCATATCTGCTACTGATCCTCAGGGTAAGAGAGTTACAAGAAAAAAAATTCAACAATATACATTGCAAAGTGCAGGGAATGGTGGTTTCTGTGCTGCACAGAGAAATAATAAATCCTGGAATAAATAAGAGACTTCTATAAATCTTATAAAAAAACAACCTCAAAACACTAGGTTATTTGGAGGGCAGTGTAATTTCCCAGAAATCAGAAAAATCATAAGAGAAACAATTCTGATAAATTCTGTAGAAACTGGAAAGAAGCATTAATATTTGCAACATTTAAAATCGATGTAAAAATATTTTAAATATAATCCTAGAATGCTTAAATTTCTTTCCACCATTTAGAATCATAGAATAGTTAGGGTTGGAAAGGACCTTAAGATCATCTAGTTCCAATCCTCCGCCATGGGCAGGGACACCTTGCACTAAACCATGTCACCCAAGGCTCTATCAAACCTGGCCTTGAGCACTGCCAGGGGTGAGGCATTCACAACTTCCCTGGGCAACATATTCCAGTGCCTCACCACCCTAACAGTAAAGAACTTCTTCCTTATATCCAATCTAAACTTCCCCTGTTTAAGCTTTAACCTGTTACCCCTTGTCCTGTCACTACAGTCCCTAATGAAGAGTCCCTCTCTGACACCCTTGTAGGCCCCCTTCAGATACTGGAAGGCTGCTATGATGCAACCCAGGATACGGTTGGCTTTCTGGGCTGCGAGCACACACTGAAGCCAGCTCATGTTCATTTTCTCATCGACCAACACTCACAAGTCCTTCTCCACAGGGCTACTCTGACTCTCTTCTCTGCCCAACCTGTAGCTGTGCCTGGTAGTTTAAAATTTAAAACAAACATAGGTTTGTTTAAATCAGCACCATGTGTAAGAAATAAGGTAGTAACAGGGCACAAATTTGAAACAGATGACTGCAGAGATAATAGTGCTATATGTTGAAGATGATTTATTACTCAGATTTAAGATAGTGTGAAATAGAGAACTTTTTTTAATGTGAGTAATCTATACAGGTAATCTACGAATTAATGGAATGAAAAATAAGTGTTTTAACATTTAAAAAAGAAGACATTTTAAAATTTACAGCC
The DNA here is from genome assembly GCF_028554395.1 of Pezoporus wallicus. Taxonomy (NCBI): domain Eukaryota; kingdom Metazoa; phylum Chordata; class Aves; order Psittaciformes; family Psittacidae; genus Pezoporus; species Pezoporus wallicus. Next base: position 859,615 of record NW_026642489.1, on the reverse strand, counting down.
ATTTCTAAATCTAAGAATTAGAAATGCAGATCCTATTAAAAATTCATTTTAGGATCTGATTCTATTACTTTTCTGTGTTTCCATTTCAGTTAAATAAAAATATGGTTGTTTAAAGCTCTTTATCAGCATCATACTAAGGTGTGTACTCTGTATTATAATTTCTTTATTTCTGTGGATGTGTCTGCATCTGTATCATATGGAGTTGTTTCCTGCCTTTCTAATGAAAATGGCATCTGCTGCAGTCAGAAAATCACCTGTACATAGGTACTAGCACTAAAGACTCATTTGTTTCACTTTTTAAATTCATTTAATTTTATTTACCAAACATACATGAATGTTTTGTGCGACTTGGAAATAATAACAAAAAATAAAAATCTTCATTTTCATTTACTTTAAAGTTTTTTTTAGATAAACTTTGAATGATTCTTGAAATGCCATCTAAGAAAACAACTTTTTAAAGTCAAACCTAAAGAGACTCATTTTATCTCTAAAAAAACTTTAACTGTACATGGAAGCCATCTGTGTTTTGACACAGATATTAAAGTACATTTTCTTGTACTGTTTGTTCAATCATCTGTGAGCAGTTTTTCTGCTTAAGCTGCTTTGGATAATGGAGTGAGGTACTTTTAAAGTTCACAATAAACTGATTTATCCATTTCAGCAGAAACAGCTAGTAATGTGACTTTTATTCTAATAGCGAAATAAATATTAAATTTACTAACTAAATAATTGTAAAATTACTTGAAATTTAAATATGATACATATTTTCTTCCCTCTTGCCTTCCAGCATTCCTTTCTTAAAGACTTTCTGCCTGCCTTTCTTCTTGCCTTCCTGCCTTCCTTCCTTTCTTCTTGCCTGCCTGCCTGCCTGACTTCTCTGAGCTTTCAATTATATCTGCTGTAGTGAAAGATCTCACAATGAAACTTCTCTCTATTTTTCAGGCAGCCAAATTAAGTGCTATTTCTCTATTCAGTTATACTTCTTCATCAGTATCATAATTGTTGTGTTTTGGGGTTGGATTTTTCTTTTTTTGGTTGGTTTTATTTTTTTTTTTTTTAATGGAAAATCTCATATTCCTTATTGTATTTCTTTACATCCCTTTCCACAGCATGGTTGAAGCTGGAAGGCGCATCTCAAGGTACATGGTCCAACCCCCCTGCTCAGGCAGGGCAATGAAGAACTGGTTGACCAGGATCATGTCCAGATGGCTTTTGAAGATTCCCAGGAATGGTGACACCAACCTCTGGGCAAACACTTCCCAGTCTTCGACCACTGCCACATTTAAAAAGGTCATTCTCTTATGTTTAAATGGAATTACATCTTGCATATTACTTCTTGTTTGGTCAGTGGGCACAAGTGAGAAGAATATGTTTTCATCATTACTCCTCATCAGGAATTTATACACACTTATACCTCCCTGAGCCTTCTCCAGGCTGAACAGTGCCAGCACTTTCAGCACCTCCTCATATGTCAGATACTCCAGTCCCCTAATCATCTTCATGGTCCTTTATTGAACTCTCTCCAACATGTGCAGGTCTCCCCTATATTGGTAAGCCTGGCATGGACCAAAACCATCTGAATATGGTCTCAGCATTGCTGAGAAAAGGGAAGGGTCACCTCCCTTGCCCTGAAGAAAATACTTTTTCTAATGCAGCCCTAGCAGTTATTTGCTGTCTTTGAGGTGAGCACACATTGCTTGCTCATGTGATATTTTCAAGCTATTGCTTCAGATTTGATTATTTTTTTCTTTCTCCTATACCAGATTTTGGTTTGTTGGTTTTGTTGTTTTTGGTTTTTTTTTTTGTTTTTTTCCCTGGGTTTTATACAAAATATAATGGTTAAATATATATTTTCTCAATATTCTGAACATACTCATTTTTTCTATTATTTGTAATATTTCATTTTGTCATCACTATAATGAAAGGAATAAGATTCAGGAACAATATAGATCATCACAGAGAACTGAATTAAAGCACTTGTTTTGGCATGTCACTTTACCTATGCATTTCTACCACTTTAGTGTTATTAGTGTTTCTATTTCTATTATGAGGAATTTCTGTAAGAGCTTGTTTGGTGGCGCTAAGTAATGCATAAACCTTTTTTAATATGCTTTCTGTTGTACTTTGGCTACTATGCACCTTTGTTTTATCAAAATCAACTGTGTTTATGCATGTGTAGTTATAGTCGATTGCATTATACTCAAGATAGGCATGTCTTCTTTATTCCCTGTCTGTAGTCATGTTACACAGATTAAAATAAGCGTTTATACAGAAATAGGGGACTGATTTCTCTGAGTATGGAAAGAAGAAGAGGAAAAAAGGAAGTATTTCCTTAAGTTTATATAAACTTAGAAAATCTAGTCTATGAGATACCAAAGACTGCTTTGTTCCTTTATTTTGGAAGACCATGTTATAAGGGGCATAAAAATGGACTAATATTTTTCTTGCTTGTAGTAGAATCTGCTTTCTTTAATAAGAAATTATTAATAATTATGTAACTGTCGTGTGAAATATAAAGGTTGTTTCAAGACACTTTATGCTTAAAAGGAGTCACATTAAGGTTTTTTTTAAAGATTTTTTGATAATCCTATACACACAGATATGGGTTCTCTTTCACCTTCACATCAGCTTTAATAAGAATACTGTAATCTTCTGGGCATAAAAGAAGAGCAGAATCTGGAAATGAATATATTTTTTTTTTCTTATTTTTTTTCTTATTAATTATATAATGACTGCTAAGGGGCTTTTTTTCTATTTTTAAGCAAAAATTAATCTGTAACATCTGTGGGAACCAATGTACTGCGTCATTGGAAGCAAACTCTGCAGTCACAATAAAAATGTACCTCATTTTGTTTGTTATTTGTTCTAGGAAGTCAGGGGGCTTATATATTCTGTTAATTTATTTTACTTACCACTATAGTATTCATGCCGTTATGTTGTGGTATTTACCAGAAAATTCATGAGTTGAAAAACAAATGACAAAAACCCTTGTATATTAAATCCTTATGTAAAGTTGATGTTGTTTTTTTTTTTTTCTCTTCAGCTTTGTTTAGTTGTTATAGTACAGGGAGTCATACTAAAGGAGAAATGAAAAAAGACACGAAGAGAAAGACTCTTAGCCATCAGCAAGAAATAAATCCTGCAAAACACACTCAGTATTTAAACAAAGACAGTGATTTTATTTTTGCAGGAGAAGAAACTGTTCACATTACTCATATAAATGGGATCTTACGGGAAGCACCCAAGTCCATGCCTTTAATAATACAGCACACAGGGCTCAGGAGCATCCAACTCCATATACTACTGCCCTGTTAGAAGGCCCTCAAGCCTGTTTTGTCTTAAGGTTTATAACGTTTTCCCTAACAGTGTTTCTGGATTCGATCTGGGACTCCAGGGACTATTCAACATAGGCACTTCTCATGCAGCAACTGTATGACTAAAGGAAAATGCATCCCAGAGTAGACACAGGCCACACTGTTGAGCCACCTTTAATGCTCGTGAATACACGCGGTCGTATTTAATTTACTAGTATAGACATAGTCAGATATTTTCTAGCACAGTTTTCCAGAAAATATTTGTTTTCTTTTTATTGAGATATTTCAGCTTAAAAATGACAGTTTAATTTAGGAAAGATTTAACATTCAAGGAAGCCAAATAATTGCGAGTGGTGTGGATTTAGTCAAGCTTCCCATTACTATTTAAAGGAGATTAGTTCAAATAGGTTTTTCTATTACATTTAAACTAATGGCAATGTGCATTAAAAATTATTTCAGAAGGAATTATTAGCAGAATGACTGCCAGCTGCAATCACCAAGCAAGTTGCATTAGTACTATCTTCAGATAGTTTGCTCAGTTTTTTGTGGGATGATCCTTGACAGGTGTTTGTGGGGTGTTTTTTTCCCTCCTTGAAGCTGTAACAGTGTTCATTCAATTAGAGTTCCACCATATAAACCAGATTCTACCGAGATCTCAATATATTTCACGAATATGACATAAGCTTGTATTATCTGGCTGCAACAAACTGCTGATTCAAAGAACTTTTAAGCTATGTGATTTAGGATTGTGCTCCTGCCTGTCAGAAACACAGAAGCTGTGTACGCTGGGTACCTTGGTGTTTGATTTACGCCCCTACTGTTATCTCAAAATATATGTGCATAATATTCTCTCTTTCTTTCTCTTTTAGGAAAAGATACGCTAAAACTGAAGTCTTCCTTGTTTATTTTTAAAATAATAAAAAAAAAACAGCAAATGGACATTTTTCAGAGGAAAAAATATCAACTTTCTAGAACTTTCTCTAACAACAGAAAGAAGTTTAAGAAATGTGGAGCAAGGAATAAAAAGCTTACTTACTAGCCCTTTATAATGTGATAATTCGAATCATACTGTGGCCTGTTTTCACCACCTATTTCAGCTCTGGAACACTGGTCACAATTTGAAGTCGTAGTCAAAAGAGCAAGGTATGTATCTCCATATAAAAATAGTCTGAGCTATTTCCAAAATATTCAGGAGTGTGAAACATGTTAAGGATGATAATGATTCATACTGAAAAAAAATCATGATTGCAACTCTACAAGTTGATATGAAGGCTGGGAACTGACAAAGACTTGTTCAACAACTGAGACAAAGTGAGGAAGGTTCACATGGTATAACATGGTAAACAGTCCATAAAGCAAGGAGGAACACAAGATATTATGAAGAAAGTTGTGGTGCAGGTTTTTTTTTTTGATTGTTTGTTTGGCTTTTGTGTTGTTGGTTGTTGGTTTTTTTCTGATAGGCATTTCTATTGACTGTTGTACAATGGGAAATTTTTCCCAATTTCTGTAGGAACAGAATTGTTGTTTTCATTGTTGATCAGTCACCACCACAGGAAGGTTATGATTCAAAATGTCTAGTAAATGAAATTGAAACAAGTACTCGATACAAACACCTGACATCAGAGAGCACAGCAGAATTTCTACAAAAAATTCTCAGAGTAAATGCAAGAAAAGCAAAGTGCAAAGTTCAAGGATATTGGGTTTAAGTTGTGAGTTTTATTTATAAAACTGGTAGGATGAAAAAGGAATTATGCAAAAGCACCAGTTTGCATCTATGCACAATTGTGTTCTTAGAAATATATAAGAATATATGATTATAAATGTGTAATTAAATTATTGTAGTTTGTATTTGTAATCATATCAGTCATATGTAATTAACTACTATATTTGCTTGCAGAGTCAAACAGATAGTGTGATTATTTTTTTTATTCTTTTAGTATCCAAACTGGCTTTTTTCAATACAGTTAGATTGAGATCACTTGATAAAATTGAGAGTATGGTGAAAATGGGAATTGTATTTTCAAAGATAGCTGTAAAAGCATTTAAAACAGTGAAGAATTGGAAAAAAAAATATAGCAAACACTGATTTTGTTATTGTGTGGAAAAAAGAGTACTTTCTTTTCTTTCAGGGTGGATATTGTGACATTTTTATCCAGATAGTTTTATAAATTACTCACTTTCAAATTGCTTTCCATCACCCTGGTTGTCTGGCCTTCAAAAGATATTTGGAAATACATATACATGAAAGAACATGTTTATGGGGGTGTGTATAGGTATTAAGTATGAATCAAGAAAGACAAAAAGGACAGACACTGCTTTCTCATGTAGTTCATCACTTCAAAGTAGTTAAGCAATTTTTATATGGTAAAAAGCTTTATAATAGCACATGAAAGTGGAAGCACAAAGGTAATATGCAGAAAGGGAAACATGAAGAGTAATAGTTTATACAAAGGCCAAATGGAAACTGGTAAAATATTTTAAAAAAGGCCCAAAGGAATTAAAACAAAACAAAACAAAACAAAAAAACAAATCCACACCAGAAATACAATATATAAAATGTCACTTTATTCATACTTTGAATTTAAAATGCTAAAATGTTTGTTTGGGGGAAAGAGGAAAGAGAAGGAAACATAAGTGAGTTGGCTCTCAGCTAGAAATATGTCTTTCATCTATCACATTTTGCAAATATAATTCTTGATAGAAAATAAAACATTTTCATCCCATTTAATTTCACAATTTTTCTTCTTTGGTTTTGGATGTTTCACATACTAATTTCTCATTTTTGGAAGGTATTTATCTCTTTTTTTTTTTTTTTTTTAACCTCTCTTCCTATCACTCAGAATATATTGCCATCACCATACTTATTTCTATTATCAAGGTTTAAATATTCATAATCATATGTGAACATTGGTACATCAGTGCTGTCAAAACCAGTAGAAATGTTACGACTTGATCTGAAAGTGAGTAGAAAAGTAATTCAGGGTAATCAGAAAGGGAAGACTAAATTTATGAATTTTTAATCTTGTCTAAATATGAATTCCATACTTGAAAATATTCTATACTGTTCTAGAGAACAAAGGCGCAAAAATGGCATTTATTGTAATTTTTAAAGGCCTTCTATTCCTTTTGGTACCTTTCACATAATATTTTATTTTACAGGGCATTTACGGTTGAATTTATGAAAGAGGACACAATCAGTTCCCAGACTTTTAGCAGGAAAAAATGGCAGTATTTTATTTTTTCCTCTCTTTTCACAAACTCTAATCACCTTATTTTTTTTTTTTTCACTTTGGACATGGTTTTGCACATTTGATGAACACATGTAGCATTTCCAGTCTCATGTAGTATTATATTATAATCATAGATTCATCACCTGGGTTTCCTTCATTCCAGTTCAGCAAAATAAATCTTAATTCCTTCTCCCTGATAATTACGATACCTTCTTAACAAAGCTAAGAAATTGTTCAAGGAAGTTTTAAGATTAGAGCATATTGAGCTCATTATACATGTTAAAGAATGTAAGATATTCTCTGTGAATATTTTCTTGACCTTTTTGACACTATTATTTGGTTGATTATACAGAATTGCTGACAACATTTCTTTCAGGTAAATTGTACCATGGAACTTCAAGAATGTGGATAACCTGGGAACATTAATTAATAAACAAAGAAGCAAATTCACTATCTGGAAACAATCATCAGCTCCCAGAAGGAAAACATAAACCAGTAAGTCTTTCTTCAAAAGTTCAAAGAGCTTTTAATACTAAAAACTGAGGGGAGGTAGGCACAATAAAATTGAATTTCCTGCCATGGATGATGATAATATCTATATATGAGCTGGTTACCCATAGTCTTCCCTTATCCCAAATGGAGATTGGACCTTTGGGTATGACATATCTAGTCCCAGTGTTAACATCTAAAATAAGGCAGAGAAATTGTAATCTTCAAATGCTCATTTGTCTCCACTTTCTGTAGAGGAAAACTAGGGGTAACTAGTGAAACTGTGATAGACACATCCCTATTATAGATACTATAATTTTGTACTGATCACAGGTTTTCACAGAAGCCTTTGGCTCTGTTTAAGCTTACTTTGATGTAATGAGTTATGTGTTTTATAAATAACAGATGCAGTACTTTGACCAGTTCAGTAAAAAAGTGCTATGTTCTGGAAGTCTCATCTCAAAGATTCCACTTACTTAGAAAATATTTGTTGTCAGACAGAGATCAGTGGAGATCATTCTATGCTATCACAGTTTTCACTGAGGGAGAAAAAAAAAACAACAAAACAACCAAATTCAAAAAGGAGGCACAAAAAGCTTGTATGTTTCATATTTTCAGATTAGGACCATGACAATCATACTGCTCCATATAATGGAATTGAAGATTGAACATATTTAGCAAGTAGTTTTACCGGCTAGTCAGTGGCAAGTAAACGGCCTTTGTGAGGCTGTTTCAAGGGGGTACGGTTTTTGTTTTTGTTTAATCCAAGAGAAATGTAGAAAAATGTAGTATTAACCATTGTGATGGAGTAAACTAGAAGGGAAAAGTAGATGAGCTTGGAAAACTAATATGAAAAGAAGGGTAAGTAAAGACTTTATGATGAATATGATCATTGTTCAATCTTGGAAGAAAGGAAGAGAGATGGAAACAATAAGAATATAGAGATTGTTGTATTAGAGAAAAGGATTTATACAAGTAAACCAGTTATGTGAACTATAACAACTACATGCAAGTGTGCATCTGAAGTCATTATATCAGACTTCTTTAATCTAGCAAGCCAGAGTGAAACTACAATGAAAAAATGCTATTTGTAAGGATGTAGAATTTAACTATATTTGGATTAAAACAGTGAAATAGATATCCAGTATTATAACACAACAATATCTAGAAGATAAGTGAGCAAAAATAAGTATTCAGATGATGTTTTAATTAATGAATTGCCACATAATATGTTGTCATGGTTTAAGCCCAGGTGGTAACTCAGAACCACGCAGCCATTTGCTCACTCCTGTCCCTTCCCCCCTTCTCTGTAAGTAAGAGTAAGCATTACTTAGCAACAACTAAAACATTGGTGTTTTATCAGCATTGTTCTGAGGCTAAAGCCAAAACACAGTCCTGCTGTTATGCAAATTAATTCAAATTCATTCATTAAAAAAAAAATAGATATTTCACTACAGTATACACATTCTAATCCATTTGCAGGATTTACCATCAATTTGGAGACAATTTAAATCAGTCTTCTTGACTACTAAAACACTAAATAGTGAATTAATCAGCGTCTCTGGATAGACCTTACTGCGGCCTTTCAGTATATAAAGAGGGTTGATAAAAGACAGGAAGGCCTATAGTGACAAGAAAAGGTGCAGTTGTTTAAAACTGAAAGAGGGTAGGTTTAGATAGAATATATGGAGGAATTTTTTTACCAAAGGGTGATGAGACACTGAAACAGGTTACCTACAGAAGCTGCAGATACCCCATCATTAGAAGTGTTCAAGGCCACTTTGAATGGGGTTTTGAGCAGCCTGATCCAGCAGTCCCTTCCAACCCAAAACAAAACCATTTTATGATACTATAGAAATCTGATGTAATATTTAGTTCTGTAAAGGCACTGAGACCCTTTTCCAGTAGAGAAATTAACTTAAATGGGTGATTACTGTCAAAATATTTATAGGTTTACCAGAAAGAAATGTTACTAGAATTTTATCTTTATTTAGGAAAACATTATTAAAAAGTCTCCTTCTTTAAATGTGGAAAGGTGTTCTTCCTTTGTTTTAACATTTTCTTTATTTCTTATGCACTTTATTCTGGGCACAATTAAACTGATCATTCAGGAAACAAGAGATTTCCTATCCAAAGGACATCTGCTGCAAATAATTTGTCTTTGGCAACCATATGGCATATGCATTTGGGCAAAAAGGTATGTGAATTTTTATTTGCCAGCTCTCGTGCAGTAGCCAGATATTTCTGAAGTAGCTTTACAAATAATACATTTATCCACCTCATTCTCTCTCTTTTTTCTCTATTTTAAACCTAGCAATATCTTCTATGAAAAAAAAAATGTGCTGAAAAACTACAAAAGATCGAGCTCATAGACTAAAAAAAAAAAATTATACAGAACACATTTTAATTCTTTTTTTTTCTTACACATTTCAAAGAAGTTGAAACATTGAACAGAAATGTCTCAAATCTGATGACATACAATTTCATATAAGCAAATAGGAAATGCTTCAACAAGGTTAAAACAAAGTATTTTTGCTTTGCAAGGTATGTCTTATTGTAACAGACTGCATTTATGTAACTGGATCTAGAAACACAGCTTAAGGTGCATACTGCAATCATGTCATGTCTCCATACCAGGACATGACTTGGATACTGCAATTCCATTTAACAGCTCTGTGAGAAAGAAAAATCACTTGTGCTTGTAGCACTCTGCAATAAGTGTTCTGAGAGATGGCAAAGTATTAGAAACAAAGCATAGGAAACACTACTCCATGACAGAGTTGCAATAGAACCTCTCTACTTTTTAGGTCTACAGCCACACCACCCTGGAAATGCCCAATCTTGTCTGGTCTCAGAAGCTAAGCAAGGTCAGGCTCAGTTAGTACTTGGATGGGAAACTGCCTGGACCACCTGGAAATCCCGGGTGCTGTAAGCTTGAGAGCTTTGAAAGCCAAAGTGGAGCAGGGTTCCATATGAACAGCAATTGAATATGCATCAGTTAGTCTTCTGTATATACATATATATGAGACAAGTGTGATGGTATATTGAAAAATCTGGGATCTGAGCATGACGTGAATGGTATGGAATAAGGAGTGGATACTGTCCTGGGTTCAGCAGTAGCAGCCATTTTTTCTCCTTCTTAGTAGCTGGTGCCGTGCTGTGGTTTTGACTTTCAGCCTTGGAACAAAGCTGGTAACAATGATGTTTTTAGTTACTGCTTAATAATGCTTACTCTGACCAAGGACTTTGTGAGTCTCATGCTCTGCCAGGGAGGAGGGGAAGCTGGGAGGAAGCAAAAACAGGACACCTGACTCAGACTAACCAAAGAGGTATTCTATACCACAGCACATCATGACCAGTATACAAACTGGGGGCAGTTACCTGGAAGGGCTAGATCACTGCTCAGGTCAGGCTGGGTATCTGTCAGCGGGTGGTGCGTGGTTGCATTCTAGTCCCTTGTTATTTCCCTTGTCATTACTCTTATTGGTGGTAGCAGTAGTGATTTGTGTTATACCTTAGTTACTGGACTGTTCTTATCTCAACCCATGGGAGTTAAATTCTTTTGATTCTCCTCCCCACCCCTCTGGGAGAGGTTGGAAGAAGGGGGAGAGTGAACGAGCGGCTGCGTGGTTCTGGGTTGCTGGTTGGGCTTAAATCACAACACGATCATAACCTCAAAATCACAATAGTAGTGCTATTCTTATGCATAAAATTGCTTGAGACAGTTAGGTGCAGGTTTTTAGTTGCATGGAATAATTCACTTGTCTGTCCAGTATCAGCTGTGGAAGAGGTCTTCAGTGAGAAAGTGTGTTTGTTTCCCCAAATGTAAACTTTTTCAGTATATAGTTGAAGTAGCTAGCTGAATTTGTCTTTGGTGTTGATGTTGACTTTTTAAGGCACTATGTCTTTTCTAAAGCAGATAGCTAAAATAAGTTAGATAATTTATGCCCTAAACCGCTTTTTCCCCATACTGACATGAAGATGTTATGGTTCAGAACTCAGCCACACTATTGACATATTAAGTACTTGAACCCTGCTGAGGGTGATCTAATAGTTATTACCTAATCAATTGCATTAAAACATCTGCTTTTAATATTATTTATTAATCAAGCTGCATATTTCTTTTAAGGGCAAAGCAGAAATTAGAAATAGAAATTGTACGATGGAATAATATTGAAGATAGTAACCATATAGAAAAACGCATAGCATAATACATTGAGTTGATTGAAATGTAAACAAATTGTAGACATAGCAGAATTCTTGAAATTAAAGTTCCAGAGCAGTTTAACCCACCATGTGATGCTAGTCCAGACTGATACACTTGCAATTTATAAAACTAACATGAGTAAAGAAAAGTCCGTGAAAAAGTGCTCAGTAAAATTCTGCTGTAAAACAAGACTCAGGAATTCTGATTTCTAGAGATTCTGGTGCAGCCCACTGTGATTGGTGACATGCTCCATCCTGAGCTACCAGAAACAGTTGACTCAAACATTTGGAGAGTAGATGATTATTTAAACTAATGTCTAATTTGGCAGCTGTAGGCAGTAGCCTGCAGACCTTGGAAGAAGCTATCAACACTGCTCACTTGACACATTTTTGTAAGATTTTATAGAAAGCCAGTGTTACCAAATATTCATACTTGTGTCATTGTGTCCTCAGAGACAATCAGATTTCTTGATTCCTGCCTAAACTACTAAATATAGCTGAACCACTATCATATAAATTTAAAAAATAATAATCTTAAATAGGTAATGGCAGCATGTGTTTTTGCTATTCAGTCAAAGTAGTCTTTACAAATCAGCTTATTCTTGTTTGAAAGATCAGTCTTTAAGGAAAGTAGCTGTTGTGGTTTAGCCCTGGCCAGCAACTAAGCCCCACATAGCTGCTTGCTCACTCCTCCCCAGATGGAATGAGGGAGGAGAATTAGAAGGGTAAAAGTGAGAAAACTTGTGGGTTGAGATTAAGACAGATTAATAGGTAAAGTGAAAGCTGTGTTAGACAAGCAAAGCAAATAAAAAATTAATTCTGCACTTCCCATGGGTAGGCAGGTGTTTAACCGTCTCTAGGAAAGCAGGACTCCATTGCATTACGGTTATTTGGGAAGACAAATGCCACAATTCTGAATGTGCCCCTTTCCTTTCCCTCCCCCCTATCCCCCCCCCCCCCCCCCCCTTCTTCCCAAGCTTTTATTGCTGAGCACGATGTCATATGGTATGCAATATCCTTTGGTCAGTTGGGGTCAGCTGTCCCAGCTGTGTCCCCTCCCAGCTTCTTGTGCACCCCAAGCCTCCTCACTGGTGGGGTGGGTTGAGAAGCAGAAAAGGCCTGTGTAAGCACAGCTCATCAGTAACAGAAACATCGCTGTGTTATCAATATTGTTTTCAGCACAAATCTGAAATATAGTCCCATCCTAAGTATTACAAAGAAAAATAACTCTATCCCAGCCAAAACCAGCACAGTAACATATTCACAAAGAGGCTGAAGTGTTAATAATCTTGGACTGTGCAAGAGAACAGCTACAATATGAGAAAATAATCCAATAATTTCCAACAACAACAAAAAAAAAAGTTTCTCAAATGTCAGTTTTCATAAAAGCTTCATCTTGATCAATTGTTGCCCAAGGTATATTTTTAATGCAAAATAATAAATTTATATTGTTTGCTTTTTTCACTTACTGTGCTTAAAGAGAGACGGATTGGAATCACATGGATGCAACAAAACAATGGATTCTATCATAGAACTAAAGGAAGAGAATAGAGCCCTGCAGAAGCAAGCTGGTGTGGTCTTGAGTGTCTTCTAAAATAGTCTAAAATGTAGGCAGAAAACATTGGGAAAATAAACAAAGGTCAGATTGTAAGGGATAGTGTCACTGCTCCTTCAGTAAGAAGGTGAACCACAAAGTTATTCTGAAAAGCTCTTTCTGTTTCCTCACTTTTTCAAACTTGCTGTCAGTGATATAGTCTTTATCTCCCTCTCCCCACTTCAGAAGTCTGAGGAAGAAGAGCCACTCAAAGTGAGAAATGCAGTACACGGATAACGCTTACCACTAGGTACTGTAAAGGAAGCAGCATGAGGAAGTAAAACAGTACTCTTCATGTTCTCAAATAATTTCAAACATCGTCATTGCTAGCTCTAGGAGTACTACCTTTGCTAGTACTTCCAGATGATCAGATAAGATTAGACTTTTCCCGCTGGCAAAAATATCTCAGTGAATACCCATTTTAGACTTTTTCAGTGGGCAAATTCATCTAGGTTGAAATGATGGAAAGAATATTCAGTTTCAGTAGGCAAGACCAGGACATTTTCCAAATATGACAAGTAGTTACCCTTTCTTTTCTGAAAGAACAGAAAAATTCTACTTAATGATGACTACAGAAGATATTTTCCATAGGAAAATTAAGTAATGTGACCTAGGTATTTGAGCAATAATATTTTTTTTTTAATAAATTAACAACACTGAAATGTACAGGGTTTTTTTTTCTGGGAGGACAGTTAAGGTACATGAAAAAAATTGAATGCATTTGAAATTTTCAAAGTAAAGTGCTGTGATAGTAAGGAGGCAAAACCATGGAACATCTCAGGCTTGCCAAAATCCATTATGTGTTAATAAGTTTTTAAAATAAATATTTGAAATGAAAGGTTGATCCTTTTCTCATTTTTACCATTAAAATTGTACTTTTACATGGAAAAGCAGAATCATAACGTTAGCTAATGATGACAATTAACTAAAAATATTTAAATAAATGCTTTCTTTAGATATGGTTATTGTTCTACCCCCAAAGGCTATATAATTATTTCTTAAAACAAATTGAAGTTGTATCACCACTCTATGTTAAGAGGTTTTAAATAACAAATCATTTTACACAAAGGGTTTGGATACTTTCCACATAAAATTGTCCCTTAAAAAATGTCAGAACCATTTACAGTGATTAATGAAAAAAAAACACTTTTAACACTCATAATATTTTACAATGCAAATTGCTTCAGCATGTTTCAATAAATCAATTATTCAAATGCCTATCTTTTGGAATACAGAATATTACTGTTTCCATTATCCATCAAAACTATAAGGTAACTTAGATAACCAGCTGTTAAAGAAAGGGAGAAAAAGAATGAAAGAAAGAAAAAACTCAAATGTTGGGTTTTCTTTTACTTTAAAGGTAAAGTTGAAGAATAACAGGCATTTTCCAAGTGAAAAGATGGGCAATGTTCGATGTATTTTATGTATAGCACACGACAAAGTTTGCAATGTAATGATTTAAATACTCAAGTAATTAATTTTAAAGGACTGAACTGAGATAATTTTCTAACAATGTCTTGAAAACCAAACAAAATAAGTTTTAAAAATTGCATTTTCTATTTATCTGAGAATTTACCAATACTCATGTTCAAGGCCTTGACTTCAATGATGCTATTGCAAAACGATGTCAGTTTACGTATTTCTGTCTGACCTATTTGTGCTTTGTAAGAAATCAGTGTTTATTTTCAATTGAAATGGAGTTTTTTAACTCACTGCTTGAAGCACGTCACTGTGGTCACTCTCACGATCAGAGTATCTAACTAGGTGGGGCAGAGTTCTGAGCTGTTATGGTGAGCCCATGTTTCTGTAACAGTAGATCTCAGGAACCTTTGTTATTGATAATTTTATGTGAATTTTTCACGATGGGAAATTATAGGACAGATTTTCTTTTCTGACAATCTGCCAGCTGCAGAATAGCTTGCTACTTCCCATCTTCTTTGCTGCTTCCATACAGATAATGTGTGTAGATTCTATAGCTTAGATAAGGGGAAACAACCTGCTGGAATCTGTTCTTTCCATGGTAAAACAGCTCAAGTGTATGAGGATTTGACAAGCAGATCCTGTAAGACTTGTTACTGCGTATCAGGCCATGCTTATTCAGTATTATCCCATCCCTCCAGGAGCACTGGGGGGAAGGAGGCGGGGAGCAGGGGGGAGACTGCGTGGCTGACTGGGTTTAAACCACGACAGCATATGTATACACAACCTTAAAAAATTAATGTATAGTTAAATATATTCTCACAACAATCAGAAAATCTGTCACCTATGCAAAACCACATTCCATCCAAGTGATACCAATTTGGTATATTTGAAAATGATGGCAGACCCCTCAGAATGAAAAAATAGCTTAAAGATAACAGCAGTTTTGGGAAACATTTTTTTTTCATTATTTTTATGGTACAGTGAAACATGCTCTCAAGCTTTTCTCCACTGCAGTAAAAGCTAGAAATTTAATTTTATTCAAGAGGGAATCCTCATTAATGACATGGGTTGGGGTAAGGAGGCATGAAGAAAAAACAATACCTTGTAGTGAGATCTGACAATGTTACAACTTCTGCCTACAAAGAAAAAAGAACAAATATTGTAGCATGCATGATCCACCTCAAGGCATAAAATGAAGGGGTTAATATTAGAACGAAATACATTTACAGTCAATCTACTTAGTCTTTAAATCAATGCTCTCCCACAGATATTTTGTATGATCCATGCCTTGAGCTTCTCATGGTCCAGGATAACAGATTTGTATTGGCTTTGGAGATGATTTCACTGGCTTATCTTCCTTTCTATTTCTGTTGAGCAATTGAGAGCACAACCTTGTTAAAGTAAGTACTTCTACATCATTATGTTGATTTTTTTTCTTTTTTTTTAATAGAGAAATCCATAATTTGTCAAATTTTTGTTGTGCAATGCTCTTACATTGCAGTTGTTTTTTGATATTTGGCTTCACTACGAAAGTCAAAGCTGCATGAAATTCTGAAATATCCGCTAGTGCAACAACTATATGAAAATCGGAAGAAATGCATAAGTCTTTCTTTTTGCTTCTTCTCATTCTTTTCAGGACTTAGTTATCACTGTGCATAGTTTATCTTTTCCAATTTTTATAATCTCATAGATTAAATAAAGTTGGCATAAACTCAGAACATCTTTCTTCTGTCTTTGAATAAATATTTAATATTCCCATATTCTGAAACTATCTAAAACAAAGCTCAGGGTGCTATTAAATGCATCAATTACATTTCTTGTGTAACAAAATACAGTAGTTACACCAATCTGGAATTCATGTGAATTAGTAAACAGTACAAAATAACTCAATTTATGAACCATTGATTATATTTTATTTACATTAGCCTTGCATACAATTCTATTTAAATATTCATCTCCACAAATGACTTGTGAGGTTGAGTTTACTGTTTTCATCTCATAACATGTTTTGAGTTTCCTTTGTAGTCAGAAATGCAGGAGTTTACTATTTAACCCTTCATCATACGATCTGTTTCTCTTCAAAATTGCTACAGTTCAACAGATTTGACAGAACAGATATATTGAAATAACTCTCCCCTAAAATTCTGTGAGACATACACATGCAGACATTCTTATAACATCTGTGCCCAACACTGTGAATGAATACATTGCTCTGGTATGTGGTTGAATGAGCTACTTACAGTAAATTTAAGCATTAAGAAAATATCTTCCTTCTGCATTTTTAGACTTTTTTAATTGAATGACTAAGACTGAGGCTGTTTTCTGTTTTATCTGTCTTGTTTCTTTTAGGGCTATGCTGGTTTAACGCTAGTTTGTTTTTTTAAGAAATTTTTTTTTCTCCAACATTTATATTAATAGCTTTATAAATTCCTTGGATTAGCCAGAATAAGGGAGTTTTCTCCTAGATCTTTGTATCTGTTAGTTGGTTGTTGAGGTGTGATCAGAGAAGACCCACTCTGCCCTGGGAGCATGCAATGTTTCAGTAGAAAGGAATCCAACCAATCACAAAAGGCATTACTTGTGCTTTGGTTCAAATAACTATCTATCTATCTTGAGCATATTCTACTCTACTTCCTGCACAAATTAATCATCCTGTTTATAAGTAGAAATGTATAATGCACCAAGAAAAACTTTCTATAGGTTTGTTTCTTAGAATATTTAATAGTTTTTTTTTTACAAGTGTACACAGATGTCGTGGTTTAAACCCAGTCAGGCAACTCGTTCGCTCACTTCCCCCCCGCCCCGCTCTCTGAGGGATGGAGAGGAGAACCGAAAAGAACGCAACTCCCATGGGTCGAGACAAGAACAGTCCAGTAACCAAGGTACAACACAAATCACCACTGCTACCACCAATGACAACAATGACAAAGGAAACAACAAGGGAAGAGAACACAACACCTCAGCACCAGCCAACCGACAACTCGGCCCCTAAGCCCGACCAAGCTCCGACTGACACCCCCTCCAACCCCGCAGTCTCCCAGCCCCTCCGGCCAACCCCCAGCCACATCCTGGGCATGACGTGCTGTGGTATGGAATACCTCTTTGGTCAGTTTGGGTCAGGTGTCCTGTCTCTGCTTCCTCCTGGCTTCCCCTCCTCCCTGGCAGAGCATGAGGCTCACAAAGTCCTTGGCCAAACCAAAACATCGCTACCAGCTCTGTTCCCGAGCTGAAAGTCAAAACACTGCACTACACCAGCTACCAAGAAGGAGAAAAATGACTGCTACTGCTGAACCCAGGACAACAGATCAATGATAAAGGTGCCTTCCAAGCTGAACTCTGCTTTAAAAAAAATCTGTTGTACTTTAAACTTAGAAGAAACATGGAGTTGTTTTTTATTTTTATCTTCAACTTGTAAAATAACATGGGTTTGTTTCTTCTAACTCTCCAGGAATCTTTTTTTTTTCCCTCACAAAAATTCTTCACAGAATTACAAATAGATAGGCCATGATGGAGACTGATTAATTACAGGGGAAAAGTATTCTCGTCTTTTGTTATGACTTGACCAAACTTTCAATAAGAATAAAATAGATTATTTTTTGTATAATTCTTTGGAACTTTAATGAAGCAAGTCTGAGGTCACAGCAATGAAGCTTTCAAACACTTTTTTAAGCCTTCAAAACCTTTTTTTAAGCCTTCACATCAGAACACAGAAAAATCCCCACTGCCTAATTTCCTATCTCATAAAAGATTTGAAGATTTACCTATCCTTAGTCTTTATATAATGAACAAGATCAAACTGAACAGTAAAGCTATTACAGAATTTTGCATGCTGCAAAGTCCAAAAAAAAAAAACATCGAAGTTCATGCTGCAGGCAATAAACAACCTACAAAACAATCACATTTCAGGCCAATTCCCATGCTTATTGGCCCTTTCATAGCACTAATTATATTTAAAGAATACCCTGTTTAAATTTTTCTAATGTGGCAATCCTTACCTAAAACCACATGCTCTTCCCACAGATTATAGGAAGATCCTAAACAATTCTTTCAGTATTACTCTGCAGAGGCCAGATGCCTATAACATACAGTTAAGTTCCTTGTTACATCTAGTCTTTCTGGCTTTTAACTCCTCTCCTTTCAGACAAGGAATTAAAGCTGGTGATGCAATAATGAGAAATAAATAAATTTTGTTAAGCACCGATATTAACAAAGTAGGAAAAGAAAAATATTTAACTTCACTAAATTCTGATTTTGAATGCCTTTAACACTAGAATACGAACAATAAGTTACCTAAAAAAGAAAACAAAATTCATGTCAATTTTTTCTACATGAAAGGACGTCTTAATGCATAGACTTTATTTTATATGCAACCACATGGAAATATTTTGCAGTGTAACAGAGTACCTCTTTTAGCTGCTTTCTGCAAAATCAGCCTCCCATGGTGAGTTTCAGCTTTCGGCACTACTGTAATGTGGATTTAAACAAAGAGTACATGCAGTCAGAGTTAGAAAAGGGAGGGGAGGCAGGGGGAAGCGTATAAAAGAGATGACCCAAGAACTGCTTGAAAGCTGTGCTGAGTACAATATTGCTGCTTCTGCACAGAAAAAAACCCCTAACATCTATCTCTTAAATGGACAACATTTTATGAGGTTTAACTACAGAATACTCTTCCTGTCACTGTGGTGTCTTCACTAACAAGTACCTTCTTTCTGTAATGCTGTAATGTTTGGTGCTGACCAAAAGTGTCAATGTTTAATGTTTTAAATTTTTGTTGCTCTCCGCAGTCTCATAAGCTAATAACATGCAACTTCTGAGACAGACATACTGGGAAAAAAAGCCACAGGACGCAACCTCTGCATCACTGTTATCTCTCAGCTCCCCTTGCAGAGGTCCTTATGTAGACTTTGTTTATATTCTCCACAGAGTAGTGCGTTTAGTGTAAATGGAAAGACACTATGATAATACATCTTTGCCCCAAACCCACATCTTTCAACACCTGATTGTTCTCGCAGTAGCCTGAGTAGGTTTTATGTCTTTTTCTGTGAAAATACCTGAAGGGTTTCCAAGTGAGTAAGGCTTCAGGTAGAAGGACTGGAAAGAATGCATGCAGCTATCCTACAACTGTTACAGTTATGCCTGTACTTCTGGCCACAGACTGGCTCTCAGGACCTTGGAATGTAAATTGATTCGTAGCCTGATTTTATCTGATAATATTTGTTGTGCATGCAGAGAAAGACTACCATAATTCATAGCACACCTACAGTTTATGTGTCAACAAACACAGTTCTGAATCTGTTATTCCAGTGTTTAGCATTTTGTGGACAGAATACTTTCTGTTCCAGTTTTCCTATCCAGTTTTGCATATAAAATGTTTAGATTATGTATAGGTATTATCTCAGAATTTATCAAAGTTATTCAGAGTTTATGCACTGGCTTGGTGAGTGTCAAAAACTGAATGATAAATAACTCATCTAACTATAATTTTTTCAAATTAATATTTTGAATGTTTTGAGGTAGAGTGAATGAATGGAAGAATATCCATTCTCAATTTGGAATTGAGAAATTGAAACCTTAGAATTTCATACTCAAATCTCCATAAGAATATATTCTTTTGCTGCTACTATTAACTTTATGATCAGCATATATTTTCTGTTGATTAAATAAGAATTTTGTGTGTACTTACATGTATCAGAGATCTGTATTTAAACATTCATCCTAGTTTGTAGTACTGTAGCATACCCTTTAGCAAATGCAGATTTTCATGCATGGTCAGCTCAGTTCCTTGTATAAATTAACAGGGAAAAGTTCATCTGTGTTCTGTTCTAAGCCTGGTAGTACTCTCTTTTTTAAATTATCCCTGTATAAAAAGTAAAGATAAACACATGACTAAAACATTGAATTAAAAAGAAACCAACACAAAACCAAAACCAGCAACCAATCAGAGAGTTTAAGGAGAAGTAGGGTGAGGTCTATAACTGGGAATTGGAGTCTATGTATCAGAACATTATTACTTCTAAATTTTAAGCATCTATTAAGCTAACATAGTTCAGAGGCTTGAAATAGATAGAAAATTGGGTGTAAACAGATACACTATATTGAAAGAATGAGCATGCTGAACAAGGAGATATGTAGGTTTGACAGGTGGAAAAGTAAGTGCATGCCAACAATCAAATGTTAGTGAACTTCACTTCTTTTTTTCTCATTCAGGTAGCCTTCTACCAAAGAGGGAAATTGTCTTGATATCAGGACTTTGCATTTGTATTAAGAAGACTTTGCATTAAGAAACTTTTCTCAGGTTGAGGCATAGCATTTCATAGCTGCAAGGACACACAAATAGTGAATCATAATTTAACTTATGTAAGATGTTTATCTTCAGAGGAGCCAATACCTCTGGGCATGTAGTGTAGTAAAACTGCAGACACCAAAGTATATACCTCATAGGAAGCAAGTGTCCTCTCAGTTGTCCAAGTAGTATGGTATTTATTTTTCATCACTCACTCTTGGTCACCTGTAAAGTATTTTGATTCTCAGTCCCTTATTCTCTTCCTTTATTTATAATATGGAAAATATAAATTAATTATCTATTCACATCCCTCAGTAATTTAAGAATGGATAAAGATAGAAGTAGATATATATATATCTAGAGAGAGAGAGAAAGGGAGAGAGAGATGATAGAGATGAATTTTTGCTAGTAGTTAACACGTGTTAAGTCAGCAACTTGGTAGATGTGAATTATGTTTATCTTTGAATTTTGTGACAGCAATGAAGTTCTGAACTTCTTGGCAATTTATCAATGTATTTGGCTGGCTGGCAATAGGAGAAGATTCATCATATTCTTCAATCTGCTTTTTATTATTTTCTAATTCTTGCTTGTTGGCTTGTACTTGCACCAGATATGCACCAGATGTGTAATACATATCTAAGATTCTTTATCTGATATACTGCAGGTAAAAAATTTTTTACTTTCAAATACTGAAATTCAATTGTGATCAAAAGGTTGGTGAAAAAAAACAAAACAAAACTTTGAAAGTTAGCTGACCTCGAACTCTTGTATACACTTTTCTCACAAAACTCCATTGTTTTTGCTGGGCCAATATTATGTACCTGTGACTGAAAACAGTTGACAGTTCCGGGTTACATACAAGCAGAATTCTCAGCTAAATTCTTACTGTAAAACTGGTAATAATACATAAAACTGCAAAAGCTGACTTTGATTCCTAGACCCCACAGTGAGTTTGCAAGGCTGGTGCTTAGCGATAAAAGATTTTGTTCTTAAACTGAAAAAATATTAGAAATGCAACACAGAACCCTAAGATGATGTTTAGCCACTTTTCAGGAACATAACAATTGAAATCTGGTTGCTGTGAAAATTTTATCTCAATTTTTAATATATACAGGCACCATTCCTTTTTGCTTGTTTTTTGTTTAAATAAAGCATCCTGCCATAGCTATAGCTGTTTTCATCGTCATTGTAAGTAGCTCTCACCACATTTTCAATGGTGATAATCTGATTCTCTAAAGCTATTCTGTTTGTTTTTTTTTTTCTGATTAAGGTAAATTTTACAGAGCAGTCTCTAATCATTTTGTCTTTACCTCACTTTCCTTCAAGCTATCCAAGATATTTTTTCCTGTCTGTCATTCTTAGTTTCTTGACTGAAACTATTTCAAGATGTTATCCATTGAGATCCTATAATTAGTCTCTTCTAGAAAGTAATTCTTTAGTCAGATCCTTTTAAAGAATTATTTCTAGCTTCTGTTGGCACTGATGTTACTCAATGGTCTGCAGCACAAGGAAGACAGGTTTACAATCTGACAGTCTGGGATGATGTCACTCCAATTTTCACCAAGCAGAAACAGAGTATTCTCCTACTGGCAGCAGACCTAGCGTCCCCAGAAAGGTCAGTTTCTTGTGGCGTATTTTCTCAGGATGAGGCAGCACATTCTCCTCTGCAAAATAGATATGGCTCTCTTAAATGGTGATATTCTTTAACAAATACTTTTACATAGCTGTCAGTGATGTTGATGTGTTGCCTGTATAATCTTTGCCAGTTTTAATGTGCCTTCTTGAACAGTTTGCTGCATCTGGTGGAGGGTCCTTTGTCAGCAAGTCAGGGAACACAAGCATTTTCCTTGTTGGGCTGTAGCATCAGACTCCCTCTTGTTTATTCTCTCTGATGCTGTCAGTCTTGCATTCTTTGCAGGGCAGCCCAGTTTCAACACAGGCAACAATGAATGTGTGTTTCTTCTCCTTTTTCTTTTCTCCAATCTAGCCTACTTTATAACATGTTAATGAGGATAAGCTCTGGGAAGTGGGAACAGAAGGATGCAATATCCCGAGGGTCAGGAAAACCTTACACAAAGTCTTCAGATCCCTAAATGCTCTAATCACTAGGGCCATTCAGACTACAACATTCTGTCATCAGGCTTGAAGTTGATGCTGAAACCCAAATGGAGTGAGATTTTAGACAGTGTGTCTCCTAGTGCCCCAGCCACCCCTTGCATGCTAAAAAAGCTTTTCTAAAACCCCTCTTAGTTGCCTCATTTTTAAAGCCTGGTGGTGTTGGTTCTTAAAACCAGAGGGTCAGATTTCTGATATTCCAGTAATTTGAGTGACAATACCTAGAGACCTTCTCTAAGACGAACCTCAATATTTTGAGTGATGATGTCTAAAAATTTTCTCTAAGTCTAAACTTTAGTATGTCATCTACAGTGGCTTAACTTGATTCTTGCCTTAGACCACAAGAGAAAACAAATCTTAATCTATTTTCTGTCCCTTTACCACATCACACTCCACATGGTTTAGTCCAATTTAAAAGGTTGCTAGTGTTGAAGCACAGAATTTCTGTTCAGAAGTAGATTTATGTAAAGAACTTAGAGATGTTTGATATTAGCTAAAAGGTTAAAGTTGAATAATCATCTTTTAATATGTGTGATTGATTACTGGGAGTCATTATGTCACAGATGTGGAATATCACTCATTCTTTGTATGCTGCACTTCCAGGTACTTACTGGAAGGGACTCAGAGAGAACTAGTGGTGGATCTCCTAGAAAAGGTAACTCTAACATTTGGTACCTATGTACTCCATTACTGTTACATAATGCAATCAAAAGAGTAAAGGTGAAAAACAAGCAACAGTTGTTGCACTGATGCTAGTTTTGGAGGGGCAATTTATATGTGAAAATGATTTTCCACAGCAGCAGAGTGAATGAGCACGTCTACTGTGCCAGGGTTAAAACGGGTGTTTGCGCGTCAGACTAAACTGCGTGTTTTGCCAGAGAGAGACGATTTTGTGCATAAGAATTGCTAGAGCAGTCAGGCTCTTAAAAATAGAAAGGAAAAAAAAAAAACAAACAAACAACTAGTAAATACAGATGTTGAAATTTCTGAGCTATTTCATGTTGCCTCCTACTTGCTCTCTGTATCAATTTCAGCTTGTCACCTGTTGCTGCCTTTGACAAGTCATGCTGAGTGCTGAGCCATACTCTGCTATTATTGTCTTCAGCATGCATAGAAAAAGATATTTTTTTTTTAAGCTCATGTTAATTTTTCATATTTTTATATTCTTTGTCATTCTGCTTTCCTTCTGATGGTCACTTCAGGTACATTCACTTAAGTGAGTGAGTTCTCAGTTTGGAAATAGTGGAATGAGTTTATAGGGCAGTAAGGATGTGAATCAGAATAACAAATTGTTAAAGAACAAAAAGAGGGAGATCTAAAACCCAGGGGACCAGGGACCAGGAACCAGGAACCTCTCTCTTTAGGGAGGAGAGGGGCAGGGGTTGAAAAGGCACAATGTGATTTTTTTGCCTTACTTTTCTAATAAGATAGAAATAAAAATTTTCCTTTTTTACTCCAAGGAAACATGGAAGGAGAAAGTTCTGCTTTTAACTTTGGAGTTTCCTCGAAGCCTGCCTCTTCCAAAAGCGTGCCTGCTTGAAAACAGAATTACTGACTACATCCCTCTGACAATACCATCATGCAACAGTGGTAAGGACGTGAATGTCTCTATGACACCTCATGTTTTATTTTTAACATAACTTGTTGCTGATCTCTTTCACTCAGAGGTCACGTAAAATTCTCAGAAAACACAGGGTTTATTTTAATGTAAATGTGCCATTCATAGATCTACAATTTTTTTCATGATTTTTTTTTTATTTGTGCGTCTGTGTACTTTTTTCAAGTATTTTCATTTGCAGCCTCAAATGATTGTAATTGAACAAAACGTTATGTCTGCATGTTGCAATCAAAATTCCCATCAGCATTTCTCTGTAAAAGGAACTGTGCTCTGTATGAAGTCTGAATAGCTAATACTCAATCATCAGATTAAAAAAGAGATTAAAGCAGAGAAATAATTACACAAACTCATAAATCTTGTGACTATTTTTAATGAGGATTTTCAGATCACAACCTTTCAGTCAAGGTTTTCGACATAGTCTGTTTATAGCAAACCAAAAAAGATTTTTGTGTGATATTTCTGACTTTCTTTGCTTCAGTTTAAGAACAGGAGCACTTATCCATAATAATGTTGCATGTTTGGAAGCTACAACGTAAATGTTAAACTAGAGTACAGTTCAATGCAGCTTATGAATTAGACAAGCAGATTCAAAAATGTGATTTAAATTTGCATGATGAGTAGGGGGGAGTCATGATATGGTATCAAAAATACTAAATGAACTTATGGAAGAGCTAATTTCTACATTAAAACAAAAATCTCAAATAATCTAGAGTAATGAAGTGGAACAGTAGTGTTGCAGTGTAACAGTGGAACAGTAATGTTACAACACTGTTTATCTCCTCCTGTCTGATTGAACATTAAACCGATCTTTGCACCACACAAATGCCTTCCATGTTCTGTATCATCTTTCTCTTCTTTCTTATGCTACATGATGCAGGTAGTAAGACTGGATTCTCATCTGGCGTAAATTGGCAAAGCTGCTTGAGCCTATAGATCTTTTCAATTACTGGAATGAACAGAGAAGGAGAATCCTTTTGTCAAAGTTCAATTATTTCTTAATTGTAAGTAGTGCCACAAGTCTATTAAAGACATGTCCTATGGGACATAGTTCAACAGGGACTGGTGCCAAGGTGCCTTACCACTGCATGCTTATTCAGCTTTTTTTCACTTGACTGTGCCTCATATATTCTAAATAGTACTTGCTTATAAGCTGTAATGTCTCACATATTTGTGAATTGCTACGTATTACTATACTTTTTTTATTGATGTTTTCCATTTGCTAAATTACCTCACTTATTTTAATGTTTTCTGCTATTTTCCACCAATTTTTTCCATTTTTATAGTTTCCCAGCTCTTCCCAAATCCTTTTAGAATTAAGATCCAGATGTTACAATTTTCTGATTATGAGGCAACACCATTTAATACTTCAAATGTGATCACAGTACAGGTTTGTAATAAAGGCTGTATCTTTCCTCCATTAGGATGAACTTCTCATGTGGATACAACCCAAAAACTTCTTGTGCTCTCCTGTCACAAAAATACTGCTAACATTTTATGTCCCTTTTGTGGTAAAAGACATTCTATGGAGTAACTATCACTAAAAGTATATGGCTGCAGGAAAGAATATGTACTGTAATCACAGCCAGAAATGCTCCATTTAGCTGTATAGACTTTACTGCTACTATACTAAACAATTAAAAGTTGAATGGGAAAACATGTAATAGGGAGTATACTTAGTAGATTTACTTAAATTATTATCAATTCAGTAATATTTCAAAGTGGTATAGTTGTTTCATAGTTTGCATTGGAAATAGATTGGCTCCCTTAGAACCATGCTATTTGTGTAAGGTATTGTTTGTGCCTTATTGGTATATATGTTATCTTAGTATTGCTTTTTGGTTAATGTAGCATATACATGCAACATCTGAAACCTCTTTTCTATTTTGCAATAAACTACTTCTGCCCTATCCACTTCATTTTTTTTTCTCATACATTGACATAACAAAACCATATACTAGAGGTTGCCAGAGCTACAATCTTTGCCCCACATTTGTGTTTTCTCCCTTCTCTGCCTCCTTTCACGCCACAGGCAGTAAATAGTTTAAACAGGGAGAAGCTTTAAAGGTCAGTGCTCTGTAAGTGCCCTAGGCAGGTCTGCAAATTCCCTGATACTTTTGGGATATGACCTTGCAGTAAATTCTCAGGTACCACTCTCTGCTTTAGCAGACTCTATATGAGTTATCTCAAAAAATCTGAGATAACTGATTTGTGATTAAGGTTGACTTCACGAAGTCAGAGGCTTCTCTAGTTATTGATTTTTATACTATTCACACACTATTAAAACCGAGCTTTAGATTCTAGCCAACAGCGCTGGTACTGAATAGTAAATCAGAAAACGAATGCTAGTCTAATGAAAATATTTACACCTCAGTGGTGTATGAAAGATTCTGACCTTTGATATGACCTGCTAATATCAAAAGAGATGTAACATGGAATAACATGGAGCAGTCTACTTTTGTAAGTGAAGCTACAGGAAGAAAATGAATATGCTGCCTTTCTTCTAAAACTGTCTTACACATGAAAAATGAGGCAGTGACTGCAATAATATTTTTTAATACTGTATCCATTTATCAATTTAAAGTTATGCAATGTTTTTTATGTCTAAATCTAAAGTATAGACAACATTCCTTGTGTCATTAGTTCTCCAATATTTTGTATCTTAAGTAGGATCACTTTCTGAGATATACTTTTTCCAGCTGATATCATCTGCATTCTTCCCTCTTAGATGTATAGCTTGACTTTAGGCCACAGTGAAATTAATCTTTTGATTGTGCATATTGTGTTGTGAAAAGAGGAGTTTTTAATCTCACTAACCTATTTCTTGAACATAACTTTCACAACAGTTAACTGCAAATTTCACCAGTGATTGGTTTTGTTATGAATAAATGATAAAAAGGTTAAACTTTGGAGACAGACTAAGAACTGCAGATTGCGTAACATCACTTATTGAAAGAAGATAATAATTTACATCTGTATAAAGGCTGATGCATAATGCATCTTGCATAATATGTTCTGTGATAAACTTATTCCTCTAGTATCAGAGCACTAATATAAATAATTCTCTAAAACTTCTACTCCCAAATATTTCAATAAATATATCATTCATTTACTTCTACCAAATAAAATCAAGTCTCGGTAAAAAGAAATACTGAAGATAGAGAAAACCAAGTCTTGTATCACCTCTGCCGTTATTTTGGGATTAATGTTAGAACTGAAATGGCCTAACTACCCTCATTTATGAGTTTTTAATGACCTAACACACCCTTTTCATGGTTTTAGATATTGGCACCATACTGGTTTTCTCCCAGGCAACTGCAATTTCATCAGTTCCAGACTCTTAGTGAAAATTGACCTTTATTAAAGCTATCAGAAGCTAGCTCTTTTTAAATTGTCTAAAGCATGTTACCCATACATGATATCATTAAAATTCTCACATTAATAGATGCCATTTATTGCCCTCTTAATTTTGATGAAGTGGGAAAACTTTTAACATGTGATCTGAAGGTCACCTGGCTTTTTGCCCCTAAGCAGCTAATAAGGTATTAATATTTTATATGCGTGGATAAATAATGCAGATATATACTGATAAATTTCTTCTTTTTTTTTTTGTTTTTGTTTAATTTTCTATATGCATTTGTAAGTGTATATGTATGTAATGTGCATTTGAACCTAATCGGTTCCTCAAATGGTCATAGTGGTAGCTAAAATGGGCTTAAACACAGACACTCCCCAGCATCTTTTTAATTCTGTTTTATAACGTTTATCATATCTTCCTTGAACAGTGCTTCATTTCTTGAGATGCTCCTCTAGATACAGATTTTTCTGGTTCCGAATGCATTCTTTTGAATTTAAAGCACTGTTTTGTACCTATCTATTCCTTAAATCTCTAAGTGTCAGTACCATGAGAGTGAAAGTTCTCTAAATCTAAGTTTCTTTTACATACTATGAAGGATTAAAGAGTCTGGGTTTTCTGTTCTCTTGCATAGTTTCATGACTTGTGAAGTACACTTCCACTTTTTCTTAGGTTGCTAATCTATAAACATTCAACATAATTTTTCAGCTGTCAGTGACTCAGAAAAAAGGTAGTGTGTTTCTCGTATATATAATCATTTTTCCTCCTTCACTTCATCTTGGTAATAGTTTATATTTTTATTAATATTTGAGACACATTAATCTTTCTGCGTGATTTGAGTAACACTGGTAGTATGTTTATTCTCATAAACCTAAAGACAACAGTGTATAAGCAACTAAGTATTTTCTCCTTCGCTTGCTTTTGTGGCTTGATTTGATAATACGCACATAAGTTCTAAATGTGTAGTCATTTTTTCTCTCCTTCTTTCATTCTTTTTGTTGAAGAATTTCTCTCTATGAATGGATATTTAGTAGTCAGACATGAGAGCTGCAGATGGAGAAAACATGACTGATCTAGAAGCTTTTTGTGAACTTAGCAATGACAGTCTGGTAAGCACGTGACAGTATATATCACATGAACAGAAGAAAGTTCCCTTATGGGGCAAGGGTTACCATTGCTTACACGCGTGCGTGCTGGGAAGTATGCTGATGCTACAACAAGGATTGCCAGCCTCTGGTATCTCCTCTCCAGAAAATCACACACTGCGGGTTGCATCAGAAGTTTGACATGTGGGCTGAGGCTGCCTGTGTGAGCAAGGAAGGATGAAGGAGCTCTGACCAGTGCTGGGTTGAGTTGGCTGAAAAGGGGCTTGAATTCACCAAATGGTCTGCCTGGGCTTGGCTGGGTGCAGGTGCAGCTGTCTGCTGGAGGTTGAGCCAGCAACCCCAGGGACTCATTCAGACAGCCTGCCAGCTGTAAAAGGACAGGGACCAGGCACTGCCAGGGGATTTATTTTGCTGTGCACACCAAATAGAAGCTACAAGACACCATATGAATCAGGACTGAGAGCTCTGAAATGCTTTCTTCAGGCCAGTCAAGCATCCAGGAAGAGTATAAGGCTCGCTGGCTACCTGCATGGTCAAGTGAGTGTTTTCCACTGACTTTGGCACAATTTCATTCTCTACTTCAGACAACTACTGTCAATAAAACTAAGTAGAGAGTTGCTTGTATCCAACTAGTCACCACCTTGGATACAAAATTTTGACTGACATTTTGTCATGTCTGGTTTCATATTAAATGTAGGACGTTATAAGAACTTCTGATTTTCTACTCTGATTAAAAAATAAGTCTGGCTGGAGTAATTACATAAGAATTAAGTTATATGTACATAGTGTATTGCAATTATCCTGTCTATATCCTGAAACAGCTTTAAAGTGTACAGGACCTTGAGCAGGAACAGTTCTTCCTTTATATCATCGCACTACCTGAGGCAGTGAAAAGGAATCAAGCTTAACTTGAATCTTCTCTTTCCTACTTAAAGACTAACTTGAATGCTTGCCTCTTTTATTAGAATTGGATGCCTAAAGGTATTTGTTCTATAAAGCACTTAACACATATATAAAGTGTTTTGCACCATGACTACTGCTACCACAGTGGTCTAGGGAGTTAAGACATGACTCACAGTGCAAAGTTCAAAGGTCCATTCCAGCCTAGATTCCTATGATTCCTATCATAATTGCTACCAGAAATAGTCTTACCTAGAAGCTATATAGCATTAACCACCAGGCTACAGATGGAATTAAGGCCAGATGAACCCCATCTAGCATGTAACTCCCCTATTTTGGTTATTAAACTGCAGCATGATTTTAGAGTTTAGATCTCTGCAGGTGTTATGGTTGATCTTCATATTATAGTTTTTGTATCAAAATGTAATGTTGAGGGCTCTCAGAAAAGAACAGAATTGCATTTGGATGAAAGTGAGCTGGAAGCTTTTCCAGAAAGTGTCTTTAATGAACACCTGTTACAAACGGGCATCAGACTAACCCGTATGAAGTTTTTTTATTTAATAAATAAATAAAGGGAAAATATTGTATGAGACTTGAAAGTTTTACATTATGTCAAGTAAGGCTTTTAGCATCAATAGTTCCTTGCTACAGATCCACTAGTTTCACTCCCCAGAAAATATTGAAGTACCCTGTTTCTCATACATGCAGTGTAGCTCCTCCGCACATGCATGACTCCTACCCCCACCTCTCTGGCATGTGGCAGATAGTTGTTGACTTCTAAAACAGTATATATGTCCAGGGCCCTTTCAAATACTGCCTGAGATGCCCTTTAATATAAGATCTCAGATAATGATAATGATGTCCCCTCAGACTTTTTTTTGCTTTTGAGAGATTATATTCTCTAGATAGTATTAAAACTGAAGGATACAGCTAATAGATACATCTTTCACATGCTTACCAGAGAATAAGAAAAAATATTAGGTCATATTATCATACTTCTGACACTTTAATCAAAGTCTTCATGCATTGATTACATGCATTTCTTCTGCATCTACCTTCTGATTACAATATCTTGAACAAGACTTACTGAGGGATAAGTAATTGTTCTTTCATAAATTCAACATATGACCCTATAGAAGGGTAACTGCATGCTTGGCTGCAGATTGCCTATTTACTCTTCACGGTCTGTCTGGCAAGGTTAATTACATGAAATCAAAGAAAAGCTCTTTGTCTTTTCCTACACAAATGAAGACAAAATGTATACATGATCCTCATATTACAGCCATTGGACACATTTGACAGTTTGCCTGGTCATTTACAATATTATCAAATGAACAGAAAAGGGCATCAAAGACAAAATCTGTACCTGAATCTAGCAGAAAAACTAGCACTTCTCTGATTTAATAAATTCAAACCACAGGTCTGCTTACATGTGAGAGTTTTGTCTTACACATCCAAATTCTTCCTCTATGACCCACAGTAGATTCCTAGGAGAAAAGGAAGACTACTCATTATATGAAGCCCCTTCTCAATGATAAGCAATTCAGATTCATTCTGACAAATTTTATATTTGGCAACATGTATTACAGATATCACTTTAACCACTGATACTGGTTGCTAAAGAAATTATTGTATCAGTAGGTTTGAAATTTGATCCCCTAATGCTATCTTTCTCCCAAGAATTCTATGAAACTTTTCAGGATGAACATATTTATTTGTGATTCAAATGTAATGATGTTAGGGGAAAAGCTATAAAAGAAATGTGACTTAAATCTCATGAATAGTAGTAGATCACAGGTTCTTCTAAACCATCTGCAGTTTTCTAAGCAGGAGTAAAATTACATCTAATGTGACTTTGAAAATGGATAAGAGTTCTGAATTTCTAAATCCAGCTCTGTACTGTAAACATTTTAGCAAAAGGTAAAAAAAATGCATATTTTGAAGAGAAACAGCAAAAATATGCTCTCACTGATCTTACCTTTCTGTTATTGTTTTTTTAAGAACAGCATTTTAAGGTGCAAATCACCTCCAGCCCTGTCTTCAAAAGGGTAGACTATATATTATATTTCTATTCTCAGTAAATCTGAATTTATGAAACTCCAATAAGTCCTGATCTGCAGCATTTTCAATTGGTTCTTCTGCAGGTAGACATTTTTAAAACTCACTTTAAAACTTTTTGTTGTTTTAATGAATTTTCAGTATAACAGAACTATTTTCTACTTTTATTTTTATTATGTGCTCATATATTTTTATTTTTCCATTTTATTATTTCTATTTTTTTAGATGAACAGAGAAGAAACAAATATTTGTGCAACATACATGATAATAAAAGTTCTAGGTGTAACAGGTGTTCTAAATTTTGTTTTCTATTTTAAATTCTGATAACCAAAACTATGCATAGAAGTGTGGAACTCCATGAGAAACATGTCAAAACAGTTTTTGATGGAATCATTCATAGAATCAGGGAATAGTTAGGGTTGGAAAGGACCTTAAGATCACCGAGTTCCACCCCCCCCGCCATGGGCAGGGACAGTTCAGGCTAGACCAGGTTGCTCAAGGACATGTCCAACCTGGTCTTAAACACTGCCAGGGATTCACAACTTCCTGGGCAACCTGTTCCAGTGTCTCACTACCCTCACAGTAAAGAGCTTTCTCCTTATATCTAATTTAAATCTCTTATGTTTAAGATTGAACCCAGTATCCCTTGTCCTATCACTACAGTCCCTGTTGGTCCCCTTCAGATACTAGAAGGCTGCTATGAGGTCTCCACACAGCCTTCTCTTCTCCAGGCTGAACAGCGCCAACTTTCTCAGCCTGTCTTCCTACGGGAGGTGCTCCAGCCCCCTGATCATCCTTGTGGCCCTCCTCTGGACTTGTTCCAACAGTTCCATTCCTTTTTATGTTGACACCAGAACTATACACAATACTCCAAGTGAGGCTTCACAAGAGCAGAGTAGAGGGGCAGGATCACCTCCTTCGACGGAGGTCACACTCCTTTTGATGCACAAAGTTTGCTTTCTGGGCTGCGAGCGCACACTGCCGGCTCATGTTCATTTTCTCATCAACCAACACCCCCAAGTCCTTCTCCACAGGGCTGCTCTGAATCTCTTCTCTGCCCAACCTGTAGTTGTGCCTGGGGTTGCCCCTACCCAGGTGTAGGACCTTGCACTTTCCTTGGCTGAACTTCATTAGGTCAGCATCAGCCCACCTCACAAGCATGTCAAGGTCCCTCTGGATGGTATTCCTTCCCTCCAGCGTATCAACTGAACCACACAGCTTGGTGTCATCAGCAGATTTGCTGAGTCCACACTCAATCCCACTGTCCATGTCACCAACAAAGATGTTAAGTAGGACTGGTCCCAAGACTGATTCTTGAGGACAGCACTTGTCACTAGTCTCCATATGAACACTGAGCCGTTGACCACAACTTTCTTTGTGCAGCCATCGTTGTCATAAAGCAACTTGTTATCTGCACGCAATTCTCTAGTGGCTGTTTGGACAGGAACTAGAAATAAATGGATCAGCTTTGGGTGCATTGTGCAGCCTTCAACCAGAACTATATTACTTAGAAGTGCCTGACTTGGTCAAGCAGCCTGGATGATTTTAATTCTGTCTTTTCTTTAGAGACAGTTTGACAAGGAGAAAAG
Organism: Pezoporus wallicus; assembly: GCF_028554395.1. Lineage (NCBI taxonomy): Eukaryota > Metazoa > Chordata > Aves > Psittaciformes > Psittacidae > Pezoporus > Pezoporus wallicus. The sequence goes on along the minus strand of NW_026642489.1, from coordinate 826,339 downwards.
GCAGTGATCTTTGTGCTCTGGTGTTAACAGTTGCCATATCAGATCTCTTTAGAGAGACTTCACACCTGGAGACAGATCTTGCTCTCCCTTCACCTGTGTCCTGGATTCAGCTGGGACAGAGAGAATTTTTTATTGTTTTTTTTTTCTTTTCTCCTTACTAGTAGCTGGTGCAGTGCTGTGTTTAAGCTTTAGTCTGAGAACAATGCTGATAACACACCAATGTTTTAGTTGTTGCTAAGTAGCGCTTACCCTGATCAAGACTTTTCAGTCTCATGCTCTGCCAGGGAGGAGGGGCACAAGAAGCCAGGGGGAAGCAGAGACAGGACACTTGGCCCAAACTAGCCAAACGGGTATTCCATACCACAGCATGTCCTGCCCAGTATATAAACTGTGGGGGATTGGCCGGAAGGGGCTGATCACTGCTCAGGACAGGCTGGTCATCAGTCACTAGATGATGAGCAATTATATCATGCATGATTTGTTTATTTGTTATTGGGTTTGGTGTTGTTTTTTTTGTTTTGTTGTGGTTTTTTTTTTTTTCTTGAGGGATAGGATTTATTCCTTCCTCTCTCTCCCCCCCTATTATGATTACTGTTATTGCTACAATTACTATTATTTGTATTAAGACCAATAAATTGCTATAATAATAAATTCATAATATTATTGGTATAGTTTAATTAAAGCATAATAATTATTGAGCATAATGATTAAATATTATTAATAATATGAAATAATAACATATGGTTTAATTTTATTTCAATTATTAAACTGTTCTTAATTCATCCCACAGGTATTTATTTATATTCTGACTTCTCCTCCCCATCCTATTGGAGAGTAGTGGGGAAGTCAGTGAGCAGCTGCATAGTACTTAACTGCTGGCTGAGATAAAACCATGACAACCTGCCACTGTTTGCATCTATCTCTTGACTGTAAAGAAGTTGTTGCCTTCAGGAGTAGAAAGTTTATGCAGAATTTTCTAGGAATAGTCATCCTTAAAGACTGATTTAAATGTTAAGTATGGGGGACTTGGCCTCTAATGAGTTGGGAAGTGTGAACCTTGTGATGGCAGAGCTCTCTCACAGAGACTCAGCTGTAGGCCTGCTTGCTTGAGCCCACATCTTTCAGTCCCTGAAAAAGCAACAGAAAGCTAAAAGCAGGACTTCGGAACTGCTGTGTACTGTGTAATGTTAAATTAGTACATTCAGAAAAAAGAAAAAAGTGGGCCTGAATCTGATTGTGAATTTACTGTTCTGTTTATTCCTGTTTTCTAGTTCTGCAACACATGTAATTTAATGAGTATTAAATAAAAAATGCAAAAAAATGCCTTCAATAGGGACCCCTGACTGCAGATGTTTCAGTTAAGAGATTCTTCTAGGTTTAGTGACTTAAATAACAATAGTATAGTTAATTTCATGACATCAGCATTTTCTATTATGTAGAATATTCGATTCTCTTTAGAAGTAGTGAAGTTATAGCAGATTAATATTTGCCCAGTAACGCAGCCAGAACTCTCCACAAAGGAAAATCCTATTTCCCAAGCTTGTAAAGCTGAAAAAGCTATGCTACTTAGGAGCAAAATTTAATAGCCTCTATTAACCATCATCTTAAACACTGGATTATCCAAGTCATTAGGAATTTGCACATGATTTTGAGAAGAGGAGAGATAAACTGTAAAAATAGACTGCTTCCTTCTCCTTCATCTTTATTTTCCACTGATGTCATTTAGTGAGATTTTCTTTCAACTACTCATTCACTTCTTTTTTTGGATGTGTCTTACATGTTTACACAAGTGCACAAGCTCTCCTGATACAGTGTAGAAGGAATTAGTGCAGTAAAGATAAGTTGAATTGATTGCTTCACATCCGCCAACAAAAATAAAGCACTGGAAAGAAATAAATAGTACACAGAAGTGAGTACTGTTTCATATAAATAAATATCAGGGATTCTATGTTACAATCTTTACTTATGTTGACTGCTGTTTTATGCTAGCCTGATTTTAGATTGCATGTCTGAGTACTGTTCAGATTGTCAAATAAGATTCTATATATTGATTAGCATTGTGCCCTTGATAACAAATAAAACTGATAAATTAAATAAGTTAAATAAGCAATCACTCAACAAATGATGTGACTCAAAAAAAACCTTCCTAAAACTCATGAAATTCACCAAAATCTAAAAAATTCTCTCATAACTATAACAAAATAACCCCTTCCAACTCTAAAACCAGAAACTAAAGTACAAAATAGAACCACTGGAAATGAACTTCAGATGTGAAAGCAAAGTTTTAAAATGTAATTGTAGTTAATTGAATATATACACATAAAGAGCTGGAACACAATTTGAAAAACTTGGAAGTTTCCCAGCAAGGATCGTGTTAAAATGGCATTCAGCACAATGTGCAATAACTCTATTCTGTATATGAAATTAGTTCTTTGGAAATTCTGATTTTAATGGGAAGGCTCATACATGTATATCACTAAGTGCATTTCAGTCCTCCCTGAACCCAAGGTTATCTCTCTATACAATTATTTAAAACAAAAATCATTTTATGCTTCCACTTTTTTTTTCAGAATCTTTTCCATTGCTGTGTTCACTATTTATGCAAAGTCTGGACAGTGCTTTGTTTACTAACAGAGAAGGAAATTACTTGTTCTCTAGTTTGTTCTCTTAAATGAAGTTTGCATAATGTCCAGCTGCCTAGTGACACGAAAAAAAAAAATGTTGCCAAATGCAAACCTTCATGATCCCAAAAGATTAGGGTATGTACAAAGTATATGTTTATAGAAGGTACAACATGTTGCTTTTTTTTTGCTTTTTTTTTTGTTTTTTTGCATGGCATTTGTATGTATACTGGAGGAATAACAAATAATATTCAATAAGTTTACATACCTACAATTAATGCTAGGAAATGTAATATGTATTACTTCAAGACTATCAAGCCAATAGCTGTGGTCTGTCATTCAACTAAGTAAACATTCTCCTCTGAACAGGAAAAACAAAGTCATAAAAACACCACAATGACTATGTGTGCTTCTAAGTCTGCTGCTTCTTTCTGGTGGGTCTTTCCAAATGCAACATCAGTTCACATTTTCAAAGGAAGTAGGTGTCTAACAGATCACTGAAATCAGAAATTACTGCTGATGCGTCTGGCAGGAATTCCGTACTATGATGGAAGTAATTGAGACTGAAAGCGTGCAATTGAACTGAGACAAACTGGACTTTGAGCAAGTGTGTGCTTGACACCCATATATATTACTGCTACATCAAAGGGCCACTGAAAGCTAAAGTATCTCCAAACATGACAAGAATGAGTGACATACATGTAAACAGCTGCTGTGTATGTACGAAATAAGCAAAATTATTTTGTAATCAGTTAGCCAATTTGTAATGCTATGCATGACACTGTATTTTTTTCACAGGGAAATGTAGCAGCATCCAGCTTTAGCTCCAGAAGTAATCAACGTTTTTAATCTCTTGTCAGCCCAGATTAGGAAGCACAATGGTTGCTGGTTGATGGAAAACATGTTCCTTAGAAACAGCTGTACAGAACACAACCTGCAAAACAGCCCTGGAGAAAGTACCATATTCTAAACAGGATTTTGGATTTTGTACAAAATATGCATACCATCTTGCCTTTTGGGAGAGTAAAGGAAGGAGTAAGTAATAGCACTATAAGTAGCGCTCCATGTCTTGCATAAAAGAGTTTTGTGTGTTTAAAATTTATGATACATGGAAATGAAACAAGATCTATGTGTCTTCATTTTTTCCTTTTTTTTTTTCCTTTTGTGGCCCTAATTTGCTTATTTTGGAAAAGTCTGTCAGTTTAGAAATTACCCGAGGAAGACAAGGCTAATTTTCTCAAATGCTATAGAGCTGGTAGGCAGATAACAATGCTAAAATAGCAATAAATAAATAACAAAACAACCAAAAAAAACCAACCAAACAAAAAACCCAAAATGAGTTAGAATTTAGGTTTATCTGGTAGGCTTGAAATTCTGTGTGGACTGCAGAGTAAATTGAAATAGGCAGACCAAAATGCTCTTTATGAATTGGTTTATTTAAAAAATGCTTGCTATATGATTTTGCTCAGGGAAAAGACAAAATATTTCATACATCTCTCAAATTAATTCAAACAAATGTCATGTTTGAATAAGCTAAATTCCTCCATTGTCTGGGAGCAATGACAGTGTACCAATAACTGACCTCTGTGATAAACGAACATATGGTGTAACCTGACAAAATGATTGTTCAGCTGGTAAAATAAAATTAAGAAATGCATCATGGTCAGGAAGCATATCCTTGTTTATATCTCCCAGATACCTTACTGATGCCTTTTTTTTTTCCCCAATATTTGAAAAATTCATCCTTCAGCTTTACACTTTTATGACAGGTTGTATCAGAAGCTCCGGAAAGTAGAGTGCATTATGGACTTCAATCTGGACAAAACCTACACAAAAAAATGAAAAGACAGATGGACCTGATGAAAAAAAAAAATACCCTATTGTTTTAACTTGATTATACAAATTAGCTAACTGAAATCATGCTAATGTGGACAAACACTGCTTTCTTTCCCAGCAAGACAATTTATGGAGTTACTAAGGTAGAACTAAGATTAAGCTACTATGTCTTAACATCCTGTTGTTCATGTCTAGTCTGCTGCTTGATGTAGGTGTTTTACATTTTTTTCTAATTGATGTTGGCTCAAAATTTCTTCACTGTCACAGCTTTACAGTAGATGTCTTAATACATTAGCACAATTGCTTTGCACCACATAGCCTTACTTTCAAAGTAACTGTGCAAGAGAAAGACAGAAAAGTATTTCCTTTTCCAGGCACCAGTCTTCTGCTTGGGAAATTACTTCAACAGGATGTTATTGGTGTGGGAAACAAACAATTTCTCTAGTATTAATGATGTAAACCTACTAGCTTTGATGTAAACTGAAGAAAGCATAAGGAGAATCTAGTCACGCAGGAACAAACAAGAAACATTTTAGCCTCTCTGGACGATTGCTCTGTTTTAAGTTGAAACCTTCCAGTTTGACATGGAAAGGCTGCTAAGTCTGAGACTAATTAGGGTATTTCTTTTGCCCTTTTATAATTGAATAATGTTTAGTTCTAGAAGACCTTTTCATTCTAATTTAAACATTACATTCTCCATGAATAAATATTTATTCTTTGCATATAGTCTTTTCATTACATTCAGACTGTTTAGTTTTCAGACTGAAAAAGGTCAGTTATCAAAGAATATAGGGACCATCCATAATGAAAAAAAACCAGCCATTTGTATTATTGTAATGGCAAGAAGTAGTGCAGGCTAATAGTATGACTAACAACTAATTTAAGTTCTTTTAAAATCTGCAGTAAGGAAAATGTGAAAATATCAAACATTGATCATAAGTATGTGTTAAAACTATCTATCTTTTAGCAGCTAGAATACAGACTGAAACCTCATTTATTCCGAAAAGTGAACAAAAAGCAAAAAAAAGCAAAACCCCTGAGGCTACATATATACTAAATATTGGGTGTTTGGGAACTTTTGGGGACACAGGAATGGTATTCCATGTAATGTTTTTTCATGCTTTTAGGCTACCTTGATGTTGATTACCCCAGTCTTCTTTTTTATTCTGATATCATAGAACCATAGAATAGTTAGGGTTGGAAAGGACCTTAAGATCTTCAAGTTCGAACTACCCTGCCATGGGCAGAGACACCTCACACTAAACCATGTCACTCAAGGCTTCGCCCAACCTGGCCTTGAGCACTGCCAGCGATGGAGCATTCACAACCTCCCTGGGCAATGCATTCCAGTGCCTCACCACCCTATCAGTAAAGAATTTCTTCCTTATATTTAATCTAAACTTCCCCTGTTTAAGTTTTAACCAGTTACCCCTTGTCCTGTCACTACAGTCCCTAATGAAGAGTCCATCCCCAGCATCCCTATAGGCCCTCCTTCAGATACTGGAAAGCTGCTATGAGGTCTCCATGCAGCCTTCTCTTCTCCAGGCTGAACAGCCCCAACTTTCTCTGCCTGTCTTCATACTGCCACATATATTCTTATCATCACATGCTGTCATTTTGCACACACATCGATATCACCTGCACATCTTGGATTACCGAGAGTACTAACTCTAAGACACATAATCAAATTAACAGACAAATCATTCTCCCTAATAAAATATGATTCTATTAAAGGCAGACAATACATGTGGTTTCACATTCATTTTTTTATTGTTTGCACTAATTTAGGTGATTTTTTGTTATTAACGTGAACCGCAACTCACACCAAAAGAAATCCATTTTTTTTTTTCTCAAATGGTTCACTCCAGTTACTGAGATGCACAGATTCTGGAGAGAAAAGGACTCTAAAAAAAGCAAGTGATAATTCGGAATTACGCCATTTTCAATTACAGTCCAAGACTATCCTCATATCGTTTTTTTTTTATATATAACCCTAAAGAGATGCCTGTCAAAAAAAAAAAAAACAAACAAAAAACACAACAAAAGGTGAGACAGTGTAACTGAAGCCTGTGATGGGATACTTCTTCACAAGTTTTGAATACACTTGCAAAATTTTATATTTTTGCAGTAGTACTCCTTTAGGAAAAAAATAAAAAGCTTAAACTTGTATTTTTTTTACCTTCTTCCTTTAGTTATTTAAATTTTATTTCTTTCTAAATTTACATTTTAATAAAAGCAAATGAAGCAAATATAGGGAGGTAAGGTGTTTATTCTCTTATCCAAAAATTCACAGAGTATCAAAAATAATTTTACTTAATGTTTTAAAGCACAATAAAATTATTATAAGTGCATTGCAGATACCGAGTAAGATTCATATGTTAGAAACACGTTACATTAAGTGACTGTAAATGCTGTGCCTATGTTGCAGAACACCTTGCAAATTATCTGAAAGTCAGAATGTTAATGCACAGTTTTATCAATCATACCCATACCCATACAAACACAGGAATTTAACTTAAACATCAAATCCTGCTCAGTGATATCTATTTGTTGGAGCTTGGGAAAACTAAGGAAATTTAAACAAAAGCAATGAATACTAACAGCACATTATGGATGTTTGTATTATGCTTCCAGTGGAACTAGAATGAAGTAGTCAGCCAATGCAAATGAATAGTAGAGTATATAAAGACTGTTCTATCAAATTTCACTGTTTTCTCTCCAAAACCTGAACACTGTACAGCAACAGACATGGAGAACAAATATGTCATATAACTGCTTTTTGGGTTGTTATTTTTTAAAAGCAGCTATCTTTATGAGAAATTCAACTTCAAATGAGAATTTTTCTTTTTGAAGATATATTATTTTTGGAAAAAAAAAAAATGCCATCATTTGAAAATTATGGTTTTTTAGCTGCAATCATCCAGGAAGAAAAATACTGGTATGGCTTCCACTGGGAAAAAAAAAACAACAAACATTTTCAAATCTGACTTCCTCAGTTAGTGGAGGATAATAATGCCACTTCTAAGTGGCATTATTTTATGGTCCAGTGCAATTTTTTTCTCCCTCACCTTCTGCTAACCCTCATTATTCCACAAGAATCAGTTACATCTCTTTCTCTCTTCCCACAGTGTGCAGTTTCATGAGACAATGCCTTTTATTTCAAAGCCAGTTTGGAGCAGTAGTACCATTTGCTCCCTTTGATCATAGCTCACCTGCACAACAGCTTGAGCAGCAGCTGTAAAATGGCTCACTGAAATTATGTGCACTGGGAATAAGACACCATTTTGAACCCTCCAGTTTCACTCAACTATGTTTGTGGAGGAGCACAAACAGGGACAAGATGGGGAGCTCATAAACGACCTTTCCTGAAAAAAAATGAGCATCATGGAATTACACCTTTTATCCCCTGGCTTTATCTTTTACTTCTCTCCTTGCTAACTTATCAGTTGACTCCAAAGGCAAGCTACCCTTCTCTATCAAACAGATTAGTTAACTTCATGGCAACTGTTCCCAATATTTATATAGTATCATTTTGTTCTTCCTTTTCAGGTTTCAAGAACATTTGAGAAAACATGCCTGCTTCCTTTTTTTCCCAAGTGTATCAGTGGAACTAATAAAAGATACTGGCTCCCTTCTAGTTTCAGCAGCATGTAATGGAGGCATGCAATAATGTAAAAAATTGATCCTGAGAAATGCAGAAATAGGAGGATGTAGGAGGTTTTGCATTCAAGCTTCAGCTGAACAAAATTTCTTATTTTGAGGATTTACATTGCTGTTGTCCAAAATGTTCTTGTAGCTACTATATAAAACAGTTTATTTGTGAGAGCATGTTTTATTTTATAATTTAAGGCTCCACCTCCATTATACAAACTTTAATCATGCTTTGATCTCACTGAGATAAGGCAAAATAATTTGGCTGGCCTCTGACTCTTTGCAGTTCAGTCACACAGATATCTGACGGAGGGACAACACAGCAAGGCGTAAACAATCCAGGAGGTTCCTGGAGTGCATTAGTGGTAACTTCCTCTTTCAAGTGGTAAGAGGAGCCAAGGAGAAGTGTTCTGTTGAACCTTGTAGCTACCAGTCAGTGGGGTCAGAGTCAACCTTAGCTGCAGTGCCCATGAGATGGTGGAGCCCAGGGTTCTGAAGGCAAGGAGGAGGGTGAAAAGCAAGCTTAGGAACATGCACTTCAGAAGAATGGACTTTGGCTTCTTCAAAGATCTGCTTCTGGAATCCCAGTTTGCAGAGACCAAGGAGAAAGGCTGGAGCAAGAAAGATGTACCCCTGGTGTAAGAGGATCAAGTGAGAAATACTTCAGCATCCTGGACATACGTTAAGTTCGTGGGCCCTGGTGGGATGTACCTACAACTGTTGAAGGGGCTAGAAGATTCATTGCAAGGACAATCAACTCTCATCAATATTTGGTGAATCATGGAGACTGGGAGAATGGCCCAAAGATTGGAGGAAAGCAAATGTCACTCCTATCTTCAAGACTGGAGAGTAGGAGGATCCAGGGGACTGCAGCCCAGTCAGTCTCACCTCATGCCCTAGGAAGGTGATGGAGAGTCTGATCCTGTTCTAAGGCACATGAACAACATAATCATCAGATGTGGTCAGCATGGCTTCACCAAAGCTAAGCTGTGATTTAACCAACCTGATAAAACTTCTGTGATGAAATGACTGGCCTAATAGAGGGGCAGAATTGGATATTGTCTACCTCCACTTCAGTAAGGCCTTTGACACTATCTCCCATAATATCTTCATTGGTATCAGTCCATTGGGATAGACTTACCTTGAGCTTGGAAGAGGCAATCTGCAGATAAGATGGATGCGTGGGATGGTTGAGCGGTGAGGTGGGTTGAAAACTGGCCCAGAGCATGGTGATGAGTGGCTCAAAGTCTAGTTGGAGGCTGGTAACTACTGGTGTACCTCAAGTGTCAATACTGGGCCCAGTCCTGTTTACCATCTTCATTAATGTTCTGGATGATGAGGAAGAGTGTACCCTCAGCAAGTTTGCAGATGACACCAAATTGCGGGAATATGCCAGAGGGTCGTGCTGCCATCTAGAGGGACCTTGACAGGCTGGAGAAATGGACTAACAGGAACTTCATGGGATTCAACAAGGAGACACGTAATGCCCTGAACCTGGGAAGAAAAACCACCGTATGCTAAGGTATATTAGGGGCTGTCTAGCTAGAAAGCAGCTGACAGAAAAGAACCTGGGGGTCCTGGTGTATACCATGAATGTACCCTCATTACAAAGACTAATGGTGCCCTGGGATGCATTAGACAAGTATTGGTCAAGGGAAGTGATCTTTCCCCTCTACTCAGCACAGGTAAGGTCTGAAGTCCTGTGCTCAATTCTGGACTCCTCAGTAGAAGAGAAAGAAGGACATACTGGAGAGAATCCAGCAAAGGGCCACCAAGATGGTTAAGGGACTGGAACACTTGTCATCCAAGGAGAGATTGAAAGATTGTTTAGCCTAGAGAAGAGAAGGTTCAGGGGGAATCTCCTCAGTGTATATAAATACCTGACGGGAGGGTGTAAAGAAGAAGGAGCTAAGCCTTTTTTTTTTTCAGTAGTGTCCATTGACAGGACCAGAGGCAATGGGCACAAACTGAAACACAGGAGAGTGTGTCTGAGCACGAAGAAACACTTTTTTTACTGTGAGAGTGACCAAACACTGTCACTATTAGCCCAGAGAGGTTTTGGAGTCTCCATCCTTAAAGATACTCAAAATCCATCTGGATACAGTCCTGGGAAAGGGGATTTAGGTTGACCTGCTTTAGTAGGGGGGGTTGACCAGGTGACATCCAGAAGTCACTTCTAACCTCAACTATTCTGTGATTCTGAGATTTTGTGATTTAGGCTATCATGTAGCTAAATTTGCAGTTCATCTCTGGTTTCTGTAATATCTTCTGTGTAATAAAATGGTTAGTGTCATCTTCCAGCATGACTAAATTGAGATCAAGCAGTTGTGTTGTTACTAAGGAATCTACCATCTACCAGTGCCTTGTCCTTAAAAAAGTCAAGGTAAGAAGTACATTGCCCATTTTCTTCCCAGTGCTGTGGCCTGCTCTTCAATATAATAATATAAAATAGCAGTTTATTACACTAGGGATGAAAAGAAATTTGAGCAGCCTGCTGAAGCATAATCAAAACCAAATTCACTCTTTCTGCCTCCCTCTTGCTTTCTATCTTGCTCTCCTTCTCTCCGTAAAAGCTGCTAAAACCTATACTTTAAGGAATTTATGATTTACATTCAGCATGAAACCATTTGACAAAATTTCGTATTTTCATTTGGTTGAAAATGGTGCTGATAAAAGATCTGCCATTTTCATTCACAGACACGAAAAACTGTTTGGATTAAAGCAGAGATGAACCCTAAGGGAGGATAAATGGTATACATAGGTTCCATTACATTATTAAATTGGCTAATACCAAATGCATTCTAGCAATACCTGGATTTATTGAAGTGCATAAAAAATAGAAAATAAAACTTAGATTCTTAAATTGAGTCTGTTATTTTTGTTTCTGGGATTACATTATATTACAAAATGTGAAGCTTAGCTATTCCTTCATATATGGCTTCTAGAACAATGCAGTTTAATTTCCTCTTCGGAACAGAGTACTAGATTTTGGTCTTGACATATAGTTCATTCTGAAAAGGTTTTAGCCAACAGAAGAAAACACTGCACTTTTTTTTTACCGGGAAGGATATTGTGAATCATGTAGCTTTTCTTTCTTACCTCATTTTTTTTTTATCCTGTGATTAACATACAAATAAAATCTTTACACTTATTCAAGGGGAAAAGCAGGTATATGAAAGTAATTATTCTTCTCTATGGTGATATCCACTGACACAGCATTAGGAAAGAAATTGAAGACCTGGCATTCTGTATAAGATTAATTTGGGCTTCAGAAGGGAATTGAAAATGGCAGTAATAAAGAACTTACTTTAGGAACTGAACATTACTTTAAGATCATATATTTGCCTGCTTTTTCTCCCACTTCTAAAAGTCCATAGTAATGAGAAGATTAATATATTGAGATAGGTAGATAACCCTTATTTTTTAAATAAGTCTTTTTCTTGGTCTTTTAAGCTTCAAACACTACTTGCATCTTGAAGAACTTGGAGGATGCTGTCTGAGAATTGTCTGAAAACAACAAACTGCTTTCATCAGGCTGACAGTCTGGAAAAAAAAATGACAAATAATTCCTCTACATAGATTTTTTGAAATACTGCATTTTGATGGGTGAGATTAAATATTTTTGATTGAGGATATGTCTTGCTTTATACCCTTTAGGGATAGTGTCAACCTTAACATCTTTTTGCTAAAATAAAGGCTTTGCTTTGGTGCGGAAACTGCCTTAGATGTTCACACTTGCCTTCTCTTCACAGTTCTACTTTTCTCTAACCAGTTTTGTTGCTTGTTTTAATGTTTCTCTTGTTTTGATACATATACCAGTAGCAGCCTTCCAATATCTGAAGGGGGCCTACAGGGATACCGAAGGGGGGCTCCTTACTTCATCAGGGACTATAGCGACAGGGCAAGGGATAATGGGCTTAAATTTCAGCAGGGGAAGTTCAGGTTAGGTATCAGGAAGATGTTCTTCACTGTGAGGGTGTGAGGCACTGGAACAGGTTGTCCAAAGAACGCTCCATACATGTCAGTGTTCAAAGCCAGGCTGGACAGAGCCCTAGGTGGCATGGTCTAGTGCGAGACATCTCTGCCTATGGCAGGGGGTTGGAACTAGATAATCTTTAGGGCCTTTCCAACCCTAACTGTTCTATGATTCTATGAAAGAAGCAGAGGTGTTGGTATCTTTTCTCCTACCTGTTTAACTGCCACAACAGAATTGGAACATATTAATAACAATTGCCCAGAGAGAATCATCTTTGAATTGCTAGAGGGGTTAAAGCTGATATAATTTCTTCTAGAATCATGAATGTTAATTGGATAATTTGTCTATATTTTAAATAAACCAAGTTTGAATTTCAGTTCATGAATCCTCATGTCCTGGGTTCAGCAGTAGCAGTTACTTTTCTCCTTCTTAGTAACCGGTGCAGTGCTGTGTTGTTGGCTTCCAGCCTGGGAACAGCGCTGGTAACACTGATGTTTTTAGTTGCTGCTTAAATGTTTAGTCTGACCAAGGACTTTGTGAGCCTCATGCTCTGCCAGGGAGAAGGGGAAGTCAAGAGGAAGCAGAGACAGGACACCTGACTCAAACTAGCCAAAGAGGTATTCCATACCACAGCACATCATGCCCAGTATATAAACTGGGGGCAGTTACCCGGAAGGGCTAGATCACTGCTTAGGTTGGGCTGCATATCAGTCAGCAGGTGTTGAGCGGTTGTATTCTCTTCCCTTGTTATTTCCCTTATCATTGTTATTATTGGTGGTAGCAGTAGTGGTTTTGTGTTATACCTTAGTTACTGGACTGTTCTTATCTCAGACCATGGGAGTTACATACTTTTGATTCTCTTCTCCACCCCTCTGGGAGCTGGGGAGAGAAAGGCTGGGGGGGGGGGGGGGTGCTAGTGAGAGAGCAGCTGCCTGGCTCTCAGTTACTGACTGGACTTAAACCACTACACCTCATTAGAACAAATTTCACGTGATGACCTCTTCTAGGGTCTTCCCATCAGCTAGAAAAATGTGGCACTCCAGAAAACAGTGGCATTTTTCATTTTAAATTGCCATCATTAGTTTTTTTAAGCATATTATCAACTTAGTGTCTAGTTGTACTTAACAGTCTTTAATGTGATTTCAGATAACCTAAGAAGAAGAAGGATGGTGCTGTTAATATGTAAGGAGTTACGAAAAGTAGACTTAAACCCTTAGTTTTGCTACAGATATATTCTGTGATATTAAACAAATTGATTTATTTCCATTCCACCCAATTTTGTGACAGTAATATAAGACAATAGGATGTTGCTCCTTTATTAGATTGTTGTGAGGGTACTGAAAGCCTAATTATTGCCCAGTGATGAAATCACTCAGCCAGGAACAAAAAACTGGAAAACCTGTTCCCTCATTTAAATTTGTTTTTGTTAAACAGCTGTTACAGAATTAATTAAAGAGAAGGATCATGGCCCTCTAGCCGGTTGCAGGAGGACACAGCTGAATCAAACTCTGCCTTGGTCTAAACAACTCCTATTGGTAACTTTTAACATTTCCTGTGCAATATCCGAAAGTAGTAGGTTCCTCTGAAAAATACCATCATTAATACCTTAATGTTCTAATTTAACCTAGCTCACCAAAGTTGACTGCTTGAGCTGAAGACACCCACTATTTTAACTGTCCTCTGTAATTTCATAAATAATGTATCAACCACTTTTTAGGGCTTTCAAATATATAAACTACCTATGTGTTTTGCTTAATTGTCAGGGGGGAAAAAAACAGAATATTTAGGATACATCAGAATATTTCTAATTTTGTACCTAAGTATGTGCACAAAGAAATGTCCATAAAATAGTGCCTGAGCTCATCTTTCAGGCACACAAGGCTCTGGGTGCAGTCCTCTCTATTTCTATGGTATCATTTGGTGCTTTCTTCACAGGTATGACAGCCAAGCAGGGAAAGGTAACTTCTCCATGTGACATTGCTGTAGATTAAGGCCTCAAAACACTTATGTCACATATTTCTAAGGATGCATATCTAGAGCTATCTTTTTGTGCAAATATCTTCCAAAATAAATATCTGAAACATGCACTTTTCAAATGCTAATGGTCATGCCTGGACCAGAATATCCTGAAGCACTTTCCAGTTTAGTGTCAAGATTCACTATGACTCAATGACTTTCAACCAGACTGAGACTTAAGCAAGCAGCATTTTCTCTGAGCAGTAATTTCTATTGGAAAATAAAAAGGTGGTCCATCTGGGCTGGCAGGAAGCCATGGACTGCTTCTGGGTGTTTGAATGATTAGGAGAAGGGCCTCAGGATGCAACAGGTGCATTTCAGCAGTAATTACACAAACTTAGTAAATGAGATGGATGCAGATAGCAGTATGTGTTTGCTTCATGTCTTTGCAATACAAGGACACACATTTGTCAGAAATTCCACTCATAGCTAAACAATTATTTTAAAATAAAATATACATATTATTGCAGTCTGCAATAATACATTTCAGACACAGAAATTGGATTCGGCTTTATTTGTTTGGTTTGTGGGTTTTTTTTGGGGGGGTGGGGAGGGGATTGTGTTTGTTGTTTTTTTTTTTTTCTACAAGGATGTTTATGTTTGCATTTCAGAAAAAAGAACAATTTAGGGATAATTTTGGAAACTGAATCCTTTGGGTTTTAAAGTCAGCTCAGGAATTCTGAACACTGCAAGAAATAATTTTATTTTCATTTATTAAACCATCTAATCCTTAAGAAAAAACAAACAACAACCTTGGATGAAAAAAGAGCTGAGTCAACTTATTTTGATGAGGATAATTGAACTATATCTTGTCCAGACCTGGAAAATAGTAATTTGGAAGTTAAAGTAAAAATGTTTCATATATCCTTCATATTGCACATTCATCCTGGAAAAGTTATTTTTATTGTGCAGAAACTCTATAATGAGAAAAATCCTCATTATTTTTTTTCATAAGTTCATTATTTTTTGAGTCCAGTTTTATAGAAAACAGACTGAAGGGGACAGGAACTTGGTAAGTCCAGGGACTGGAAAATCTCTGTTTTTCTGTCTGTTTGTACTTTGCCTAGTATGTTTGTGATTCTTATTAGAAAATAGAAACTATAAGGATGATGGGGAAGGACCCTTCATTAGGGACTGTAGTGACAGGGCAAGGGGTAACAGGTTACAACTTAAACAGGGGAAGTTTAGATTGGATATAAGGAAGAAGTTCTTTACTGTAAGGGTGGTGAGGCACTGGAATGAGCTGCCCAGGGAAGCTGTGAATGCTCCATTCCTGGCAGGGTTAAAGGCAATGTTGGAGAGAGCCTTGGGTGGCATGGTTTAGTGTGGGGTGTCCCTGCCCATGGCAGGGGGATTGGAACTAGATGATCTTAGATGGTCCTTTCCAACTCTAACTATTCTATGATTTTATGATTCTATTTTGAGTTTAAATAAATAGCCATGATTAATATCTTATTCCAACACTTTCTGTAGAAATTTTACTGAGTTATTTTAGTAAGGCAGTGTTTAAGTTAACTTACCAGAATGATTTTACATAATAATATCTTTGTTTGTATAGTTCTGTTAAGAATAGAAATATTATTTAAAAATAGGTTAAAAGGTTTAAGAAAATCACAATGTCCTGGGTTCAGCAGTAGCAGTCATGTTTTTTCCTTTGTGTTAACTGGTGCAGTGCTGTGTTTTGACTTCTAGTTTGAGAACAGTGTTGGTGAAGCCGATGTTGTCGGTTGTTGCTAAGTGATGTTTACCCTGACCAAGGACTCTGTGAGGCTCATGCTCTGCCAGGGAGGAGGGGAAGCTGTGAGGAAGCAGAGACGGGGGCGCCTGACCCGGGCTAGCCGGGGAGGTATTCCATACCACAGCACGTCATGCCCGGGGTGGGGGGTAACTGGGAGTTGCCCGGAAGGACAGGAGCTTCCGGGTGGAACTCGTTTTCTTGGCCGGTGGTATCGTATTCTCTTCCCTTGTTATTTTCCCTTAGCATTGTTTTAGCTGATAGTAGCGGTGGTGATTTGTTGCTAGACTGTTCTTGTCTCAACCCGTAGGAGTTGCACTCTCTCGATCCTCCTCCCCATTCCTCCAGGAGCGGGGAAGGGGAGAGCCCCGGTGCAGGGGGGGGGAGACGGACACGGACCTTGATTGTTGTCAGCTCGGCACCACTCACTGGGAGTGAGTGAACAAGTTACCTGACTGGGTTTAAACCACGACAGGCTTTCCTCCTAATTTTATTCTAACTCCTACTGTTTTTTTGAGGCTACTACATTGTTAGAACTATTAGAGGACTGTAAGGTACAAAACAGTCCTATTGATCTTTTATATCTTCTCAGCAGCCCTTAATCATGAATAAATATTAATGACCACCCCTCTATTTATGGCATTTATTTCCAAATATTTTTTAAACATAAATAATTTCATTACCTCTCTTGGAAGGTAGTTGCTTTAGAAAATTGGTTTCTTGGAATTTTTATTTTCTGAACATTTTTCTCAACTTTACAGCACACAAAAAATTACCTATTTTTGAAGGAAGCCCAAGGGTCTCCTTCTTTCTCCTAATAAAAATAAGACTATTTGATTTGTTACAAGGGCTTTTCATTATAAATTTCTCTTATTAAAAATTTAGGGATTTTTTAGCCAAAATTTTACCATTCTGTCAACCACCTACAGGTAATGCAATTGCCCCAGAGAGAAAGCTTTTCTTCTAGGTATTTCTATATAATCAAATAAAATAGGTCATGTTCATAAATTTTGCATAGGTACTGCTACAGTACTGCACATCAGAAGAGGTGTAACACGTTACTGGACTGTTAAAAACCTCTCAAAAGCAGGAAAAATCTCCTCAAATGTAATGTCTATTGGCAATATCAAGCATGGTATCAAAACTTATTTAAATATTTTGAAATGCTTGCAATCTTTCACTGTATTATTGGAAGCATTTTTGAGATTAATGTTTCTGATGGGTGATTAGCTCATTTCTTAAGAAATGCTGATGAAATGGCACAGACTATAAAAATACTTGCAGTTATCTCTGCCTTTAAAGTGCAGGGAAAGAAGAATGACAGGGAGACATGCAATTCTCTTTTTTCTCTTTACTTAAAAATGGGAGAATAATGTTTTTGTTAAATTGATTAACAGATTAGAAATTATATTTAAATACACATTTTAAGCACAAGGAGCAGCTTTGAATAACATGTATGGATGGTAGTTTACATCTTCAGTTGATTTCATACATATTAGGTAATATTAGGTTAAATAAAATGTTGAAACATCAAACTTCCACATTTTCACAGGTTTGAACTTGCTTTTAACTTTTCTGTATGACCAGAAAAGAGACCTCTGTAACTGAAAGGTGAAGCTGAAAAGTAATCACACCATTCCAAGATAGGGATGTTAAAGGAAATGCACATACCAAGTCTCATGATAAAATAGTAAATTTAGAAATGCTGACATAAACATACTGTTTGGACTCTGAGACAGGATTCCTAACATCTCAGACTGCCAGGGATCTTCCTTGCATCTTTATTACTGTTGAGAACTGAGAGGAGATTTGCTGTTTGGTTCTCATCAGCACCACCACCAATTCATGTAGAGGTCGTTGCTGAATGGCAACCAAATGGCAGGAAACACTGAACAGCTGCCTCAACAGCTTTTCCAGTATAGGGGGTGAGAGAAAGTGAGAATTGAAATCTAGGTCTCCTAGATGCTGTGCTGCTGAATACACTGTCTCCCTCTTCTCCCTGCCCTACCACCCCCCCACCCCCACCCCTGACAACCCTCCTACTCCCACTTTTTTTCTTCTTTGTTTGCTTTTCTTTTAACCAGGAGTTCACTGAAAGTTTGAAAGTCTTCAAGTGTGAGGTAAATATTGCTAGGTCATTTAGCCACTTGTCAAACACTACACAGAACATAACAAATCTGCAGAGGCCCCACCATACGAATGGGTTTTCTAGATGGGGCCAACATGTCTTTTATCATGTGTAACATCTGAACGAGGAGCTGCCTTCTACAAATACTTGATACAAATGACTGCATGCACTCACATGAGGAGTCCTGCTGACTTCAGTGAGATGTCTTGCATTCATAATGATTTGCAGCATTAAGACTGCTCTGTGGTGAGCAAAGCTAAGCTGGAAGCTTGTCAAAGTCAGTTCTGAATTTATGTAACATAGGAATCAATATGTGCATATTTTCTCCATGTTTGCATTTTT
Source organism: Pezoporus wallicus (assembly GCF_028554395.1). Lineage (NCBI taxonomy): Eukaryota > Metazoa > Chordata > Aves > Psittaciformes > Psittacidae > Pezoporus > Pezoporus wallicus. The sequence continues at coordinate 808,034 of NW_026642489.1, read as the reverse complement.
CTTGAGGCAGTATTTGTTGTTGATTTGTTTTGGATAGTGGCAATAAGGCTCTGATTTTATCAATTTATTTAAGCAAAGAAAATCACAAAGTAGTGAAAAATTATTTCTGTTGGATTTCTGTTTATTACTTTTTTTAATATACCTAAATATTTAACTTATTTATGCTTTAAAGATTCTTTGACAAAGTTAATTGAAAATTACAGCTTAAATATTTTCATACCATAAATGGAGAGTTTCAGCAGTACATATGTACTCAGCAGACCATCTCTGAACTGAAAAGGCACTGAGGCAGACTTACATCTGGCAATACCAGTGCATGTCGTACGCTCTTTAGCACTTTTACAGCTCTGATTCAGGCACTCACAGGCTAACATGTTGAATCCATTCTTTTGTGAAAGCTGCTCTTGGAAAGGAAGAGATTTTAATTGAATGTGCGTGTTGAGGAGGATAAGAGTACCGAACGCCTGAAATTAAGTTTATAACCATCAAGACACTATGCAGACTAATGAGATGTAGAATTGCCACTACATCTGTTTCCGTTTGCTCACATTTAAGATGTACACTTAAAAAAAAAATATTCATATTATGAAGCTTTATTTGTTGAAAATAATATAATTTGTGCATACGCTTTCATGTTGTGTATTTTAGTGCTTGAGGAAAGCAACTAAGTGGGATACTTTTCTTCCCCTTTGTATTAATATTTAATTAAAAGCTCAAAAAGATCACATTTTGACATACAGTCTTTTAGCCATAGGGAAAATATGACTGCAGTAATGCTTTTCATGTTTAATCTCTTTATGGGGGGGGGGGGAGTCAATTTACATCTGTACACAGACACACACACATATGGTATTCCATGGTAAAGACACAATGCTGTTAGTAAGTTTTTACATGTAAGGCCAGGGAAATTGTATCATACTTGCTTTTGATTCCAGGTCGAGAACTGTAGCTAATATTTCATTGTAGAATGAAAAAATAAAAATAGAGAAAAACCTCTGAAGATTTAAAATACTGAAATTCATAACTCTGACTTGTTAAAGTAGTTTCTTGTTCACAGTAGCATTTACTGCTTTGCTAATGATCTTCCAGTTGGGACAGCTCCAGACAGTGTATCTACTATTCATTTAAATTCATATGGAAGTGTGAGACTTCCCAAGAAAGTATTTCTCTAAGACTTCTGGGGAAAACAAAACAAAAGCAAATAAATAATCCCCCCAAAATACAGAGATGCAGAACTTTTGATTTAAACAAGTCCAAGAATTGCTATAAAATTGCTAGCTGAATGCTCCACTTCTGGCACAGTGAAAATTCCCATCAAAATAAAACTCCTTTAGGATCTAACAATAGCCATGTTTCAAGTTTTACTGTTAACATATGCAAAATAGTGCTATGTGTGCTCATAATGCTCAGACACTGTAATTCACAGAGTCTCAAGCCTCAAAAATGTCTGCTTCCAAACAAATTAACACTATATAGTGAATATCATAAATGCCTCAATTCACCCTTCTGTTTCTTTCTGACTAATTATTACTCTAAAGGCCAAATTTATTGTCAATGATTTATGGACATTTTAATATAATCATTCCAGAACAGAAAGGGGGCTATGCCACACGAAAATGTAGCCATATCTGGAAATGACGTTACTGTTACTGATTCCTTATATGAAATATAAATATTAGCCTAAGGCTGATGTCTCATCATATTAATACTAGCATAAATGTTCCCTCTATTAATGTAGTCTCATCTCAGTTGAGGCAATGAATAAAAGTGGAATACAGTTGTGCTTTTCAACATTTTTTCTCCCGATATTGATAAATGTGATGGATAAGTGGGAAGTTGAAGTATTACTTTGGTAAATCTGCCCAGTAGCATTCACATTTAGGCCATGAAGCTTGGATTATGCATTTCTAGGTGGAGGAAGGTTAAAAAAAAAAACAACAAAACCAAAGAGAAGAACAAAGTGAAAAATAAAAATAAGAAAAAGATCACATGCCTTGAAAAATAATTTTGAGCATTATATTATGGACTAACAAGGTTTGAAATTATTAACTGTATGTTACAGTAGTACCCAAATTTCTTTGTTAGTGGCCTACATAGCATCCTGTATATTTGCACAATGACCATGCAGCTTTAAGTCTACACCTAACAGATGACTAGACAGCAGTGTGCATATGCATCATGCAGGAGCTCTACCCATTTAAGAAGACTGATGTGCCCCCACTGTCCCCCACCCCAAATTGTATCTACTCTGTAAGTGTACATATTCTTTTCCAAGACCCTTACCCACTGGTCTAATGTTGGAAGACCTTTCAGAAAGAAGGTTTCATACCAAATTTATTCTGGTTGAACATCTTCAGTTTTAAAAGCTGAGGTTTCTGCATTCCTATGAAATAAGCATGTCTCCTAAGTAGTTTCTTCTTGTGGCTCTAAGTAGCTGATGACAGGGACTCTTTAGCATAATTCCTATTCCATTCTCAAATTTGAATTACAGAGATACTATGCCAGAAATAAACTGCTTTGGTCTTCATTCCTGTCTATCTAGGTAGTTTGATTTAACAGGTAATTCAAGGGGAAAGACTACTACCGGTACTTGAACTTAAAAAAAAAATTACTTTGTAAGAAAGTTTTATTGTAAATAACTAAGGTCAGTTTGTACAGGTTACAAAAAGATCTATTCTTAAGCACAAACTGACCAAACCAAGTCATTTTACTATTCCAGTGGATTCTCAGTTTTGATGTCTGGGTAAAAGTACAGTCTTACTTACACTGTGATATGTTTCATGTCAGGACAAGAATATCTAATTTTTTTAATTTTTTTTTTTTTGTTAAAAACTAACACTGACTCAGCCACTTTTTTTGTGTCACCCACCTTGTCCTGTTCTTTTCAGGGAAATGTCATAGACCCAGCAGCTGTGTAAATTTAAGCACATGTATGCATGGGAATCAGTCTTACCATATCTTTTCCCTGTAACTAATTTATTTACACTGCCCATAGCTTCCTGAGCTTCTTCACTGTGAGGTTGGTGAGGCACTTGAAGTGGTTGCCCCAAGAAGCTATGGTTGCCCCAAGAAGCTATGGCTGCCCCATCCCTGGCAGTGTTCAAGGTCAGGTTGGATGGGGTTTTGAGCAACACGACCTAGTGGAAGGTATCCCTGACCATGGTGGAGGGATTGGCACTCCATAATGTTTAAGGCCCCTTTCAATACAAACCATACTATGATTTGATAATTCCTTTTTGTAGAACACAAAAAGGGAGTATATTTTAGTCAAAGGTTACATTTGTAATAGTCTAAGGCAAGATTTTTTTTATGATAAAAACAAATTATTGATTTCAGTTCTTGTGATTTATGCCTCTGGTTATTATCACAGTCATTTTTTTTTCTGTATGTATTTAAAAAACCCAAATAATTTGTGGGAAACAAAATTAGGTTTCTACTGTCCTTGGGAAATGTTAAAAAAAAAAAAATATATCAGGGGAGAAGGTACATTTGTGCAATAAAGGTAGTCAAAGGAGTCAGAATCCAGCAGTGAAAAGGAGACTAAATGTTTGGAAGGGGAGATGTTCTCTTTAAAACCCTGTAGCTAACAGAACTTTAGATTTATAGACATTGCCATTTCTATAATTCAGTCTGGCAAAATAACATTTTAGAAAGACTAATGAACTATGTTATTGTTTAAGATTTTATTCCATACATAGAATCATGGAATAGTTAGGGTTGGAAAGGACCTTAAGATCATCTAGTTCCAACCTCCCTGCCATGGGCAGGAACACCTCACACTAAACCATGTCACCCAAGGCTCTCTCCAACATGGCCTTCATTACCGCCAGGGATGGAGCATTCACAACTTCCCTGGGCAACCCATTCCAGTGCCTCACCACCCTAACAGGAAAGAACTTCTTCCTTATATCCAATCTAAACTTCTCCTGTTTAAATTTTAACCTGTTACCCTTTGTCCTATCACTACAGTCCCTAATGAAGAGTCCCTCCTCAGCACCCTTCTAGGCCCCATTCAGATACTGGAAGGCTGCTATAAGGTCTCCATGCAGCCTTCTCTTCTCCAGGCTGAACAGCCCCAACTTTCTCAGCCTGTCTTCATACAGTGTCCACATGCCATAGTTTTAAATGCAGATCTGCAATCAGGTACAGCTGGCACAAAATGGTGATATCAAAACAACAGACCTACATGAGGAATTATAAACTTTTTTTTTTTTTTTTACTCTTTGAGATAAATTTAGTTGTTTATGTATGTTTTTTCTTTCTTTCTTTTCTTCCTTTTTAAGTGGAAAATAATGTGGATCATTAATATCATCTGGCTGTGAAATAGGGAGATATTTTTTCTAACAGAAATGGTATAAGGTATGAACAAAGAGACTTTGAGCTGTTAAGAGGGTGCAAAAAATATAAAAAACTATGCTACAGAGATTGTCAAATGGCATCTGAAAAGTAGTATCATAAAATTATATGGTTTGTCTCCTGAATTTTTACCCATTTTTTTCTTAATGGTAATTTAAATGGCAGAGGCTCATCGCTTATGCCTTAGGTTTAAGGGCAATCAACATCCTAAAAGTAATCTTTTTATAAGCTTATATTAGTTGATAGTCGTCTAATATGTTCCTAATTGCATGGCAAGTCATGTGTTTAAGGATACATTTTCCCCTACTATGACCTTTAGGACACTGTGGGTGTGTGTACATGCACACACATATACTATTCATGTTCTAGAGTGCAGCTCAATGTAGAAGATCATGGATGGCATTAACAGGAGTCCTCAATAACTGCACTGTGTCTGTGACAGAAATAAATCAAATTGTAAGTAAGGCATACCAAGTCTTTAAACTATAGACTAATTCAATCTTTGACAAAGAGGGAAGGATTCTTTTTGGTTCAAAAGAAGTACATGGTAGCCTGTTTACCTTCACACCTCCACTAATCATAGCTGACCCATACTATCTGACTTCCTTTGGCATTAGCTTTATAAAACACCTCTTTTTATTTCAGTGACACAACAGATAAGATTTGAAAGAGGTTTACCTGTACCCAAGTTTTTATATTTACACCTCAGTAAAAACACTGTCAATTGATTATGAGCAGAAAACCAGTAGGCATAATGTTTGGTTTTCACTTGCCAATTCTTACTTCAATTAAATTGCCACCTGAAAGAAATTATAGTAGCAAATTACTAGTCTCTGTTAAAATAAATGGATGTTGTTCCCCTCTTAGCCCCACCCCCAACATTTCTTCACACTAACCCTCTGATCACTGATGCTTTAAAATCTGCTATAAAAGATATTAAGGTGCTTGTGAATACAGCAAGTTCAGAGCTTTTTTTTTTCTTTCCTCAGATGGTCATTACATATCTAATTATATATTTATAAAGTTGTAGCACCTTTATCACATACAGGGACAGGATTGATCCACAAATGTCAGAGGGACTCTGTACTTTTATTGTAAGTCAGCAAACAGATCCGTACCTAGATCATACATATGCAGTCCAGAAGATATAAGCAATCGAGAAGATAAGCAATCCAGAAAGTCTGTTTCCTCTACCATTTGAAGAAGGGCAGGCTCACAAATCAAAACCACACCATGTGTTTAAAAAGACAGGGAAAACAAAGAAACTGTGTATACATTCCCCTTTTTGCATCACATCTCTTTTGCTCTATTGTGAATCGTTTCACATGACAGTGAAAAGGAAAATGAGCATAAAAAGCTTTTCAAGCTTTCAGAAAACAAAACAAACAACACTGGTGCAAATACACATTTGCATGATTATTCAATATTGCAACCACCAGCTGAGTATAGAAAAACTAGTACACTAACAACTTTTTTAGGTTTTTTTTTACTTTTTAAAAATTCTTAAGACAAAAAAGCCTTTGGAAACTTGCAAATGCTTTAACAAACAAGCACTGTACACTTTAATACATGAAGAAGAGGAAAAGAAAGTTAATTTTGTCTTCATATACTCATCATGGCCAAAGTAATTTTTTGGGGTGCTTGACTTGGAATTTTTTTCCTTTTTTATTTTTGCTTCTTTAAAAAGAAAAAACCTTGAGGTTTCTTCAGCTAAGAATACAAATTGATTATTTTTTCTTTTTTTCTGTAGCCTATGTGCTGTCAAGCAGCAGAAGTAGCTTGTGTGCTACCAGAATCCAGTTTGCTATGCAGAAAATTATTACATTGTTTCTATCCCATTAATAGTTTATTATTCTTGCCCTGAAAAAAGGGAGCATATAAGCACATTGAATAGCTAAGATGATCCGTTTTGACTTACCTATTGAGAAACAGTAATGACTGAATAGTGTTTGATTATTCACAGCTTGGAGACATTAAGTTACTTTAAGGTTTCTTTTATTAATTATTATTTTTAAACTGAATAGCTAAGATGATCCATTTTGACTTACCTATTGAGAAACAGTAATGACTGAATAGTGTTTGATTATTCACAACTTGGAGACATTAAGTTACTTTAAGGTTTCTTTTATTAATTATTATTTTTAAACTGTTTTAAATTGACAAACTGTTGAACCCTCCATTTGTTTTCTTTTTCACATGAACACATATGCTCAAGTGAAGTTACATGAAAGCTGAAGTTGAAATTAGCAGTAGCCTAAAGGCACTACTGTAATTACTAGGCCGTTTAAAATCTATCAGTATCATGTCTAATATAATAAAAGTAAAGTCGTAACTAGCACAATTAAGAACAAGAGACTGTGCAAAAAGGTTGTCAGATTCTGTTAGCTTAAATGAGAGCTAAATTAAATGCATTATCTCTGTGATTATGGCCCCTGTTTCTTACCAGAAAATCATCTGCAAAAAGAGGCCCTTTGATAGTTCTGACTTCATTGCTTTTTGCTTTGTAGGGTTTTATTTTGGTTTTGTTTTGTTTTTTCTTTTTGTTGTTTTTTTTTTTTGTGTTGTTGTTTGTTTTGTTTTTTTCTAAAGTAGTGAATTTACTGAAATACAGCAGTATAACCTCTTCTTGCAAACAACAGGATAGAGAAACAAGGAAAAAAATTGAGAGGTTACACAGATATTAAAGATCTTATCTGTTAGAATTCATCATAGAAATGGGCCTAAACTTTCATATTGGAATTCTTAAGAATTTGTAAATTAAAGGGAACTTTTATCTTCCTCTGCATTAATAAGAATTGCTGACCATGAAAGTTAGGAACACTTTAAAATGGAATGAGTGATGAGTGAGTGCATCAAGATTTTGGCACTTAAGACCCTTCTGAGATTATGACTGAATTTCCAAGCACTCAGACCTATTCAGGGACAGATAAATGGACATAGGAAGTCTGCCACTGTGTTGAAGGACAGGATGAAAAAGCTTAAACCAGCTCCATACATGGTTTTCCACAGGGTGAGGCCTGTAGTGATGGCCAAAAATAAGGTTAGGACAACAAAAATGTCAGTCTGAAGAATGTAGGTGTTTTGTAGGCAGGAGGAGGGGGTGGGGTACACAAAAGATGTGAAGCAGACCATCATCCTGTCAAAAGCCAAAAGCAACAAATAGATGCGCCTCATAATTAGGTAACAGTGCACACTGTTACTCAGTCTTGAAGTCCAATCCTCCATATACTGTATAGCTGAGTGTAGCAAGATGGCTGCTTCCAGGCTTTGGTTGCTTGTCAGCATGTGTCATAACATTGACGAGTGTCTTTTAAGTTATGTCTACTTTCGTCATCTGAGATTGAAATACCCCAAACCACAGAATATTTTAAGTACTTATCTTGATATATTTATGGCTTGGAGGGTTCTGATTTTATCAGTTTTGGTTTTGTTTTTCCTTTTTATTATGGAAAAACATTTTTGTATCTAAATGAAGCTGCCTTTGAGACATGCATATAAAGAGACCTGAAAGGTATCAACATAGAAATAAAACATTTTTTTCCACTCAACCTAATATAAGGGACACATTTAGTTCAACTCCAAAGACATCTGGGATCAATTCACAGAAGCTTAGGGCAACTAAAACCCCCTCCTAAAACCACATTGAAGCAGGAGAGAGAGGCGATTGTTTCTAAAACAACAAAGAAGCCTCATTAATTATGCAGGGACTTAACAAAAAGATATAGCTATTTGAAAATTTTTTGTAATTAAGGAATGTATAAAGCTGGGAAAGGAATTAAGGGACAGACTCTGGTAGGTTGCTTTGTAAGACTGGCATACCTGTCTCCAATCTTCTTTATTATGTTTAGAGAGGCAGATATATTACAGTAAAGATATACATATTATATATATATATTTTAAGATATATGTATTTGTTTAGATATTATCCTGTGGCATACTATCAGTAGGCTAATTACACCTCATAGCTATTATTTTCTTTTTATCTCTAAAAGTTTTTAATGTTACACAGCATTTTTTCATGACATTTGAGAGCACAAAACAAATCTCTATATCATTAATTATTCTTTTTCCCTACTATATTTAGTCATCTGGTTTTCAGTTTAATGCTGCCTTTCAAATATTTTTGTTATATTTTCACTTTCCAGACCACCTTAATTCAGAAAAAAAAATTTCTTTCTGCAGAAAATTGCAATCTGCTATTTCTGTGTTTACACATACACAGCTGTCAAATACACTGACAAAAATCAAATGTACTTAAAATAATTTCTATGGTTTACTATTTGTGGTGCCTTTCTCCGGAGAGGAACTGTTTACTGATATACAGAACATTTACCAAAAAAATCTGGGCAGAATCCACTCTTTCATCTCCTGCTTACCCTGTCCCCATGTGCTCAAGGAATACAGGACAGTAGGGTGAGTTTCACAGAAACATAACATGGGACATGAACATCTTAATAGAAAGCATGAAGGAATGAAGAATAGAAAATTGAAGTGTTAAGTTCTCCAAAGGAATGAGTTAGAGCTTGTTTCTAGCGTCCTTACTTTGTACTGAGGTGAAAAACTTGAAGATTAAGAAGTTGTAATTTTCAGTTATTCTCCATCTGTGGTCTGCCATGTCCAAGCTGAATGAAGAATGTGCCAATATAACATTTCTAAGCTATACAGGCTAGTAAGCCTGAGGCTGTCAGGCATGAAAATTAAACTATCTAGTACAAACCAGATGTGTTATCTCCTTAAGTGTTTACTATTTACTTTCATAAACAGTAAAAAAAAATCTGACAAAAAATCTTAAAATAAGAAGAAGAGAAAGGCAAAAGCATTCAGAAAAAAAAATGTAACTGTAAGCAAAACTGAGTAAAAGAGAAAGAGAAGCATTTAAGAGTCCATTTAAGAGTACCTGTTATTTATTTTTGTATTGCTGAAAAATGTAAGTCTGCAAAGCACACAGGAATACTTCTGGCACTGGGAAGTATATAATATGCAGGTGTGTGAGATTATTATCCCCTCCCAAAAGAACAAATACCTGTATTTTTCCCCAATTATTCCTCCTGAAACTGTTACTGCTTCCTACTATATGTCAGCTTTACATCATCAATAGTGTTACCAAAGCATTGCTGTCCCGGTGAGATTTCCTCTTCAGAAAAGGCCACAGTGCACCCCTTGAGGATCAGTTATCTCCTGCATGCCGTCACCTGAACTATGTGATCCAGCGATGTCTCACAGAACTGTTTGTAAATTCTGCCAGCTTCTTGCACTCTTATTTGACATCTTCATTTTTTTCTCATGTCACACCCACCAATTTCTTATAATTTCTTCTGTTATGTACACCCCAGGGCAGGGCTTGGGCATCTTCCTGCAACCTTAGCAACAATAATGTTAAAATACTGTGGAAAAAAACGTGACCTACATACCTTTGTACAGTAGGTCAGTGTTTTGCATTGCTCCTCTCAACAGAGCAAGTAAGAGACCCAAGTTGAATTCCCAATGAAAATATCAGGAGACAGAAACAGAATTCTCCTGTCTTTTAGTAGCGTACCTTAACTAAGAGGCTACTGTCTGCGAGGCAGAGGAAAAATTATTTGTTGTTCCTCTCTGAGAGTTTTTATGTTCTCTAGCAAATTGTTTCAAGTTCACTAGTTCAGACAGGCAACAAGAAAGGATGTTATTCTCTGACTTCTGGGGCTGAGAAGTCTCAGTTTTCAATTTAGCTTAATATTTTTTGAGGATAAAATACAAAATTAGAAAGCACAAAACAGTCTCTTCCTCCCCCACACCCACCACCCTGGTGTGGGTATACTTGTAAACCAAAGGTTGTGTTTCCTACACAGTTTAGTAGCTACTGGAACTGACTTCCTCTCACATAGCTTTTCTATTATTCTAGAACCTTGACTTCTTTACTGCTTAAAAAAGAATTTGTCACTGCACAGTGAGGCAACTTCAGAAGAGTAGGCAGCCCCTTCTTTGCACAGATTATTAAACTTAACTCTGATTTAGTTACCAAAGCATTTTTTGGAAATTAGAATTTAGAAAATTTGAATCCCCTTTATTGTAAGAAGCAGTAATTTGCCTGAAGAATATTTCATCCACTAGGCAGTAATAAAAAGGGAGACTAAGCCCAGCTGTGTATGAAGGAAACCAACCACGTCATATTTTGGTGGAGCGCAAATGTTTAGGCAAATACTAGGAATGCTTTAACAATTGTTACAGCAGTGAGTTTCTTGGTCAGGACAAAAAGGTTGCAGAACCGACTTAGGTTTATGCCAAGATGTCAGTGGCAATACACTTAGCTCCATCAAGACTCAGAGCATCACTTCTGATGAACTCTAGGAATGCTTGAGAAGTATTACATTAATAAAACTTGAGAAAATGTGCAGGAGCTGCGTCAGAGATTAAGGTCACACTGTCGGACATAGTTACATTTATCCCACCTAAGCCTTACTCCAGACCCCTATGACCTTACCTGGATTTTGTCGTAAGTCTTCTTGTAAATGCCTGACCCTTTCTAATATGCAAGTGTTCCTCTTTGAAATGAATCACTGAATTTACTGAGATACAAATATGAGATACAAATCACAGATCTAAACTATTCTGCAAAACAATGTTGCAGAGTTGTTTCAACTTTTGCTTTATTTGTAGGAAAAGTGGTAACAAAGTTTGATAAATACATTGTATAAAATAAACCCTTCTCTGCCTGGAGAAATAGAAGCAATAAAAAAGGACTTAACAGTGGCAAGTAATTTTTTTCAAGTCCCTTCTAATTTTAGATTTAAAATACCAGAACAGCAACAATAAAACACTGCCTTTCACCATGTTTTGGAAGGAACTAGAAATAATATGCTGAGGAATTCTGAAATTAATAAAAAAGGAAATTAAATAAAAATGTGACACTAATAATGAAGACAGCTATTTTGATATTGTAGAAATGTATATCCAGGATTATATTAAATGTTCTAAACGTTCTTCTCTCTCTCTCTCACACACACACACACACCAAGTAAGAGAAAGAAAAGCTGGGATATAAATCTTAGCAACTAGCACTGAAAATAATTTTGGTAGTATTACCCTGTCATTTGTACAGTTCATTATTCATACCTTTTGGTTTTTTGTTTGTTTTTTTTTTTTAGTTTTGTTCCCCAAATAGAGGCTAAATAATGTTAACAATATAGTTTAAAGTTACTTTCAGTGGCTGCTATTTGACACATCAAAATGTAAAAATCAGCTTAAGTTTCTTTTCACTGTTTTCACCTTATTACCAATCACTTTTTCAGTTTAAGTAACTGTTGCTGTGTTGTAAATTAAATAATTTTTTTTTTTAAGGAAAAAAATAAGATTTTTTTTTTTTTTCTCAATTAAAGCAGTTTTCTGAACCAGTGCATGGACTACTGAAAGAGACAAATGAGTGGAGGATGCGCAGGGGAACAGAGACAGGTGCTGTGAACTTGCATTGACACTAAATAATTCATATAGCCAATAAGCATGTTGAGTTTTGTGTTTTGATTTCCTTTATAATGGATAGATAGAACTAAATATACTCTGGAGGCTTGATACTAAACTTTCATAAACCAGGACTTTTCAAAGCCATTCAGGTATTTTAACTGGAATAGCACAGGAATTGCTGTTCTAAAAATAACAAACTCCTTAGAAACAGAGGCTAGAAACAGAAAAGGAACATGCACACTTAAGAATGAAGAACTGTTCTGAAGCACAGTGATCATTTTCCTGTGTACTACTTTGCTAGGACCCATTCTCTTTTAGCAATTGTTTGGTCCAATATCAGCAGGAAAATACTGTAGTTTCATCTTCAGAAGTCTGAAGAAAATCAGCATTTTTAAGCATGCCCATCAAAAAGCATTTATTGTGTCAAAAGTCATCCTTTCCCAACTGTACTGCACTGTCCCAAATGATATTCCATTTATATGATCAGTATAGTAGTATTTACTAATGTCATTTATAACAATAATTCCGTATCTGAAATATCTTCTCTCCAATATGTGGCATTACTTTTTATCTTAATTATACAAGGTTTACTCAGGACATCTTGTTTTTCTATATTTTTCTGCTATTAAAAAATAGAGCTTGACCTTTTCTTCCATATTTAAGGATGTTTTCTACTTCACAGCATATTTAATTTTGGCTGAACTTAATAATCTTTTTATTATGGACACCAAATGTTTAAGACATTGCTACACTGGACTGAATCCAGGGAAGAGCCACCTGGATGGCTCAGGGCTGGAGCAGTTGTCCTTTGGCAAGTCCTTTGGTTCATGAGGCACCAGGACTTTTTCAGCCTGGAGAAGAGGTTGCTCTGAGGGACCTAACAGCAGCCTCTGTAGCTGCGGGGAAGTCAGCAAGAACACATATCTAGGCTCTTTACTGCAGGGAGTGGCTGGAGGACACAAATTCAACAAAGGAATTCAGACAGAAGCAGATTTTTTTCTTGCCTGGACAATCAAATAATGGGACAGTTAGACCAGTTTTAATCCTCACACATTTTCAATATCCAACTGGACAGAGCCTTAGGCATCCTTGTCTTACCTCAGTCTTGGCCCTAGCTGGAGCAGGAGGTTAGACTAAAGCTTTACTGAGGTCCTTCCCACTAGAATCACATCTCTATAAGTATATGATTACTCTAATAGATAGTAAAAAATGTACTTGTATTGTTTCTTCCAGCTTCTGCACAGTATTACCATGAAAATAACATGGGAAGTTGCAGAGACAGGTAAATTTACTTTGTGGATAAAGCATATTCTTTGTTTACCTTGCTATTAATTTTTCATTATTTAAATATTAGTATTCTTCTTTGAGACAGTATTTATAATTATGTTTATTATATATAGAAAATATATTTTCACATATTTATAATATACACAAAAATAAACATATATGTATAAAGTGCATTGGTAAATAACTTAAATTTTAATTACAATCTCTGTATGTTGGGTTTTTTTTTCCTATTCATTTTTTTTTCTAATACCTATTCAGTTCTGACCCACTTCTGGATTTATACTCTTACTTTCTGTGCTGTTTGGAAGTCCAATACAAAAGCAGCATTATATTTTAAATAGTAATGGTTCCTTTGAAGCCTGAATCTCTGCAGAAAATGTACCATTGGGAAATGGGTGTTCTTTAGTACCCAGTGACCCAGTGCTGCATGAAGTCAAAGCAAAGAGGTCACCCTTGCTCCAGAGGATTTCTTTCTAAATACTTCGCAGCAAGACAATAGTCACATGCAGACAGAAAAATGGGAATTATAGGGAACTTGTATCACTCAGTTTCACCAGCAGTGACCTTTTAGGTAGGCATCTTTGAGCCTACCTATTTGTAGTTTTCTTTGGGAAATCTGGGTTTACACTTCTAAGGGTAGCATATGGGTTACTCTGAATTCTCTCATACTCTGATTTCTTTTCTTTTCTTTTCTTTTTTTTAAATTTTATTTTCCCAGGAACACATGCTTGGAATTTCCTGTAATTCAGTTTGCACGCATAGCCTCTTGTCCTGTTACTGGATATCTCTGAGAACAGCCTGTGTCTGTCTTCTTTCCACCCCACTGTCAGGTATTTATAAATATTGCTAGGGTTTCCCTCAGCCTTTTCTCCTCCAGGCTGAATAGATGCCTGCAGTGAGTAGTGCTTCTCATACATGGCTGCTACATTCTACGTAAATGGCAGTTCACAGCTCACTCACACTCACCTGTCATGTACAAGACATGGACAAGACATAAGAAATGTGCAGTAGCAGTTTCTGAGCCCAACTTGGTAGGGTTGTAACAGAGTTACAGGCAGAATATCACTCAATAATTTATTGAGGATGAAAGTTACTTCAAACTGTACTGCATTGCATGGCAAGGTTTTGAGAGTGGAGGAAGCTGCAGGGGTGGCTTCTGTGAGAAGAGGTCAGGAGCTGCCTCCACGTTAGACAGAGCTAGTTTCAGCGGGCTTCAAGACAGACCCATTGCTGGTCAAAGCTGAGCCAAACAGTGATATTGATGGCACCTGTGTAATAACATGAATAAGAAAGAGTAAAAGATGCTCTGAGAGTGAAGACTGAGAATGTGAGAAACAGTCACCAAGGAGGAGGAGGTGCTCCAGGTGCTGGAGCAGAGATTCCTCTTTAGCCTGTGGAGAACACCCTGGTGAAGTAGGTTGTGCCAACACTGCCTGTGGAAGACCACAGTGGAGCAGATGGCTACCCTGCTGCCCAAGAAGGAACCCACACCGCAGCAAGTGGATATGCCCTGAAGGAGACAGTAGCCCATGGAGAGCCTGTGCTGAAGCAGGCTTTCAGAAGGAACTGAGGCCTATGGGAGACACATGCTGGAGTATTCTGCTCCTGAGGGACTGCAGTCCATTAAGAGGACCTATGCTGGAACGGTTTTTGAAGTGAAGTCCTGTTGGAAGGACCCTCACAGGAGCAGTTCATGAAGGACAGTAACCAATAAGAGGGACTACATGTTGAACAGAGGATGAGATGAGGAGGAAGGAGAGGCAGAAACAAGGACTTTTTAACTCACCACAACCTCATCCTCCATCCTGCTGTGCTGCTTGGGAGAGTGGAAGAGGTAGAATATTTGGGAATTCAGTTGAACCTCGGAAGAAGAGGGAGGTAGGATAAAATGGTTTTAGTTTTGCTCTTACTTCTCACTATCTTAATCTGTGATTAACTGGAAATAAACAAAATAGATTTCCCCAGATCAAGTCTGTTTTGGCCATGATGGTAACCAGTGAGTGATCTCTCTGTCTTTACCTCAACACAGGAACTTTTCCATGTATTTTCTCCTCTGTGCTGCTGAGAAGGGAGAGTGATAGAGCAATTTGGTGGGCACCTGATGGCCAGCCAAGGACAACTCACCACACAAATCCAGTAGGATTTTACCTCACAAGAGCAACTAGCATTTCATTTTGGACAGAAATGAATTGATCTAGAGAAAACACATGCAATTCTGACAGAGCAAAGAGTATAGTTCTGTTCATGTAATATTGAGGAAGAAGAAAACAAGAGCAAGGAGAGAAACCTAAGGAACCCCAGCCAAAACTGAAAGAAGTGACTAAGTTTTTCTGAAGAGCAGTAGAAATCTGATGTGACCAATGGTCAAAGTTTGTTGCATCTTCAAAAGCAATTAATACAAATAAAGAAAATGTTGCAGACAAACCATGTGCTGGATTTGTGAGGTGTGCTTGAGAATCTTATAGCCTGCCAAAACTAACTTTAGGGGCTAAAAGCATGAAGGCCCAGGAAAAATGAGAAACCTTCTCAACTACTTTTTATTTTGCATTTATAGGGTAGTATAGTGAGAGCCTGAGACTGAAGGAAAGCATGTGTTTGCTCAAGATATTCTTCCTATGAAGAACTGCTTTTTATTGGACAAAAAGGTACTTGAATATGTGCTCCAAAGCTGAATTAAACATTAGCTTTCTCTTACAATATATATATTTTTTTTTAAATTCCCTCTTTTTTTGACTTCAAATTTACTCCTTCAAAATGAACTATGAAATCCCAATGTATGTATTTAATCTACCTAAAATAATAAGACTCAAAAAGTGTATTTTCTGTATAAGAGTTCCAATATAGGGCTTTACTTAAGCATAATTTCTTACTATCAGTGTAAAAATAATAATGGTTACTTTTACAATTGTCTGCACTGAAGTTTCAGTCTTAGCAATTTCACCATATTTAAATTAACATCCTATACCTTCAGTAATATTTGCAAAGTTAAATAAAACAGAGAAAATAATTAGAGAAAAAATTCTACAAACACTTGGTCTAAGCTTCAATTAATTTCTTTTTTTTCCTTTAAGAATTTTTCAGTTACTTTGTTTAGAGGAACAACTATTCTTAATAAGCACATTTCCCAGTATTTGTACTAGAAATGTTTTTTGTACTTACTCAGAAAGACCTCACTTCATATGTCCCATAGTAGCAGCAATAGCTAAGCTATAATTACAGCTGAACTATAGCTCCAATTAAAACTCTTTTTCAAAAAATTTTTAAAAGAATATCCCTTAATTTTACACTAATTTTAGTGTAAAATTTTACACTAATAATCTGAGAAATTATTGTTGTTCATGTTATCTATTTAGTTACAATATTTTAGTTGGTTTTTTTCTTATCTCTGATTTACCTTGTTTTTTCAAAAGAATAGGGAATTCAGCTAATAACCTTTTCATTTAGACAAGCAAGACATGTAGAAGTTAATATTCACATCCCAGCAGGCAGTAGAACAGATGCCAGCAAAATCAGATGGGTTAATGATACTATGATTGGTTAAATATGTAAATGATGGAAGTTTCAGAGAATCTGTATTCTGTTTTAGCACCATTTGGCTATGAAATAACAAAGCTTAAACTAAGCACCTAGAGATTAGCATGTATTCCTTATGTGTATATATATATACATAAGTATATATATTTCTCTTACATCTGTTGTGTAGACTGACCCTTTGTTATTATTTGATTCCAAAATACAGTGTGCATGTGACATAATCATGGTTTCCACTATTATACGGGAAGGGAATTAAAAGAAAATAAAAGATCATCAGTCAGCTGATCAGAGCTAGCCCAGCTACAGCCGCAGCCGGCACGCTTCAGCGAGAGCGAGGGTCAACGGAGATTAGGAAAATCAGAGGGGATAGCGTAGAGACATTGCGGCTCCCGACATCTCCCGATCCCCGAAGCCCCAGCAGCCCTTGCAAGAGAGCGGTTGACGTGGCGGGGGGCGTTCCCACGGTGACGGTCACCACTCCCCTGCCCCTTGCCTTGAAAGAGCCTCTGAGAGGGCAACGATGTGTCACTGCCCACCAGGCGCAGGGAGGAACAAGCAGGGCGTGTTGCTGACCCTGTTGCTGCTGTCCCACTGCGGACCAATATGGTCGCCTCCAGAAAGAGAGCTTGCAGTAAGAAGACTGTAGCAACTCAGACAGAGACCCCATCCCAAACCATGGCTGTTCAGGTCTCTGGGTGCAGGGAGTGCCAGAGCCTGCTGCTGCCGGGGGAGGGAGGACAGCATTCCACCTGTGTGAGGTGTGAGCAGGTAGAAGATCTGCTTAGCCTGATGGCAAAACTTAAGGAGGAGGTTGAGACACTGAGGACCATCAGGGAGTGTGAAAGGGAGATCGACTGGTGGAGTAACTCCCTGGTGTGCCAGTTGGAACGGTTCCAGGGAGATACCCCCCAAAAGGGGAAGGACCCCCTGCCTTCTCACACAGAGGGGGATGGCCTGAGACAGCCCCTGCCCTGTAGCTGTTGCGCAGAGGTAGGGGACCAAAAAGACGACGAGGGTTGGAAGCGAGTTCCAGTTCGACGTCGTGGGCAACCCTCCTCCCTTCCTGCCCTGCTTCCCCAGGTGTCCCTCCGTAATAGGTTCGAGGCCCTGGATCTTGAAGGAGAGGTAGGTGAGAATGTGGTGCAAGGCCAGCCTACAAGGCCACATAGGAAAAGGCGGTTGACTTCGCACCTCAAGACTGCCTCTGATAAGAAAGAAAGAAGGGTCATTGTAGTAGGCGATTCCCTTCTGAGAGGAACAGAGGGCCCAATATGCAGAGTTGACCCTCATCATAGGGAAGTGTGTAGTCTGCCTGGAGCCCGGATCAGGGATATCACCAGGGGCGCTCCCCAACCTGGTGCACCCGACAGACTACTACCCGCTGCTGATCTTCCAGACAGGTGAGGGGGAAGCTGCTTCCCGCAGTCTGAGGGGGATGAAAAAAGACTACAGGGCCTTGAGGCGGATGGTGAAAGAGTCTGGGGCTCAAGTGATCTTCTCCTCACTCCTTCCATCTTCCACTGATGATGTGGGAAGGAATGGGAAGATTCAGTCCATAAACGATTGGCTTCAAGACTGGTGCTACAGGCAGGGCTTTGGATTCTTTGATAACAGCTGGTTTTATAGGCCACCAGTCTGGACAATGACAAGTGGGTAAGGTTTATCTCACAGAGGCAAAAGGATGCTGGGGCACGAATTGGCAGGGCTCATTTGGAGAGCTTTAAACTAGATTCGAAGGGGGATGGGGTTGTAGCTGGGCTTGCCCCAGTGGGGCAGCGCTCCAGAATTAATGAAGACTGGGAGGCCTCCTATAATCCTAGGGTGAAATAGGTGTGCTCAGCTTACTCCCTGGAATGTCTGTACACCAATGCGCGCAGCATGGGAAATAAGCAGGAGGAGTTGGAAACCTATGTTAAGTCAGGAGACTATGATCTGGTGGCAATTACAGAGACGTGGTGGGACAGCTCACATGACTGGAATATAGTCATGGAGGGCTATGTCCTTTTCAAGAAAGACAGGCCAGCCAGGCGGGGTGGTGGGTTTGCTCTTTATATACGGGAGCAACTACAACGCACTGAGTTCTGTCCAGGGGCAGATGACGAGCGAGTTGAGAGTCTGTGGGTGAGAATAAAGGGGCAGGCTGGCAGGGACGATACTGTTGTGGGTGTCTGTTACAGGCCACCAGATCAGGGTGAGGAAGTTGACGAGGCCTTCTACAGGCAGCTGAGAGCGGCCTCACAGTCACAGGCCATGGTCGTCGTGGGGGATTTTAACTTCCCTGATGTTTGCTGGAAGGACCACTCAGCAACCCAGCCACAGTCCAGGAGGTTCCTTCAGTGTATGGATGATAACTTCCTCCTGCAAATGGTGGTTGAGCCAACCAGGAGAGCAGCACTGCTGGATCTCATCCTCACTAACAAGGAGGGTCTGGTTGAAGCAATAAGGGTTGAGGGCTGCCTTGGTTGCAGCAACCACGAGATGGTGGAATTCAGGATCTTGTGTGGTAGGACCAGTAGAATAGCAAGTAGAATTGCGACCCTGGACTTTAGCAGGGCAAACTTTGGCCTTTTCAAGCAATTGCTAGGGGAAACCCATGGGCAAGGCTGCTTGAAGGTAAAGGGGCCCAAGATAGTTGGTTGGCATTAAAGGATTGCTTTTTCCGAGCTCAAGACCGGAGCATCCCGACACGTAGGAAGTCAAGGAAGAGGGCCAGGAGACCTGCGTGGCTAAACAGGGAATTGCTGGGTATGCTCAAGTGGAAGAGGAGAGTTTACAGGTCATGGAAGGAGGGGCTGGCCACTTGGGAGGAATATAAGGCTGCTGCTAGAGGATGTAGGAAGGCAGCTAGGATGACTAAGGCCTCCTTAGAATTAAATCTGGTGAGAGGGGTCAAGGACAGCAGAAAGAGCTTTTTCAAATACATGGCAGATAAAACTAACACCAGAGGCAATGTAGGCCCACTGATGAATGGGATGGGTGCCCTGGTGACAGAAGATACAGAGATGGCAGAGTTACTGAATGCCTTCTTTGTCTCTGTCTACTCTGCTGCAGTCAGTCCTGAAGAGCCCTGTACCCATGAGACCTTAGATGAAATAGGTCAATGGAGCGGTTTGCCTTAGTCGATGAGGAATGGGTTAGAGACCAGTTGAGCAATCTGGACATCCATAAATCCATGGGTCCAGATGGGATGCACCCACGGGTGCTGAGGGAACTGGCGGAAGTCATTGCTAGACCACTCTCCATCATCTTTACCAAGTCTTGGGAAACGGGAGAGGTGCCTGAGGACTGGAGGAAAGCAAATGTCACTCCAGTCTTCAAAAAGGGCAAGAAGGAGGACCCAGGTAACTATAGACCGGTCAGCCTCACCTCCATCCCTGGGAAAAAGATGGAACACCTTATTCTTGGTGCCATCTTAAGGCATATCAAAGATAAGAGGTTTATGAGGGGCAGTCAACATGGCTTCACCAAGGGGAAATCATGCTTGACCAATCTCTTAGCCTTTTATGAGGAAATAACACGGTGGATGGATGATGGCAGAGTGGTGGATGTGGTCTACCTTGACTTCAGCAAAGCATTTGACACAGTCTCCCACAGCATCCTCACAGCTAAATTGAAGAAGTATGGTCTGGGTGATCAGGTAGTGAGGTGGACTGTGAACTGGCTGAAGGAGAGAAGCCAGAGAGTTGTAGTCTATGGGGCGGAGTATAGTTGGAGGCCTGTAACCAGTGGAGTGCCTCAAGGGTCAGTACTGGGACCAGTATTATTTAATATATTCATCAATGATTTAGATGAGGGAATTGAGTGTACTATCAGCAAGTTTGCTGATGACACTAAGCTGGGAGGAGTGGCTGACACGCCAGAAGGCTGTGCTGCCATCCAGCGAGACCTGGACAGGCTGGAGAGTTGGGCAGGGAATAACTTGATGAAATATAACAAGGGAAAGTGTAGAGTCCTGCATCTGGGCAGGAACAACCCCAGGTTCCAGTATAATGACCTGTTAGAGAGCAGTGTAGGGGAGAGGGACCGGGGGGTCCTAGTGGACGACAGGATGACCACGAGCCAACACTGTGCCCTTGTGGCCAAGAAGGCCAATGGCATCCTGGGGTGTATTAGAAGGGCGGTGGTTAGTAGGTCGAGAGAGGTCCTCCTTCCCCTCTACTCTGCCCTGGTGAGACCGCACCTGGAATATTGTGTCCAGTTCTGGGCCCCTCAGTTCAAGAAGGACAGGGACCTGCTGGAGAGAGTCCAGCACAGGGCAACTAAGATGATTAAGGGAGTGGAGCATCTCCCTTATGAGGAAAGACTGAGGGAGCTGGGTCTCTATAGTTTGGAGAAGAGGAGACTGAGGGGTGACCATATTAGTGTATACAAATATATAAAGGGGGAGTGTCACGAGGATGGAGCTAGGCTCTACTCAGTGGCAAACAATGATAGGACAAGGGGTAATGGGTACAAACTGGAACACAAGAGGTTCCACTTAAACTTGAGAAGAAACTTCTTCTCAGTGAGGGTGACAGAACACTGGAACAGGCTGCCCAGGGAGGTTGTGGAGTCTCCTTCTCTGGAGACATTCAAAGCCCACCTGGACACATTCCTGTGTAATATTATCTAGGTGTTCCTGCTCCGGCAGGGGGATTGGACTAGATGATCTTTTGAGGTCCCTTCCAATCTCTAGCATACTGTGATACTGTGATACTGTGATACTGTGATACTGTGAATTAAAAGAATATAAAAGATCATCTTTTTGCAATGTTTTTTTTTAAACAGTCTACATTTAAAAATAGCAAGAAAAATATTCACTGCCTTATTTTTATTTTAGATTCACAGATTAGCTCTGTTACCATTACAACCTGTCAGTGTATTTATCCTTCAGTAGTGATAAGAAAACCGCTAATGGGAGCAGACACTGAATTAGGGAGGGAATACATATGGTGAAGACGCTGTTGAACAGAGCATATAAGGAAAAAATAAATCCTTATTGAACCAAATCTGCCACCTCTAGTCCCTGCTCTCAGTTCCTTGACCCTGTGTCTTCTCAGGCTCCTGTGGGATCAGGTTCTTACATGAAAAGAAATGACAACAGGTAACTCCAATTGGATAATTGTGAAATACATTTCTGGATTTGTTTAGTAAATGGAGCAGCTAAAAATAGCTTGATACTTTAAAATTTAAAAATTTTTACTGACCTAAAACTGGGATGTGTTCTACCATGGACTATCATACCATATCATACCATATATGGTATGTTGCATCCATCCACATACCATATATGTGGACAGATGTAACAACGTTGCTGCAGTATGGTTACCTGGAGCTGTTGTAAGAAAGGGACACAAGGGTTCTATTGTAACTTTCCTCTCCTTATAGTTAGCTAGTATGAGAAGATCCTTTTGATCATAGTATAGGAGTACGTACTGCCAAAAATTTCTTATGACATGTTCATGTCTTGTACATGAGTTTAGCAGCTTTCATTCAAGAGAGTTTCTCTGACATGCTCAGTGTATGAGGAGTCCCATTGTGGCATTTCACAACATTGACTCAAGTTGATGCAGAGACTCAAATCCTCGTTTATTATCACCAAGCCCTTTTTATCCCCTTGTTCGGTATTTCCCCAACCTGCACATATATACAACGTTCAATCTCACTGGCCACTGTGAAACTCTTCAGGTAAATGGTCCAATCACAATGTTGCAGACCCTCTTACAACCCCCACATCATCTGGCCTTACACGCCCCAACTCATCGCCCCAGGGCTTATCAAGTACCAAGGCCTCAGAGCTCATTCCTGAACTCCTTTTTATGCAAATCTTATCACCTTCACTCCCCACATGCCCCCCTTCTTTGTTTTGTGTATTCACTAGCAACACCTGCTTAAGGGCTAGATTAATAAGAAACTGTCTAAGCTAGTAAAAATTAACAAAACAAACAGTCTTAATACATTTTTTTTCACTCTTGCTCCAAGCCTAGCAAATAAACAGTTAAAGAACAGTTAACATTCTGAACTAACAATTGGTTTCTAACTACATAATGAAAATACAGATACATATCCTTTTTTACAGATCTTAACAAATCAATTTCTTGCAGCTGTGCTGTTATACTGCCAAGCCATCCCACGTGTCCACAGGATTTGAGGCTGCCATTGCTTCCAACAGCAGTCTGAAAGGACTCATAGGTGTGGCAACCAACAGGCACAAGGTGTCTTGTCCTGTCGCATTGGCTAACGTTCTCTTTTGGCTGGGCAAGAAACCACGGTAGGGTCAGTCCTCTTGTGACGAAGAGACGGAAGACAAGGCAGGACAAACCCATTGTGCAGGGACCCAACGAGGTCCTTTTTCTGTGGAAACACAAGCATACCCTCATCCCCAGGTTATTAAAGGGAACGAGCCTTCCCATTCATGAGTTTCAAGATTAAGTACTTTAACATGCACTTTCATCTGTTCAAAATTCTTAGAACACCTGAAATGTCACTGTATAGGAGGTCCATCCTCCGTCCAGCGATTTAAAAATTCAAAACATAACAAACCTTCCCTATATGTTCTAGCGGGGTTAACCCTGAACCCCTCCTTTTTTGTTTCATGTATCTATTATCAATGTCTGCTTTATGACACTACCATCATATTATAATTTTCTAGCTTTTGCCTTAGCATTTTCTAGCGATGCTGCAAATTTGCATGCTCTAACATCTCTTTTACAAGTGACAAATTTATACAATACAAGGTGTAGTTTCTCATTAGCAACTAGCTAGTAAATACAGGTGGTTTTATACACAAAATCACAGCCTCTAATAAAAGCTACTTTACAAGCACACATATTCAGGATGTTACTTTTCAGTTGCCCAAGTGATGTTTTGCAATCATTTGTTTTTTTCTTCCTCTATCTCATTCTGCTCGGGGTATTCATGGTCAGCTCCTGTAGCTGACACATTGGATTTTTCCACTCATCTGTCCATGGTAAGGCTTGACAGACTTTGCAGGCAGCTGCCATGAACCTGTAGGTAGGAGAACACAAATATACCCCCTCCCCCAGGTTATCAGTTTTTGAGAAGAAGACAGGTTGAAGTGTTTCCTTAAAGCACAGGCATTCTGATGCAAAGGAATGTGAAGCAGCTGCAGAAGTAAACTGCACAGTGTTAACAATCAAGGAGTTTGCTGTGTCATTAACCGCAGTTAAAGGGCCAGGCAGGTTGGAAACACAGGCGCTGCGCTGGCTGCTTCCTTTTTCAGGTCTGCCTCGTCTCTTTTTTTTTTCTTCTGCCACCCTGATGCTGCTTAGGTGACGGCTCAGAAAGCTTGTGGTTGCACTACCCCTCTTGCTTTTTCAGTTAGCAGTTCTTGTTTCAACCGATCTGTTCCTCCAAGTCCTGGATTCACCCCCAGGTTAGTTTAAACACACTAAGCAGAGCTCCTCCTATGCACCCAGCATGTTGCAGGCACTCTTTAGGCTTTGTTTGTGGTGCCTCTACAAACTGCCCCAATACTGAAACAGATTAAAAGGGTTTGTTGTGTTTTTTTTTTTCTCACTCCATGGCTCTGATGTCCATCCTGGCTGTTCCACCAGTGGAGCCCTGGGAGCCGAATTGGAGGGCAGCTTCTTTTGAACATGGTTATCAAACAACTAAAGGGGCCTCACTGCCCTTTTTACACCCCTCGTTAAAAACTTATGCAAACTGACAACAAAAAACACACAGAACACCGTCTGCCCTCAACACACACACATACAAGGGGTCCCACAAGCACATTCCACACAATTAACAATATTTGAAACACAAAATCCAGACACATGAGTATCACAGAGAGACTGTATCAAATGAGTTGTATATGGGGCTCCAAGTCCATGGTCCATCACCGTTCGCCTGATATCTTTGCTAAGAACATAGGCGAGACCTTCCCACTGCGGGTCTTGATCCAGCACATACACCACCGAGAAAGCACACAATATGTCTGCATCCCCTGCCCATCTTGCTTCTCCCTTTACAGCTGCCTATTTGTCATAAGGATCGGGGGGGATATAAATCAGGCTCCTTTTCCAGATCCACAGGCCCAGGGTCAAAAGGACCATCCAGGTCAACATCAGAATCATCAGATGGCAGAACCACAGGAGCAACAACAACAGACTAACTTTACTGTCTCACGGCAGAGTCCAGCAAAGAGGATGGTGATGAGGGAGCCGAAGGTGCTGCTTCTGCCCCCTGTGCTTGTGAGCCGGCATGAAGTTTTAAAGTTTCAGAAATAGTTCACCAAGAGCTCAATAAATTGGTGGCAACTTCATCATTCTTTGTAGCACAGTCGCACAAATTAACACCAATTTTGTCCCCAATCTCCAGGGCATAAATATTAGACAGATTGACTTTTGATGCCCAGAGAAGGTTACATTTCAATTCTTCCTTGTCAACTTTTTTCCCATACTGCTTAAGAATCATAGCAAAAATTTCTAGAACATTCCCCTGCTCCTTTGTTAAAGCAGGCCCCATAATTCTCAGCCACCTACCCCCGTCCTAAGAGAGGCAATCTATACGGTTTGAATTCACTACCTTTCAGCGTACACCTTTGCTTACATTCAGCAAGCAGTTCGGCTGAGTCACTCCACCGGATCAACAATTGATTGTTTTTCATGCTCCACGTGGTGGGCGCCATTTGTGGCATTTCACGGCATGGACTCAAGTTGATGCAGAGACTCAAATCCTCGTTTATTATCACCAAGCCCTTTTTATCCCCTTGCTCAGTACTTCCCCAACCTGCGCATACATACAACGTTCAATCTCACTGGCCACTGTGAAACTCTCCAGGTAAATAGTCCATTTAGAATGTTGCAGACCCTCTCACAACCCCCACATCCTCTGGCCTTACACGCCCCAACTCATCGCCCCAGGGCTTGTCAAGCACCAAGGCCTCAGAGCTCATTCCCGAACTCTTTTTTATGCAAATCTTATTGTTTTCACTCCTGTTATAAAAATCTAGCCAATCTGTTTTAATTGATTTTTATTATAATTAATACGGAGAGACAATAAGCAAGCAGTGCTGGGTGTGCCGGGGAGTCTCTGCTCCACCCGAGACACACACTTCTGGGTATAGTCTCTTATACTTTTTGGTTTCCCGGGCTTCTTGGGCTTCAGCCAATCCTGTTGTCTTCTTTTCCTGGGCTTCTTCAGCCAATCCTGTTGTCTTCTTTTCCTGGGCTTCTTCAGCCAATCCTGTTGTCTTCTTTTCCCGGGCTTCTCCACCTGTTGTTGGGGTTTTGTCTCCGGCTGAAGAAATATTATGTCTATCACAAGTCTGACCGCCATCTTAGCCCCCATTAATTCCACTCCTTATGTGTTTATTTGTTCAGCGCACAGATTTCACAACATTCTGTCACAGGACATATCTCTAAGTTACCTACACCCCCTTTTTCTAAGAACATTCGTGCCATTTAAACAATGAACAAAACATTTCTTTGCATAATATTGCGGTTGACCCAGGGGAATTATTCCCTTGTTTCTTCTTCCTCCTCACTGTGGTATTGACAGGGACACTTATCATACCCTTTGCACATAGCACAATAATCACAAGGGACTCCATCTCCATACAAAGTGCAATGATCACTAGGACCCCTGAGTTGCTGACACGAATCACTCTGATGTAACTCACACTCCCCACATCCCATGTACATAAAATTATAGATAAAAATTCTTTCTAAGGGCCTAAACCGTACAGCTGTTTGAGTCAAAAATGGCTTCCTTGCTGTTTCAACTACAAAAAGTACAAATAAGCTTAAAAAAACTGACAAATCTATTAGTGCAAGACTCTAATAAAAAAAATTCATCTATGACTATCTTTTTCCTCAGTATCATCCTTCTTATGCTATCCTCTCAGGAGGCTGTCCTGATCACAGTAGCACCACCAAGACAAAGTTGGTGAAACCAGCTTCCCCTCCCATTGCTGAAGCCACATCACTGTGAGCTTATTTATTAAAAAATAACAGTGCCAAAAAATGAGGAACAAAGGAAGTTTTTTTACAGCTCATATTCAGTATTAAGGGGAACATTCAGGACACTGCAGTAATCTGCAGGGCAGAGAGGTAGTTTGTTTTACCGTGCCATTTGTCTACAATATATAAATAATTAATAAAAAAAGGACTGGTCTGGAGCAAGAAGAGAAATAACTATATATGTAAACCTGGGAGATGTTTCATACTTCCAGTCCCAGTTTCTCAAGTATGTGGTCAAAGCCCAGGATGTTCAGTTTCAGGTAGTTACACAGCCCTCTTAGGCCTTTTAGATTTGAAGATGCTTAACCCGCCCTTGCAGTTAATACGATTGTTGTCCTCATCCTCATTTCTAGGCATCTCTCTCAATTCACTCTCTACATGAGGAAATCCAGCTGAAGCTAAAGTTTTTAGGAACTGTTTGGACCATCTGTTTTTATGCATAGGAACAGAAACTGCTTGAATAAAGGGGATAAATGAAACTGGAAATGTACAAAGCAGCTTATAATAATAATGAGACAAGAAGTACAATCCTTCTGCAAAGAAATATAAAAATTAAACTGACGTAAATTGTGTATGTGTTCCAAGTAAAACTGAAGAATTTAGGGGAAAGCATAATGTATCAGAAAAATATGGATTAATGTGTATATACATAGTTAAAATAAGAGTTATACTCCTTGTGGGGAATTTGGCTTGCATTGTGTCAGATCTGAACATAAATATCTAAGACAAGAAAGCCATTTTATTTTGTATTAGGCTCCTCTGCATTAAATATCCTTTCTTTAATAAATCTTCAGTTATTTGCAGAATTGTTGAAAATGACAAGGATTCTGAAGAGTTTATATATTCACATAAACAAACTGATAATCTGCTCTGATATTGTACTGCACTGTACATTTATTTAGAAGGAACAGAATGTATAGTGACGTTAAGAGACATTACTGAAGTTTATTTTCTTTAAAGTAATTTTAGGGTGGTGACCGTGGTCTTGCATATTTGCACATACTTATATATTCGTGTTAATTGCTTAAACTATGTCCATCTTATTGTTTATTAATTCTTCGAACCACTTGAATCTTGATCAGGAAGCATTTCTGTCTATACATTTGCATACAGCTGAACTCACCATTGACATTCAATAATTATAATGAGCTGTCAGAAACTGTTTAAACAAAAAAGGATACGAGTGATTTCCCTCTTTTGCATCTTTTCATTACAGGCTGTTGGAGAGGAAAGGAAATCTGACTGCTTGCTTGACTGTCCAACTGATTTGCTCTAGGGTATACTGAGAAATAGCTTCTTAGTTGTGCAGGCAAAATTTGGTTTTGGGGTGAAAGCAAAATGAATTTAAGGAGAAACTGTGGTCTGTTAGTGTTTTGGAAGGTTAATGACAGCAGAGAGAGATTTGCCAGGGTCTAGAGCAGTTTTCTAGCAGGTCATGGATGAGAAAGTGAGTCTAAAAAAGCTGGAAGAGCTTCCAGGGAATGAAGGTGAAACTAGAGAGCTAGGAATGATTAATATGGCTTCCAGAGAGCTGTAGCAGATTTAGCTTGACAGCAGAAATGTCTCTTACTCCCCTTCTTTAGTCTTCTTCACGACTTTTTATTCTCCCATGCTTTTTCTTCCTGGAGATATGAGAAAAAGCTACCATCTTCTCTTGCTCCACCTCCTCGTTTGGCAGATGATCCCCACCTATATCACAGACAACCCTTTCCTCCATGATTCCTTTCTCATTTCTGCATGAGCTCATTTCCCCTCACTTCCCTATGAGCTGCCTTCACTTATTACATCTGCTCCCTCTGCAGCAGCCCCAGCACACTCTCATCTGTGGCCATGGAGGAAGGAAAGGAAAGAATATAGCATGACAATACAGTAGAGGCTGGTCTGGGAGAAAACGATATAGGGAGCAGATCTTTCTCTGTCTCTCACTAAGGCTCAAAGGGATGGAGGAGACAGAAGTAATAAACCATGCTTCATACCCTAAATTTTCCTTTAAAGTGAGAAAAAAACCCAAACCCACTGAGAAAGGGTTTTACAGAAAATGTTGGTCACATAGTCTATATCTCATAGGGAAAAGAAAAAAAATGTGCAGTTTGCCATCTTGTGTGACTTTTAGAATTAATGGTTTTGCAAATGTTTTTATGACATCTTATACTGAGCTTTTCTGTTTGCCATGCATGAAAAATCATGGTATTGATCATGGCTGTGATACAAATAAATGACTAAATCTTGTTTTAATATATTAATTTTTTCTATGCTTGTTCTATTTAATTTCTTCAAAGCTTTGGAGTGCTTGTGAAGAAAGACTGAATTTTAAAAGTCACTGACATTTAAATATGATTGCATAGGAGTAAGTGAAATGAGAATTAGACAAGATATTATGTTGCTGAATCAGTAGTCCAGCAGTTTTGTCACTTGAGTATTGTCAAGGTAAAAAGCATCTGCTTTGGTGTCATAAACCACTCCTTTGGTGTCATAAATAACTCCTTTCTCCCTCTACAC
Source organism: Pezoporus wallicus (assembly GCF_028554395.1). Taxonomy (NCBI): domain Eukaryota; kingdom Metazoa; phylum Chordata; class Aves; order Psittaciformes; family Psittacidae; genus Pezoporus; species Pezoporus wallicus. The sequence continues at coordinate 778,956 of NW_026642489.1, read as the reverse complement.
ATGTTCTTTGTGCTGTGTCTACAATAAGAAACTGTAATTTCACGGGCATTATGCCTATTTTTAATGGAGTTCTGACTAATAACAATTATCTGTCTATAGAAGTCTAAAAGCAATGAATATAATTAGGTTTTTCTAATATTTTTGATTATTGATACTAAGATACTTACCATCAAATACCATAGGCAATAGAAGCTTAAGGAAGGAATTTATCAGAAGGAAATCTGTGAAAGAGTATTCGTTACAAAGTCACCAGCTCTGCAAATTATTGAAAAGCAAGCAAGTATTCAAGCAAAATACTGCTGGGTTTTTCAAATCAGTATTAAATTCTTCAGTTTAGATAGACCTTCCTCACAACCCACTAGGGTTTTTATTTTTATGATTTGTTTTTATGTTTTGTTTTTATGTTAGGAGTGGTCTTTGCATGTGTGTATGCTCGCTTTTGCAGGACAGAGGGAGAGAGCCAGCATCTGTTGTGTTTGCAGCAAGCCTTTAAAGCTCTGTATTCCCTAAGGTAAAAAAGTACTTTTTCATCACCTGTGAGTATAATGAGTTTAACTCTGTAAGATGCTGCTTAAAATTATTTTTTCCTTCTCTATTGCTTATATCAATATTTTTATTTCTATAAAACAAACATATCTGAAAAAAATTAAATCTAGGGGATTCCAGAGTTACAGTAAGTTGTGTAACCTTAATTAGGCTTCATTTTACCCTTAATTATATTTATCTTTAGTTATATGATAACATATAATTTCTTTCCCACATTTCTTTTTGTCATGTAATACAATTACTGGTTTTCTAGTTAGCTGCAAATGTGCAATTTCTAGTGCCTCAGTACCTAAATAACTATGTATATAGACATAGTTCGGGTGTTTCGCAGTATTGTAGGCAGTAAGCTACCTGTTGGAATCTTCCATCTACATTTGAGTCTGGCACATTTGCTAAAGGTAGCCTGAGAAGACTTATTTAATTCATGCCATTTAGACATGTGACCAAGGCACCAAAGTTAATTGACAAGTTACTTGGTTCCTTTTGCAATCAGTGAATATAGAGGAATAAAATCTTCTTCCTAAAACTCTAGAATTAGGTAATATATGTCTGAATTTGTATTTGTTTTTGAGCACATACTGCCAAATTATCTGACATAAATCCTTCTTCCCATCCCTTACTTGACGAAAGCATATCATGTCCTATTATTTCTCCCTCCATGGAATCTGTACTCAAATTACAGGGAAAAATAATTTATGAGGTTCTTGATGGTAAAAATAAGAAGTCTGGTATAATGTCTCAGAAATATGTGAAGATTTAGGTGTATGAATAAAAAACTCAGAATAACAGAAACAACCAGTTTCCACCTGGAACTGAGTATCATTGCTAAATCAGCAGCGAAAACCAGGAAAACTTAACTACAGTGTGTACATTTATAAATACAGAGTTTTTGATTGGATCCAACCAGGTGCATTTAATGTCTGAAGAATAAAAAAATATAGGTGTCTGTCAGTCAGAAATCAGATTCTAACATTTTATTAAGTTTAGTGGAGATGAAGAAACTATTAGACCTTTTCAAGCTCCTCATCAGGAAGGACAGACATTTTTGCAGGTATGACATATTTCTTTCCCCCTGCAAAAGGCGAAAGGAATGCAGACTTACTAGCATTTGCAAACACATTCCCAGCATGATGCTACAGTAAGTATACAGGGTAATGATTCAAATGATTCACACTCCCTTCATGCCCCTGACGTTTTCTCCTGTCAGCTGCTCTGTTTAGGCACAGTAGTCTCCTGCATTACAAGCTGGGCCAGATGGGGTGGTGGTGCTGTTCTGCTAGCTTTATCTTAGCTAACACCCTTTCCCAAAGTGCTCGATTAGTTCTTGGTAGGAAAATTGGAGTCCCTAAATATACTTTATCTAGATGTACATTTTTTGTATTCCTCTTTAGGTATTAACTTTTATTTCAGGAAAATATAACAGTATGGATTTATGCTACATGACAATATGCACAGAATAAAAACACCCAGATATTTCAGAAGAAGGAATGCAGTAGTGTGAATGCATAGAAAACCACTGGATTTTAGTTCACAGAATTACAGAATGGTTCAAGTTCGAAAGGACCTCTGGAGGTCATCTGTTCCAAATCCACTGTCTAGCAGAACCATCTAAAGCCAGTTGCTCAGGACCATGTCCAGGCAGCTTTTGAATACCTCCACAGTCTCCTTGGGCAATCTGTTGCAGTGCTTAGTCACCCTTATACGAAAAAAAAAAACATTTTCTGATGTTCAGAGAGAGCAGCTCAGAATAAGACACAGGACACTGGATGTGGCCTCACTGGTGCTGGGCAGAGGGTGAAAGATTGTCTCTCTTAAGCTGCTGCTGAGATTCCTTCTAATGAAGTACAGATTCTATCGGCCTTCTTTGCCACAAGGGCACATTGCTGGCTCATGGCCAACTTGCCAGTAAGCCCCCAGCATACTTTCGCATGATGCAATTTTACTGATGCTGTTGTTAAATTGTTAAATTTTAGTTGCTAGAAATGAATATATATCTTCCAAAACATTCTCCAATTGTTTACAGAAATTTATTTAACATTAACTTTTAGAATACATTTGAAAGTCATGCAACTGAAACATGCAACTAATTTAGTACAGCCACTATCACAATAAACATCAAACAGAAATGAAATGCCTTCCCTAAACTCTCAAGTAAACTCCACAAAGTTGCAGTGTTTTATATTTCCCTATATGGGACACTATGCAGACAAAAGCAATACTTAATATCTGTAGATCTTACTATGTGGAATCTTTCTTGCTTAATTCTGAGATAGCAATGTTACAGACAAGTGAATCACTTAAAGAGTCTATTGAAGGTGTCCCTCGCTAGAGACAGATCCTTTATATAGTTTTAAAAGAACTGGTTTTAAACCTTTGAGCTGTGATCCTCCTATGATATTTTCTTTTCCTTTTACTATTATTATTAGTCTGTTTAGAATGCAAATTCTCAATTTGTTAACTAGTTCTGACTAGCAAACACAGCTTTTGCTTGCTAGTCTGCACTTATCACAAGTGTTTTTCTTCTGTGAAGCTAGAGAATGGAATTTGGATTTAATTATCCAGACTCTTTGAAGTGAAGAAATAAAGAGATTTCTATGCTATGATTCATCCATTTAATTTAGAAGCCAAAATATTCCTGAGCTGACCAAAATAGGAGCCAGAAAGGACTACTGCATTTATAGGTATTTATATTGTAGATACTAAATTCAGTATCATTCAAGCATCCCTGTCTATTGTGAAAAACTCCATCTGCTTTCTGAGATCTTGTTTTATTCTGCAATACAGATAACTCATTGTGAGTTTGAGGCCAGAATTTTACCTAGATTTATGCATGTTTTATTCATAGACAATATTATTTATTGGCTGTATGGACAGTCATGCAAAAAATGAAGAAGCAGTTAAGATCATCCTAGTCCAGACACACCAGCTCCCACTTAGGCTAAAGTATTCTCATTAATGTACTTCTGTATGGAGGTTGTGGTACATAGTTATGATCATTGTGCAAAGCTTTTAAGACTGTAGTCACCGTTTCCTGTTCAAGGGCTGTTCAAGGGAAAGAATGGACTGGCATAGAATACTGTTCTTTCTCTTCTAGAAAAATGCATTCATCTTTACAGCTGAGCTGCCCCTGAAGGGAAGAACAGCCTGTTCTCTGCTATTATGAGCACTTTCTGCATTTTAATATATGTTCTTTGCTGCACAGCTGGTGGGAGCAGCAACAAGCCTAGAACTGAGGGACAGAGGGAGCCTTTCAAGTGCCATGTCAGGAATCAAATCAGAATATCTGAAAACACAGATGTGAAATGCAAGAGCAGATGAAGACTTGAGTAGGCAAACTGTTACTTAACATCAGTAGATTCTTTTAATGAAACAAGTATTTTCACTTTTTCTCCAGTGTGTTATTTAGAATAATTTTAGTAATTTCTTAGTACCGCATTTCACAGAATCTTTTCTCTAACTTTCTGCCAACTTCAGGCTGACCAAGATTCAGTTCTTGAAAGTTTTTGTCAATGTAGACACATGGTAAGACAGGAGAGATGGTGTGTTTCATGGAGTTATATGGCACCAAAGCCAGCTCAGGTCGCCTTACTGCTGCATTTGCACTGTTTCTTGTAAGACTGGTCCTTCACTGATTTGGATGGTTCCTGCTACAGTAATTCCTATTACATTATATGCAATCCAAATAATGGGTTACAACAATTTAAAGGTATATCCATTACAATCTCCACCCCTGGTCCCTTTGGACCAGGTTGTAAAGTTTAACATTGCAATGAATTACCTGGCTAGCAACAAGGGGTTCCTGCTGTAATAATTCCTGTAACACGCAATTCAAATCCCAGGTTAAAACAACTTAAAGGTATTCCCATTCCAATTTTAATCTATGGTCCTTTTGAGCCAGTCCATCAGGTTTAACGGTGCAATGAACTGCCCTTGCCCTTCCACCAACTTGCACTGATCCACAGACTGCAGACCCTTCAGGGTGTACCTGCTCCAAGTGGGGCCTTATCTGTGAGCTGCAGTGTCTTCAGGGGTATACCTGCTGTGGCATAGATTTATTCACAGCCACAGTTGTTCTGAGGTGCAATTGTTCCATCATGGTCGTATCCATGAGCACAATGCCTTCTGAAGTAAACTTGCTCCAACATGGTCTTAGCCATGGCTGCAGTCCCTCCAAGGTTGTACCTGCTCTGTTGTGGATCTATCCATGACCACATGCTTTCAGGTGCTCCAGGGTGATCTCATGCATAGACACTGACGCTTCAAGGTATGCTTGTTGCAGCATGGTTTTATCCACACCCACAGATGCTTTGAGATGTATGTGCTCTGGTGTGGATTTACCCATGGCCATAGACACTTTGGGGTGTCCTGCTCCTACATGGATTCATCCACATGTTGTGAGGAATAGTAACAAACTAAGGAAACGGTTAAGAGTTTTCTTTTTTGAAACTATGTCTTGTTTGTCTTAACTTAGTATAGGGAAAGGGTATGTTCTTGTTCCTGCTTGTCTGTAAGCGGCAAGGAGAAGCAAGACACGCCAACCCAATATGGGTGATAAGCAAACTTCTACTTTATTTGTGGCGCAATTCGCTTATATCCGCGTGGTGTTTAGCCATGCCTACTAGTCAGAACAATATTGGTTAGTTCTACACAGCTTCCTTCACGTTCTCCTCCCACATCCAGTATCCGGTTACCTGTGAGGCCTACACCTTGCTTTGCTTGCACAAGGCCTCTAAGGATCCGTGGCCTTGCTCTTGGAGCCATTCTGCAACAATTCCCCCCTTTTTCTTTTGTGCGAGCAAAACATTGTGGGTTGTTCTGTTCACTTGTTTTCACCACGCAACTATAAGCAAGTCTAACAACTACAATGATTGAAATAGCAATGATACATAAGCGCAGTCCTTCAAATAGCAGTGTTTTAAGCCAACCTGTAATGCCCCATGAGGACAACCATTTAGTTATCCCTAGGTCATTGCTCACTTGCAATTGCTGGGTAAGCTGAGCCAGGGTTTTCAGCTGTGCATGTATCGAATTAGAATGACCAGAAAGATTCATACAACACATTCCATCACACTCTTCACATCCATGTCCCTGGTCCAACAACAAAAGGTTCTGCAGTGTTGCATGTCTTACAGAGTCAACATCAAACAACAAATCAGAAATTGCCTTCGATGTAGTATTTGTCTGCTTAGCAACTCAGCAACTCAGTCTGTTTAGCTGAGCCAAGGCCCCGGCTGAAGCACTTACAGTGATTTGGCATATTATGATTGGATACATGTCCTGAAGACCCTTAGTGACTAACATATAATTGGTTAAACACAGGTGTGAGAACTCAACCTTGAAAGCTTGCCAACAGCCCACAGTTCTCATTAACTTGGTGAATTCCAGCCTCTTATCTTCCTTGCTTAAGCTTCTTCGGGCCTCTCATGGCCTTGCTGTATCTTTCAGGATTATTCAAAGTTTATGTACCACTTATGCATTCTCCCGTGAGAACACTGTCTCCACATCTTTCCCCTTTTGTTTTATCCAGTAACAAGTCGCTACTACAGCAAGGCACACACAGATTTACATTAGCAGAGTAACTATTACAGGGTGCAGCAGCGTGTTGAAGATGCTGATGGCAGTGAGGGACTAGCCAAAGAAATTTCTTACCAGTGGAATTCTCCCACCCTCTTAATTTGTTCCATTACCTGCTTTATGACACTACCATTGTATTAAAATCTTTCTAGCTTTTGCCTTAGCATTTTTCTAGCAGCTGCTGCAAATTTTAAAACTCTAACATCTCTTTTACAAGTGACAAATCTATACAATACAAGGTGCAGTTTCTTATTATCAACTAGCTAGTAAATACAGGTGGTTTTATACACAAAATCACAACCTCTAATAATAGCTACTTTACAAGCACACATATTCAGGATGTTACTTTTCAGTTGCCCCCAAGTGATGTTTTGCAATCATTTGTTTTTCTCTTCCTCTATCTCATTCTGCTTGGGGTATTCACGGTCAGCTGCTGTAGCTGAGGCATCAGGTTTTTCCATTCGTCTGTCCAGCTCATGGCAAGGCTTCACAAACTTTGCAGGCAGTCACCATAGACCTGCAGGCAGGAGGAGACAAATATACCCCCTCCCCCAGGTTATCAGTTTTTGAGAAGTAGACAGGTTAAACAGGTTGAATGCAGCATCATTACTCTCTCTCTCCTCCCCCCTTTTTTTTTTTTTTTTTTTTTTTTATCCCTGCAAAAGCCCTCCTGCTGGGCAGAAACTATAGCGGCCTGCCTGCTTCAGCAGCAAGCATAAATACCTGCCGGCAACCGCACTTTTGCATTAACCCTTTCATGCCCAAAATATTACACAGCTACCCGTTAAAAGCTTTTACATGAACCCAACAACAAGAAAAATACACAGAACACCGTCTGCCCTCAGCACACACACACACACATGCGCATATGGGATCCCACAAGCACACGCCACACAACTACAATATTTGAAGCACAAAATCCAGACAATCATTACTCCCACTACAGTCACACGTACAGAACGTGGCACAAGGACCCTGTGGAGACTAACAGCAAACCAGCTCCGAGAAGCATCATTGCAGTGCGAGGTGGCAGGCTCAACCTTAGCGGGCATCCCTGCAGAGGCTCTGCCTCCCCCACATCGTATGAGGCTTGGGTTTTTACACTGACCAAAATGCATACTCATTCCAGCACAGGTGGCCAGCCTGTGCTGGAAGAAGTGGCCAGCAGTATCTACAAAGGTCTCCAAGGGCTGATAGAAACCTGGACATACTTATATTTACCAACTTCTAGTACATGAGTATCACAGAGAAACTGTATGGGCTCCCTCTGTCTATTGCAGGAAAAAATCATAATATATACAGCTTGAGTATAAGAGGATTTTAACCTATATGTGGTCACTGTTTGTCAGGCTTCCTTAACCATTTTGAGATCAAGAGCTTCCCACTCTTTAAGCCCCCTGCTGTGTAGTAAACACAGGGTATGCAGAGATGCCCATTGCAGAAAATTCACCAGTAATGATTGCATCTTTGGTTAACCATTGTTGCAGCTGAGCATCTCCAGGGCCAGTGAGTCTGAGCAGACCGACCAGGGAGACGAAGAGTCAGAGTCTGGAAGCAGAGGATATAAATCTGACTCGGATTCGGGGGATTCGGGGGCTGATCCTGGGCCGAACTCAGGGTCTCCGTTGCTCGCAGCTATGTCTTTCTTGTCAGATGTCTCTCGTTCGGTATGTGGCCATCTGCAGACCTGGCTTCTCTGTAACTGAGTTCAAAATTTCCATTCTAGGGCATAGTGGGTTGGAAAGACTCGCAGTTCCTTTAAATCTCCCGCTAGCACATAATCTCTATTTTCTACTGCGTGCTTCAAAATGGTGCCGCAATCGATCCGGTGCCGAGACACCGCCTTCTTTCTTTCAGATTTCTTGACATTTATCATACGTATACCTTCTAATATACTTTCTCTGTCCTTTTCAAAGTCCCTACTTTCGGAACTGGGTTGGTGGGGGAGCAGGGGGTTACACCTCCTCCGCGGCACCTTCTGATGGAGGGGGAGAAAAGGAAGGGGGGGGTGGGGGAAACCCTGTGCTCCCACGAGTTGGGGGAAACGAGTTGTAATCTTCCCCCGGTTTCAACCGACCGGGGACATCTGTTCCTAGTTTCTCCGTTGCTACCACAGCAGTTTTCTTTTCCGCCTTGTATCTTTTTATACAGTTTATTACTTCTCTCCGTGGTTTACCGAATTTCTTTGCCATTGAGTCAAATAGTTCATCACCAAACTTTCACCACTCACTCTCCTCAAAAACTGTATTAGGATCTACAAAAAATCCCTTAGCCTTCCCTACAGCCACTAGACCTGCTAGCTGCTTTAGAATCTCAGGCTCAATTCCCCGCTTTTATAAAAAGCACTGTAAAAAGTCCAGGGCTACCTCTCGGTCCATTTTCATGGCCGGCCTTTTCCGGGTCGTCTTCTTCTGGATCGTCCTGTAACCTCGGTTTCTGGATCGGCCTCCCGACGCAGCAGTGTCTGGTTCGCCCCAGCGGCGGACTCCTTTCGGTTAGTCCAAACACCCGGGTCCGTCACGCCACCGCAGCAGCATTGCCCGCGCTCCCCGGCCGCTACCGCCGGAGCCGCTCCACTGCGCCTTCTGATGAAGAAGGAGGGGGAGAAAGGAAGCGGGGGAGGAAACCCTGTGCTCCAAGCACAGGGAGCGCCCAGCGAGTTGGGGGAAATGAGTTGTAATCTTCCCCCGGCTTCAACAGACCGGGGACGTCTGTTCCTAGTTTCTCCGTTGCTACCACGGCAGTTTTCTTTTCTGCCTTGTATCTTTTTATACAGTTTATTACTTCTCTCCATGGTTTACCGAGTTTCTTTGCCATTTTATCATCATTAAGCATTGAGTCAAATAGTTCATCACCAAACTTTCGCCACTCACTCTCCTCAAAAACTGTATTAGGATCTACAAAAAATCCCTTAGCCTTCCCTACAGCCACTAGACCTGCTAGCTGCTTTAGAGTCTCAGGCTCAAATCCCCGCTTTTAAAAAAAGCACTGTAAAAAGTTCAGGGCTCAATTCCCCTCTTTTATAAGAAGCACTGTAATAAATCAGGGGCTAACTCTCGGTCCATTTTCATGGCCGGCCTTTTCCGGATCATCCTCTTCTGGGTCGTCCTGTATCCTCGGTCTCCGGATTGGCCTCCCAATGCAGCAGTGTCTGGTTCGCCCCAGCGGCAAATTCCTTTCAGTTAGTCCAAGCACCCGGGTCCGTCACGCCACCGCAGCAGCATTGCCCGCGCTCCCCGGCCGCTACCGCCGGAGCCGCTCACTTGCCGTTCCGGGTCCCTGATACTCAGGGCCCTGTATTCCGGGTCCCCGGTAGCCGGGGCCCTGTAGTCCATGGTCCCTGTTAGGGCGTCATTTGTAAGCAGCGAGGAGAAGCAAGACACACCAACCCAATATGGGTGATAAGCAAACTTCTACTTTATTTGTGGCGCAATTCGCTTATATTCGTGTGGTGTTTAGCCACGCCTACTAGTCAGAACAATATTGGTTAGTTCTACACAGCTTCCTCCACATTCTCCTCCCACATCCGGTATCCGGTTACCTGTGAGGCCTACACCTTGCTTTGCTTGCACAAGGCCTCTAAGGATCCATGGCCTTGCTATTGGAGCCATTCTGCAACACTTGTCTTGTGGTTAAACTGTAACTCAGAATAGAATGGGTAACCAAAACACATTGTTTGAAATCAGGCGCCCTTTTCCCTAAAGAAGATGAATGTCTGACAGGAACTTTTTTCAACTAGTCTCTATCAGTCTTGTGGTTGCCAGCTGGGGAAACTGTGCCAATGAAAAGTGCGTAGTGAGGAAGACCTCTTACTTCATCCAGAAGACCCCAGCCCGAGACCACAAGATGGCAGTGCACAGGTATAGAGGGGAGGGGATTGGTATTAATGAGTTCTTGGAACTAATTATAATAATAATCTCCTCCTATGCTTGTGAAATCTGATTACTATGTATGTTTGTGTGTAATAAATATCTAGCTTTGTTGAGCAAATTAGGTGGAGTGATCCCCCTTGCACCCAGTGCCACAATAAACATACCTGCTTTATAACTCTGTGAGTTGTGAAGTTCTGTTCCATAAATCACACAGGTCACAGTCACTTCAACTCAAGTTCACACTGAAGTTCCAGCCTGTTCAATACAGCAGCACAGAAACAGCAGCAATGCCCTGGCCATCTGCCAGCCCAGGCACATCACCATTGCTGTTATCAAAATTTTCCCAGGCACAGCAGAGTAAGATGATAAGCAGCACAGCCATACATCAAGCAGAAAGCAAAAAGCAGCAAGCAGCCACTAACTAGCATCAGACTACTCTAATTTATAGTAAAGTAAGCAAGACCCATGGCAAGCACTGAAGCCTGTCAATTAGCTAAACAGCAGTAATAGCTATGACTTCAATCTACCACATTCCAGTTAAATCTGTTGTTATCTCAAAACTTTGGAGCCATATGCCGGGCACCAAAAAACGGCTGTTGTGTTTAACTTCATGTCTTGGGTTCAGCAGTAGCAGTTTTTTTTTTTTTCTTCTTAGTAGCTGGTGCAATGCTGTGTTTTTGACTTTCAGCCTGGGAACAGTGCTGATAGCACCAATGTTTTTAGTTGCTGCTCAGCAATGTTTACTCTGCCCAAGGACTTTGTGAGTCTCATGCTCTGCCAGGGAGGAGGGGAAGCCAGGAGGAAGCAGAGACAGGACAGCTGACCCAGACTAGCCAAAGAGGTATTCCATACCACAGCACATCATGCCCAGTATATAAACTGGGGGCAGTTACCTGGAAGGGCTAGATCACTGCTCGGATTGGGCTGGGTATTGGTCTGCTGGTGGTGAGCAGTTGTATTCTCTTCCCTTGTTATTTCTCTTATCATTATAATTATTGGTGGTAGCAGTAGTGATTTGTGTTATACATTAGTTACTAGACTGTTCTTATCTCAACCCATGGGAGTTACATTCTTTTGATTCTCCTCCCCATCCCTCTGGGAGCTGGGGGAGGAAGCGGGGAGAGTGAGTGAACAGCTGTGTGGTTTCTGAGTGACGGGCTGGGCTTAAACCATGACACCTCAACCATGACACCTGGCAACTCAACACCACACAGCTGTTTGCTTACTCTTACCAGTGTGATGGGAAGTGAGAAAACCCATGGGTTGAGAGAAAGGCAGTTTAATAGGTAAAGCAAAAGCTTCACACACAAGCAAAACAAAACAAGGAATTCATGAATTCATCCACCACTTCCCTTCAGCAGGCAGGTGTTCAGCCATTCTCAGGAAAGCAGACTCCATCACATGTAATGGTTACTTGGGAAGGTAATCACCATCACTTCAAATGGCCACCTTCTTTTTTCTCCCAGCTTTGTGCTCTCTCCCAAATTCTTGTGCACCCCCAGCCTACTTACTGGTAGGGTGGGATGAGAAGCAGAAAAGGCCTTGAATCTGTGTAAGCACCACTCAGCAGTAACAAAAATATCTCTGTTATCAGGACTGTTTTCAGCACAAATTCAAACATATCCCCATACTATCTACTATGAAGCAAATTATCCCAGCCAAGATAAGCACAATCATTCTTGAGCAATTTAGTAAAGGAGCACTTTATCATTGGTTTCAGAAGGGCTGAAGTTCTATTTCCCCTCCCAGGTGAAGAAGATGCATCTTTTTTTATGCCTAATATCAGTATGACGGGATGAACTCAACAACAGCCTGACATATGAGATAACATTTCATACAACCTTATGCAACTTATGGTCCCGTTAGGAGATCAGAAAGCTTGAAAGGAATCTGGTTATGCTGTGAACGGCATGCTTGTTGCTCCTGAATGAGATTCCTTAAAATGACTCAACAATGATTAGCTTCCTAAGGATAGCTCCAGGACCCTCAGAAGGAGAAAAAGAAGCCTTCAAATACCCATATAGAGGGCTAACAGGGGTTCCAATCTTATTCGAGAAAGCCTGGCAAAGAAAGTTAATGAAAATAATCCTTGGATTTCCTAGGATAGCAAGCAGTTAAATTGCATGCCAGCACAGTGTAAATAGAGGAGCATAATGGTGACGCGAATTAATGATATGTAATGAACTGCTAAGCACTGCCATTATCGCTTCTTCCCAGCATGTCTTAAACAACTGCAGTTGCTGCTGAAATGACTTTCAATAGTTTTTTTTTTTTAAGAATTTAGTAGAAATAACACAGAATTTTACAATAAGCTGACAGTTTATACATTGTTTTTTCAATTCCCCCATTATATGGTATACACACTTCATTTTCTTATTTGGCGGTATATGTTCACTGAACTAAATCACACAGGATAAATCACCCTCTGTGTTCTCATGTCATAGCTCTATATCAAGGGATAAATCATTGTGCTTTGAGGCTGTGTTGAATGAATAGGCAGTACCTGTCTGAAAAATATCTGCACACCAAAATAAGCCCAGAGCTCCCAGGGATTTTAAATTGATATAGCCCCATTTATGTGCAAATGATGGGAGGTGAATTCCCACTGATAATATTAGGGTGATGCATTACTGAGGGAAAAAAAAAAAAAAAAAAAGGAAAAGATTAGGTATCAGACATATCAAACTGTCACACGGTGTGGTAGGAAGAAAGGGTTCATTGCCTATGATCAGCTACTGGATCTGATTTTACATGGAAACAGAAACCAATCCTTTATTCCTACCCACTGTGCTATGTAGGAAAGACAAGTTCCTGTTTTCTGATTAGTTGATGCTTAAGTAGAATTAATAAACTTCTTACATGCATAGAAACAATTTTTAAAAATACATCAAAAAAAGTAAAGAATATTAATTTTTGTTAAGCTTTAACGGCAATGTAGATAATTTTGAATTAATATATATAAGTTATGTAGTTGAAATGAAGACAGTATCATTCTCTCTAAACACTTCCAAATATCTGTGCATTTTAATTAGCTAATGGTTAATGTGATTACCAAAATACCATGGGAAAATAAAGTTTTTTAGTAATAGATACAGGAATTAATAAATCAGATAATTATGCATGTACAAAAACAAAAGACTTGTATTTTGTATTAGGAAAAACAGTTCACAGTATATATACTTATCCATTTCTGTAATCTGCTTTCTGATTTACACAATTATGACAACACAGTGGTTAGAGGCCAACAAATCTGAATAAAGATGCTGCTCTAAAAAGCAACATCAATATGAAGCTTTATGCTTTACTGCAATCCTATAAATTATTCACTCTTAATGACTTTTAACTGTATAATAAAGACAATGAAAACAACCATGTAAAAAGTTCTCAGATTTCTAAAATGTGTATTGCGGTTTATATTAAACTTGCAGGACATGTGTACTACCAAAAAAGTACTTATTTGGTTCCACTTCAAAGGAAAAATCTAAACATTATAAATTTTATTTTTTTAATATATTTTTATATATAATGCTTTATAAGTTACATATTTGTGTGTTATTTATAATTATATATTTACTTATGTAAATTATAAAATATTTATAAATTTATCTCTATAATTACTTTTTTAACTAAATTAATTTAAAAAAACCCTTTGTGTTGAATTTAACAATACAATAGTATGTTTCAGTTCTTGCTAAACATTGTTTAAGAAGAGATTTCAATGAAAATAAAAGTAATTACTAAATGAAAATTAGATGGATGTTATTTGTTTGTTTGATTGATTTTTGGTTGGGTTCTTTTTCTGTTTTTTTTTCTTTCTTTCTTTTTTTTTTTTTTTTCTCCACACACAGAAATACTGTTTCCTGCAGGCAAGTTGTTGTTTTGATGAAAATTTTTATTCACATGTAAGGAAATACTCCTTTATAGCAAAGCAATGCTTGCAGGTTTTGATAACACAGATCTCTTCAGACTCACAGTTAATTGGTACCAAATACTGGTATACTGAAATCTCTGTGCTGATGACACTGAGGCAGCCCATCATCTTTATGCAGAAGAGTTTCAACCAGAGTGTAAATCTACTAGTACTGTAGTACTACCCTGTGCTTTGCGTTTATGTAACTTACAGTATTGTGGAAATCATGTGCCTTTTATGGGCAAGGACAACTATTGTTTTCTGGGAAAAAACTCTTCGGGTAGTATCACTCCCTTGTACAGAAAAAATCTGTGCACAGACTTCTTGACACAGTATTTTGTATTTCTTTAAGAAGGGTTATTAGATTGAGGATCTAATGAAAACCTTGTTCAGCAGCACTGTTTTGTTGTATCATATGATTTTAGACACTATGTTTGGTTCACCTATAAAGAACTATATAGATATTCAGAATATAATCTTTTGAAGCTCATCTTGCTGTAACATATATATCCTCCCTTGTTCATACATTTTTTTATGCAGGACAAAATTGATTTTCAACAGATCTGTGAATAGGAAAATAGTCTGGTAGTTACAATTTCACACATCCTTTTTCATCATTAGAGTAAGCCAGCCTTTTTACAATGTTGCGTATTGATTTCTGGTGGTAAATGCAGATCCAATATGGAATACCTAATCCTACAGTTCTATACAGTGGTAGTATAATTTCCCCAGAACAATCACACTGAGATTCAGGCTTGCTTGTTATAACCACGCTACTGTCACAGGATTGACAGCAACAAGGGCTCCTTCCCTCCTCCCCCATCCTTCACTTCATTCCTGTCATTCCTTCCTTCCTATGAGAATGGTACTGCTTGCATCATGTGTATAGCACTGAAAGCCTGTGGAAGACAGGAAATGCTTATTTATTTATAATTTCATTTTCCTTAGGACAGACTATCCTGTCCAGCTAATTGCTTTCAATTTCTATGCTGCACTGCTTAGTCATTTGGATACTGTAGTCTAATATACATTCTTTCAACATGCGTATCACTGGAGTATGTAAGTACATCCATGGAATATGCCTGACATCTGTTATACATTGTATGTTTTCTGACTTGGTAGTGAGGGGGAAGCAAGTGAGCAGAGTTCATGGTTTTGGTATGAGTCTTCATCAATATTTGTTTGGAGTTTCTTTGTTCATGAGTGTTTAATACTCACATTGCTGTGCAGTTATATCACAGGCTGAAAAGCCTTTAGCCTGTGCTGTGTAAAGGGGAAGATTGTAGTATTTAGTTTGTCTAAGAGTACTTTTTACAAGCTTAGGTCACTGTGTGAAAGTAACACCTGTCTTTTGCAGAGTAGTGTTGTTGTGACAAGCATTGCCTTTGTGTCAGAGGGACCAACTTAGGCTCTGTGCTCATAAAAGAGTGTAGCAAGACAAAAAGTTCTCTAGCCTGCTTTTTTTCTACAGAATCCCATCTGCAAAATTGTACCTCCACGCATTACTAATATGGCAAGCCTGGGCCTGCTGTTCAAACCAGCCCTTCCCCACCAGTCCTTCTGATCAGGGCACAGCCCTCAGCACTTGTTACTGTTCAGAGCAATCCCCCTCTTCCTGTTTGCTGCCCGATTATCTTGTCATATCACAACTATAGTTAGAGCAAGCAAAAAACTTCCCTCTATTACCTTCCTCCTGGAAATGGAATATCATCAAAAAGCAGCTGCTGGAGAGGCCTTGACAAGCTTTCAGACTGAGACCACTAGTCCTCTAGCGAGTCCTGAAGTGTCTTTTCTGGTGGACTAGGCATTCCACTGTCCCAAAAGTATGTAATAGACCTACAGCAAACAGAAAAAACAAAAGCAAAAACAAAACCAAAACCCTGGAATTCTTATTTTAAACCTGTTTGACTTCTTAATCTCTCCTTTTTTTTTTAAATACTTGTAACCACAATTTTTTTATCAGTTAGAAAAATATAAGAATATGTAATTTAAAAAGTGTAAGATTTAAGTGTTTTCCATCACTGTGCTTACAAATTTCTCAGGTTTGATTTAAAATTCTGTCAGAGAGGATAAAGAATTAATTGCCAGATAACAGAAAAGTAAAGAATCCTACTACAACTGCTTCAGGTTATGACATAAGGCCTAATGACATGACAGATTATGGCATGCAACATGACTAAATAACCCAGATCTCCACCTTTATTCCAACACTTGAATTCACATCTCCTATGGTATAGATGCAACATTTGCACTAAAGAACAGGAGAGAAAAAGAGCTATTCTGACATAGCTAAAACTGCAATCTGTTTGGAGGCTTCCTCCTGTTCACAGACATTAACTTTTAAAATCCTACAAGAAATAACAATTGTCTTCAAAGTCTACAGGTGCAATAGAAACTTTTCTTGCTATAACAGTTCTTGGATTTTCTTCACCACTTCCACTGTGAGCGACACAGCAGGTACCTTTTGCTGTTCTCTGAAACACACATGAATGCCTACCCACTGGCAGACAAAAGGAACTAAAATCTTAACACATTTTTGTTCATTTTAAAGAAAATTAAATGATCGGTTTCAGATTTTTCTGTAGAAACCTGGGGAAATAAAAGCTCCAAATGGTAATTCAGAGGAAATGCTGGAATGTTCTAGTACAAAAAGAAGTGTACTGTTCCTTAATTAAATCTATCCAGAATAAGATCAAATAATGAGAAACTGAGAACTTTGGCTTTCCATGCATGGGGCAAACAGAATTTTCTAGAGAACCTAAACCTGTGACTGTGAGGCAATATTTGGAAGTCACAAAAAAATCTTACTTTAATTATGCTTTCCAGTAATGACTGCAGATGGCTTTGCAATGCGCTATTGAAAGGTTCAGTCTAGGCAGGTTTTACACTGCTCATTTGTGAAACTCTCTTTTTTGGATACTCATTTTCCTCTCATGGTATAAGAATGCCAATATACTGTTATTCAAGGCTTACAAGACAACTGTGATTGTCCTACAAGTCCCAGAATGGCTTCTGAGTTTCTCAGTCTGGTTGTGGGATTTCCATATTCTCATGCAACATCCAGCTGAAGCATAGTTTTGGACCACTTTTTCTCCCTACCTGGGTTCCTGCAAATGCTTTCTCCACTTCTGCAAATGTATTTCATCCATTTCCTGTTCCTAGTGCTCAGACAATTTTTTCAGTTCATTCTCTCTGATAAAATAATTTTTTTAAGGGTTTAATGCTTCTTTATCTTTCACTCGATATTCCTTTTCAAAGCTCATTCATGCGCTTATAATCAAAGAAGAAGCTAAAATATGGTTTGCAAGAGATATAGATCTCAATTCTGATACTTTCATGCGTACAAATAAGTGGGTTGTCAGGTACCAAGCCCCTCATTTAACACAATGAGAAGAGCTAATATTTTCATTAGAAAATAAAGTTCACTAAAGTTATTACAGATCAGACTTTAAAATCTCCTGGCCTTCTTTTGGAGCTTTTCCATTACCAATTAATTTCTAAAGTGCTGTCATGACCAAATATTAGTAATTATCAGTGGTATATATACATTATTAAGATATACCCAGTATATATTATTATTCAGACTCTTTTGTCAATATGCAACCCCTCTATCAATCTTAAGATTTTATGTTATAAAGTACAGGCTTTGAGGCCTATAAGAAGTAGTAATACCCTTGTGGCTGCATCCTGCTTCTGGCTCAGTAACATAGAATTGTATTTCTAGCTTGGCTGTGAACAATTAGATGAATTCTTACATTCTTGAGACTGGGTCTTAGGCTGAAATACTAATTTCTTGAGAAAAGTACATGTAATGTTATTATGTATTTTGTATATAACTTTCAGCCAGTGGTTTTGCATTTATCTGTCCCTAATTACTGTGTGTAAAAAAACCCCACTTTTTATAGACTCAGTAGCTACAGAGGTCTTGGTGACAATTTTGCAATTGAAGCAGAATCGGGTAGTGTTTAGTGTTCAGTGTTTATTAAGAAGCAGATAGAAGGACCATGCTGGCATACAGGAAGGAAATTAAACGTTTCTGTTTTGCTGGCTGCTTTGTTTGAGTATTTGATGTTTTATAATGACAAATGGCTGTTATGTAGAACCTTGTATTTAGGGCAGAACTCCAGGTACTTGCACAAGCAAGATATTAACATGGAAACTTGTGATCATAAACAGTGTGGAAAGAATTTCCACTGGGAGAAAGACTGTGAGTGATGGATAGGGTTTGCTTTCACACTTAGACCATCAAGATGACAGAGGACAACCAATATCTAGAAGCATGTTCCTACTAAGTTTTAAAAACTTGTAATCCCAGACTGCAACAGATTTTTTTTTTAATCAGTTAGTTTGAGACTGATAGTCTACTATTGTGGAGGTAGTTACTCAGATTTTCAAGAGAATTAATTTGGTGCTTCCAAATTGCCATAGCGCTTTAAAGTGCAACAGTTACATTGTGTCTCACAGTAGGTCAGAAGATAACAGGGGCACATAAGTAGCACTGTATGGCTACAGGCTACAGGGATGAATACATGTGTTATCAAAGAGGAATAAATGCATTGAACACGATAAAGAACATCTTGTAAAGACTGGACACTAAGCAATTATCATCTCTTGCTTTGCCTATGTGTGAGACTTACACCTGTCATTGTATTAATAAGCTAATAGATAGCTTTATCAATACTTCAGTCAACATAGACACAGAGATAGCCATGTGCATGGTCTTGAGTCAGTAAGAGTGGGAAATTCTGCTTTAAATATTACATCATTTCATTGAGATGTGGGGTTGGTAAGAAGGTTTTAATAGCCTGCAGAAATGTTGGCTCTTAAATATCCATGACCAAATAACTGGGGGGAATTTTTGTTGTGATGAAGAGGTAAGGGGTGGAGTGTCCTCCTTTGTTGGTGCTGTGACAATGCTATTTTGACTTTGGTGTGCGGAGTTACTGATGTAAGTGAAGCTATGTGTGCTATGAAGGATATTCCTGCCACCACAATGTAAAATGTTTTGTTTCCTAGGTCTGAATTTGACCCATTTGAAGTATGAATTCTTCTGGTGGAATCTTATGTTGGCAAACAACCTTCCTAATCCTTTAGTCATATTATGGCTTTGGAGATACATGACACACTAAATGGAAAATTAGTTGCAATATATATGTATGGTAATATATTTGAAATATATTTTCTAGTTGAAGCAGAATTTTCAGATAACATAAGCTTTTACTTCTCCCTCCCTTCCCCTCCCCCCTCCCCCCCCCTCCCCCAAGCTATACATTACTTATAGTGCATCTGTATGTTTGCAACAAGGCCACTTTGCCACCACATTTACCACCACATGGTCACCACAAACTTGGTGGTAATGCTATTGCCTTCTCCAGTAGTTTTCTTGTTTCCTTTCCAGACTGAGGAATTGAGATTCATTTTCATGGTGATTTAATTCTTTCTTGCAAACCACTGCAGCCTACTGAGAATGTTGAAAGGAGTTAATTCTCTAAATGTTGTTGCATAAAATTAAATACAGTTACAGGTAGTCCACACATACAGACTATAAAGAATGAAACCAACGAACCAAAAAGTAACAACAAAAATACACAGGCAGTTTATCCAATTCCACTGAAAACAAGCAATGCCAGTGAAAGAATGGAGGAAACACTGCATCTGAATTAGACTGTCTCAGTGCCTGGATTCTGTTAGCAAGTAGAAACTTCAAATACAAGCATAGTGTTGCAGTTTTGTCATGACTTAGTTTCTTGTGATGTGTGTGCCTGTATGTATTATTTAATTAACTTCAACTACGTAATCTAAAATGTTACTGACTGCAGGAAGAAAGATCGTATTTCTCTTGTAAAAATTTGGGCACACTTGGAAGTGCCTTTGTCTTTTATTAAGTGGTATCATGCCTCGTGATACATTAAAAAGTCTCCTGATTGTACTTTACTAGATTTATGTATACCTCTTTGATTGCAGAAGATCATCATTAAAGCAGAAAAATGGCTGTACAAGACGAAGGAAATAAAACCCACAAAACAAGTCAAATCAAACAACTCCCTCCTCCCCTAAATTAATGTCTTGCACTATAGAAACTGTGTAAGATAATTCAGTTTAGAGTTTGTATTATCTGTATTATCTGTACCTTTCTAGGCACCATCATGTTCTCCAGTTGATGGGATTTTTTTTTAGATAAAAGTTTTTTTCCCATTGTGACATGAAAAAAAGGACATGTAGTTGGTGTCTGTACACGGACAAAACCTTTCAAAGAAGAAAGAACTGTGAGTATGTCAAAGCCATAATCCTGTAGTGGACCTGCATATAGCCACAAAAACATTCAGAAAGTGAGAAAGAAAGGAGGGAGAAAGGAAAGAAAAAACATGGTATTTAAAGCAATTAGTCATTGTTTATGGTTTTGTGTTCTTTCTGCCTGGCTTGAGAATTTCCCTGCACCCAACAGACTGAACAACATTCCTATTTCAGTATTTGCAAAATTTCACAAGCAAGTAGTTAAAATAGTAACAGCTTCCCGTGTAGCTTCTTCCTCCAGTCTTTTGCCTTTCTTTTTTAAATAAAGGCTTCAAAACTTCTTTAGTATCCAAGTTAACATGTTTGATATCTTCACCCAGGTTAGTAATTTGTCTTTAGATTCCTATTTTTATTCAGGGTGCATATGGGTTGTGTTTTTTGAAGGTAAAAATGAGTAAAAACATTAAGACCTCAGTTCAGGGGTCTTTTCTCCCAGTGATTTTGATTTTCTGTTAAAGCAGAGGAATCTGTAAGTATTCTAGGTTAAATCAGAATTTTCATGTCACTATTACAGTTGTTACTATTATCACTCTGTCACTACGGAAGTCACTATTGGAAAGTCTTACTTCCATAACCAACCTTTTGCTACGCACACTTAAAATACATTCGTTTTTCTTGCAGTGGACTGCGTTTTCTTAAATTAGATTATAGTTGCATAATGCATTGTAAACTTGCTGGAATCTATTTATCTAGGTGTTTTATCATTACCCTACTGAAATTATGTGACTCCTTCTATGTTGGTATTTTATCTGATAAGGTTCTGGTGAATCTAAGTGCTTTTAGAAACGGTGTGGACACCTATTGAAAAGGTTTTGTAAACCCCACCAGTTTCAGGTAGTGACTAAATTAGGGGGTTGTATAATGATCTTTTAAAATTCTGCATAACTTTCATGTGAACTCGAAGCATTAGAGAGTGTTTAATGTAAAATTATGTCCTATGTCATAGGTGAAACTGTATTGATCAATATGTATCTCAGATGCATCTTAAATTTAGCTCTGTCATCTCACCTGGGAGATCAGGCTGCAAAACATACAGAAGACAAAGGTAGCACAATTAACAGAAAAAAAATCTCATACCCTATCTCCTCACATATTGATGCTACAAATCATACAGATGCTGCTCTTATGTTTCTGCCCAAGCTGCAGTTTTAACACATTTATGTGACATTTAGAGAAAGATTCAGTTAGCAACAGTGGGACACATCCTGATGTTCTGGATATATTGTCTTCCCTGCTGTATGCTACATTTCCGAAATTCCAAAGAGAAAAATATCTTACGGAATGGCACACTAGCTGAATCTTTTTGTTTCTGCTCCTGTAATGATGGTCTAGATTTACTGGAGTTTTATAGTCCATCCTCAAACTGAGGATGTGTCAGATCATGATTTGTGAAAAACAAATATAAAGAACCACTTTCATTCCTTGATTCATAGCATAATTCATATGAAACTATTTTTTATTTCTTGTGGATTTGTAGTTTTGAATTTCTGTGCAGGATCTCTCTAGATTAATTACAGGGATTTTTCACCTAGGCCCACAGGTGAAATAAATCCTTCAGAGAACAAGAGAAATTTTAACAATTGGCATTAATTAAATGTTCACATCCCTTAGCTACTTATAAACTCCTTTGCTAGCAAAAAATGTGAAATATAAAGGATTTTTAAACTAAAAATGGAAAAAACCTTAAAAAAGTTATTAGACTCCGAATTAGCAATCTCAGTGGAAATATCTTCTAAATTAATTCTGGCGATTACAGATGCTATATACTATGATTTTGAAGCCATTGAGCAAAACTAGAATAAGAAATTAATATTGCATAGTAATGATGTAAGGAGGTCACATCATTCTTCTGACACCTCTTCCATGAGTCTGAAAATAGAACAAACTAATCATAGTACATTGATATAAAGTCAGGAGGGCTTGATATTTTTCTCTTACATTCTCTTACATGTTTAGCTGGTAAATAATGGAAAATTTCATATCAGAAACTTTCTTGTTTACAGATTTTTTTATAATATTTCCTTCTACCTTCTTTACTGATTAATGCAGAGTAGTCTCATGAATTCTTTTAGTAAGAAATTAAAGCAGATGATATCCATCAATGTATCTATTGCACACCAGGTCCTCATAAACATTCAGATCACTATACCAGATCAGAGGCAGTATAAATATTATTGAAATGTGGAAAATTAGGAAAATGTAAATTCTATATCTTCAGTAGGAATCTTCATTGTGCAAATCTTCTCTTGGGCCAGATTACTGAGGTGTCCCTGCCCACGGCAGGGTGTTGGAACTAGATGATTTTAAGGTCTTTTCCAACCCTAAGTATTCTATTTTTCTACGTGGCTAACTGGATTACGTGAGCGCAAGGGAGAAAGGGGAAGAGCTGCTAGTGAGAACTGGGGGAAATCTTTGAGTTCTTTAACACATGCCATATACATTAACCTTAAATAAAATTCTGTGATTGCATGGAGTGTGTCATGTGGATAAATCTCAAATGTACATTTTGGTAGGTTTCAGATTTCCTGCATTCTTCAGGAACAGAACTTGCTCTTCTCACTGATGTCAGCTTTAAATGTAACTGCCTAGACCAATGCTACAGTGCGCATTTTCCAAGTGGCAAGTGATTGCCAGCGGCAAAGTAGCAAATGATTACATAATATAATTTCGAAACTCAGATTTCAAAGTCTACTGCTCATCTCTGAAAAATGTGACAATATTTATGTCATTTCTAACACTGAATATTTTTTGTTTCAAAATAAAAATTTATTATTTTAAATGAGAGACATTTCAGCTCCTTTCAGTCTTCTAGGCCACTGTTAATTTCCAGCTCTTATGTTTCTGTTTTCAAAGGTCAGAATATGTCTTCTCTTTGCTATTCCAGTACTGTTATGCAATGTAGTATTATTTAAGTACTGTTCTGCTGGCTCACTTTTTGCTGTATTGTACAGGCTTTGCTCATGGTACACATTGAACTGTGATTCTTTCCACAAAGGAAGCAAATAGAACTCTGTAAGCATAAATACTATGAACTGCTGCATGCCAGAATAGGTGTATCTTGGTATAAGACACTAAGGTTAAAAAATATTGCCTAGGCTAATCATTGGCATGAAACATCTATTGTGTTTATTCAATCTTTAAGAGAACATTTCCATAGACTGTTAGTCTCAGTACCCACAGAAACTCTAGTTCCTTAAAATTATTGAGAATTGTAGCCACAGGAAGGATACTGTGTTTGGGGTGGGGAAATTCTTAAAGAAAATAGCAGCAGTTCTGTAATTAGTTCTTCACATAGTGAAGATAAAAGCTTTGTGCTACTCTTAGATAATGAACATGCTGTCTGTGTTCAGTTTTATAGACATGTCTACTCTCATTTCATATTTTGTATTCATGGCTTTTTCAAGTCTTTCAGTTATGGTTAGACATTGTCACTATTCAAGCTAAGGAATATTTTTCCTGATTAGTAATCCCATTTCATTCAAATGAAATATAGTGGAATTACAAATGATATAATTGTATCAGAGATGAAATAATTGTTTCTACACTTTCTTTTTTTCCATTAAACTGCATTAACTAACTGACAGGAAGTGGAGAAAATGTGAATGACTACGTAGAAAGCCCTTCCATAAGGGCTCTGCAAACTAAGACTCCACCCCCACCCCATAAATTACCTTCTGCTCCTATTACTTTCTGACTCTTGCCATTGCTACCTTCTACTGCAGTGGTTTGTGACTTAGGAGTTACTATTTGTGATTCATGCCTTCATGTTTTTATTTTGGAATCACTCATAAGTAAAAATAACTTAGCAAATTATTTTGTAGCATTAAATTAGTTTAAATCTGTTACTTTCAAAACCCTAGAACATGCAGGAGATGCATAGACTTTTGGGACTTTTTTTTAACAGGAAAAAAAATATTGCTTTGTAAGGGGTATATGGAAATTTCTCTTCTAATTTTCTTTTCATCATGAAACTTGGGGAAAAAATCTGTCCCGCAAAACAGGACCTTCATTTTAATATGTTAAAAATAATCTTGATGAAATAGCAGAATTCTTTCTGACCAGTATTCAGGAAAAGTACTCTTTACAAAATGGAAAATTACAAACACAATAAAGGGGCAAAAGAAAGAGAGGGGAAAGATGGAAATTCGGTATTTTTCCAGCGCCATTGACCTTTCAACTACATTACACAGCACAAAGGCAACTACAGCTAAAAAACCCCAACAGTTTTCAGGTAGAAGTACGAACCTACCCTCATTTCCTATTTACAAAAAATTATCTCTACCTCTTTATACTTCATTTTAGCTCATATCTGTCTATTTTCCTTCTGGTCCTCAAAGTTTTATAATCAGTTATTACAAGTGCCCTGCCAAAAAGGAGAGTGAAAACCTACCATCCAGAATATCCATTCTTATTTCCCATAAGTCATTACTGAAAACACTACTGTTGTAATTGACTCTGGTTCACATATTTGCAGCTTTAAACATCCTTTAACTAGGAACCAGAAGAGTACATTTTTTCTTTTCTCATGTTCCAAGGAGTCAGAACAATGATGTGCAATTGACATATTAAACCTCTCCTCAATTTTTAATTTTTTTTTTTTTTTTTTGTCATTACTGAGTCTTCATCTTGAGTCATTAGTGTGATGCTCAAGTTTCTCCAGAATATGCTGGGAACACTCCTCTTGTAGCAGAACTCCAACTAAAGAGATTTACTTTGTACTTGGTGGCTTTCCAGGCTCCCTAAGACTGTTGAATGAGTGTACTGACCAATAGGATTTATTACCCAATCCATGCTTTCCCTGTTTCTCAGCTTCCAAACAGGGTAAGTTAACCATTTGCTTATAGTGGGTCTCTAGAAAGAATCCAGTGTTTTACAGTTCACAGATATGTCCTTTTGACTACAGGCCTTTAGGTGTCTATTTTTGCATAGTTCTTTCTGTTGCAGGTATTACTAAATTTCACAAACAAATCCTTACTTCCTAGAATAGTTCCAGAATACCACATGCAAAATGTTGCTCTGCAGCATGGGGCAAGCAATTTTTCTAAGCCATCTCTGAGTAGACCACAGAAGCCACTAGCAAATTTAGGTTAGATATAAGAAGGAAATTCTTTCCTGTTAGGGTGGTGAGGCACTGGAATAGGTTGCAGAGGGACGTTGTGAATGCTCCAACCCTGGCAGTGTTCAAGACCAGGTTGGAGGAGGCCTTGGGTGATATGATTTAGCGTAAGGTGTCCCTGCCCACAGCAAGGGGGTTGAAACTAGATAATCTTAAGGTCCTTTCCAACCCTAACTATTCTATGATTCTACAATTCTATGATTTTAACTATTTGTAAATTCAGTGTACCGTCTTTCAGTTTCACTTCACAAAAACTCATGGCGCTTCAAATCTCTGCTCCTAAATCTACATTTATAAAAAATACTGAGTTAATGGAACAAAGAAAGAATTCTAGTGGTCCTGGCTCCAGCTAATGGAGTCAATTAACATTTTGCTTGTAGGAGCAGAGAATGTCTCTGAATTTGTTAAACTATATGTGAAGTACCCATTAGTCAAAAACAGAACAACAAAAACCTCTAGCATTTCAGTGAAGCATGGCACCAATTCTCAAGTTGTTTAAATTTAATGGTGCATCGTTGGTAAGCACTGCTATGTTGAGAGACTTTACAGATTGTTTTTAAGCATGTTAAGAAATGAAGAATAATCAGTCTTTGGGGAACTGGATGTTGCACAGATTCTGCTGTATCTTTTTTATTCAGATGCAGGGATGCTAAACCAGCTCTTTAAGAAGCCCAGATATAAAAGGAGCTTTTTCATTCTCACACTGTTAATAATAACCTTTGTACAATATCACAATGTATATCTCAAAAGGAGAAATAACCCTTCAAAACAAGAGAAAATATAATTGCTGTCTGAAACTTCAATTTTATCATGGTCACCTATAAAACACACAGCAACTTACTGTTTTTGGAAAGTGGACAGAAAGAGAAGGAGCCTTGAATTTTTCAATGGGATTAATTTCTGGCACATTTCTGCGGCCAGGAAGCAATGCAGTAACAGATACGTATGAAATTCCGATAAATGGAATTAACTTTGAGAATTATTTATTTATTTCAGTATCAGTGAACAGTGAAATGCAATATTGTGTTCAACGTCCCTTTTTTGTACTAAGATCAGCCTGAAGAATTTTAGGAGTACAAAGATGCAATGAATTTAGGACATTAAGAATTTAAAATGCAGGGAACGTAAAATTTTGAGGAGCTTAAAAATATAGGACTGAAAAACCAATCAATATGCATTTATTACTCATTTTATTATGTTTTCTATTTATTAATCATTTTAGTGTATTCAGCATTTATTGCTCCTTTTCATATAAATGTCATAGTCTTCAATAATGTGGAGATCCCCATTATTAATCTACTGTATTTATCAAGTAATTGGAATCCTTCAAAATTCTTAAACTCAGACTCATGTCTCCCTTCTTTCGCTTGATATTTAAAATCCAAACAACTGAATTTTAAGGTATGATGTTTGAAGGTAAAAATAAATGAAATGTTAAAAAACTTTCAGTTTGTCTCTGGTTTACTTCTGTTTATCAGACTGATGTTTATTCTGGCAGCTGAAACCTTTACATTAATTCTAATGGAGTATGCCACTAAGAGCTCATAGTTTTGTATCTGTCTTAATCATCAACACACTTTCTCTCACAACCTGGAATGGTGAAATAAAATGCCTTTGTTTCTGCTAAATCTATTTTACTTTGTATACATATATACAGGACTTATTAAGGAGATTTTCTTTTAAAAAGAGAAAGGATTTAAAAATTACCTGGGAAGTTAATTTCCACATTTATTTGTATTTAAGGAATTTAGGTCAAAGTAAGTTACCTGAGAGAACAAATATGGCATTATTTAGAATATAATCATAGAATAGTTAGGGTTGGAAAGGACCTTTAGATCATCTAGTTCCAGTCCACCTGCCATGAGCAGGGACACCTCACACTAAACCAAGGCTCTGTCCAATCTGGCCTTGAACACTGCCAGGGATAGAGCATTCACAACTTCCTTGGGCAACCCATTCCAGCGCCTCATCACTCTCACAGCAAAGAATTTCTTCCTTATATCCAATCTAAACTTCCCTTGTTTAAGTTTGAACCCATTACCACTTGTCCTATCACTACAGTCCCTAATGAAGAGTCCCTCTCCAGCATCCCTATAGGCCCCCTTCAGATACTGGAAGGCTGCTAGGAGGTCTCCATGCAGCCTTCTCTTCTCCAGGATGAGCAGCCCCAACTTTCTCAGCCTATATCTTCATACGGGAGGTACTCCAGTCCCCTGATCATCCTTGTGGCCCTCCTCTGGACTTGTTCAAACAGTTCCACGCCATTTTTATGTTGAAGAC
Organism: Pezoporus wallicus; assembly: GCF_028554395.1. Classification (NCBI taxonomy): domain Eukaryota; kingdom Metazoa; phylum Chordata; class Aves; order Psittaciformes; family Psittacidae; genus Pezoporus; species Pezoporus wallicus. The sequence goes on along the minus strand of NW_026642489.1, from coordinate 751,364 downwards.
ACCAGAACTGCACACAATACTCCAAGTGAGGTCTCACAAGGGCAGAGTAGAGGGGCAGGATCACCTTCTTCAACCTGCTGGTCACGCTCCTTTTGATGCAGCCCAGGATGCCGTTGGCTTTCTGGGCTGTGAGCGCACACTGCTGGCTCATGTTCATTTTCTCATCGACCAACACCCCCAAGTACTTCTCCACAGGGCTGCTCTGCATCTCTTCTCTAATCACACTTATTTCTTGTTACTAACTTATATGTGTTAACATAACTGAAAGTTCCTTAGTTCTGAAAGTAAGTGATCTAATCTGTAATAGAAGAAAATCCTCTGGGCAAAATACCACTCCTATCCACCATGAAAGCTCTGATATTAATGGGAATTAAGTGGTCCTATAGGTCTTGTGTTGAGTGGAAAGAGACAGAAAGCTGATGGGGAAAACTGTTGTGACCAAATAGATCTAGTTCCTCATTTTTCTCAGAGATACTTGAAAAGATTCTTGTGGCAATTTTAATGGATTAAGTATGAATAAAATACCAAGCTTTTGCCAAACATTCTGAATATATTCTTGCTAAATACATTAAATTTTAGTGTTAAGTGGACCATATGATGATAATATTTAGGTACTGTAGGATTAAGGCTGGTTAGTTCTTAATCCCCCTGTGGTATGGCAGCATAGTACTGATTGTGCTAAAAGGTTGTGTATATTTGCCATATTTACTATCAATATTTTTTTAAGCACCTTTATTTCAAAGTATTTCAGGCACGTCTGTCTAATAATGTTGGTATAAATAAGATGAAGAAATAGCACCACATTTTGAGAAGAACTTGTTAGAGAGAGTTAACAGATTCTGATTCAGTGAAGCCTTTGACAAAACTACTGAGTTCAGTGGTACACAAACACAGACTGGAATTAAATTCTTAATTTTGTTACCGAAATGATATCTACAACACAAATTTTATGTAGTGCATACCTAACAAAAAAAAGGTAACATCAGTTTAAGTAAGCATATTACAGAACCATTTAGGTTAAACAATGCTTATGCCTTTGGAGGCAGAAGCTATAGGGGCAGTAAAAGCTGAACAAAAATGGTATTGTGACTTCAGAGATACTGTTCACTATGATAAGATTTTTTTAAATTATGTCTGCATTATACTTCCAAGACATGTTAACCTTGAATATTCTCTTTGACTGTATCAAGCCTTCATTCTTCCTCAGCACAGTTCATTAAAAACCTGATTCCAGGTTAGCTTTTCATTTAATGTCAAATAAACTTTTCCTACTGATTCCTCTGAATATTTTATTTCTTTTGCTCTTGCTAACAAAAGAAAATAATGTATTACCACCCTTATAGTTCTCTTGTATGGACTTTTGGCAAGATTACATCTCCTTTCCTCAGAATTACCAAAGCAATTCCTCCTAACCAGTATTCCTACGGTGTATTTCTTCAACCCTGTTTTTAACTCCCTGCAGGTTTTCTTCTTTGTCTTTTTTCTTTGGTTTGGTTTTTTTTTTTGTTGTTGTTGTTGTTGGTTTTTTTTGAGGGTTGGATTTGGCTTGGTTTGGTTTTTCTGTTTTTCAGGTGTACAGGACTGTGTTTTCAACATTTGCTTTCTTCTTTACTGCAATATCTTGCCATTTGTTCAGTTTCACATTAAATACACATTAAATACACATCTCTTTGTTTTTCCTTTCATTTCTGTGTAAATTAGAAGAGAATAACCTTATGTCATGATTACGTGGCAGCACCCAATTCAAGTGATGGTGCAGTAGAAGCTCAAACCAGTTACCATGCTTTCCCTATTATCATATCTTCCTGACAAATCTTTTCACCCTACTCTCTCTTCCCTGCTATAGTCTTCCCTTATCCAGCCACTTGAGGATGTTGTGATCATTTAACTGTCTGTGAGACACACATACACAAAAATAAACCTTGGGCAGGCAAAGAAGTACTTCTGTCTCTCAGTTATTAGCAAGTCAAATAAATTGCTTGGCCAGTAGCCTAGCCTCTTTGGGCATAGGCTGCATGAGGTTTTTTAGATAATATTTTACTCTGAGTGAGCTTGTCTACCTGGAATTGTGCAAGGAGCTTAGCTCATGATATTGAAAGTGCAATTTGAAGTATTGAAACAAAATTGAATACGTAAGTGGGTACACTCATTTCAAAGTGAATGAAAATGAACCGCTTTAATATTATTTTAATGCTAAACTAAGCAACCATGTAAAGACCCAAGTTAATTAATCCATTTTAAGAGGTAAATTGTACTAATTTTCCCTTTGTAGTTAATCCATCTTTACAAAAGTGGCAGTATAATGCTCTGAATCCATGGTGTAATTTTATTTCACTGGGCTTTAATTTACTTGTAGTCTATGGAGAAAACAATAAAGAAGCAGAGGGCTAAAGATCAGTCAAATACTATGCCAGCTTCAATAACATCAGTCACATATTGGTTTTTTATGTTGTTTTTTTTTATGATTTCCCCAGAAAAAAATTGTTCATTTGACTCTTCACTGGGGACTTCTGAAAGTTTCTGAGGCACTCTCAGAACTCAGCATGATCAGTGCTAGCAGTTTCTTTGAAACACAGGAGGAAATCTGCTTACAAACACATTGAAAGGACTAAAGGTATACATTGAACTACAAAAACTAGGTTTAACTACCTTCAGAAATAAAAAACAAACCAAAACAAAATCAAAACACAATTAAGAAAAAGCAAACAGAAAAAAACCAAACACTTTTTGAAGTGAATTATCAGAGAATTATTTTTTTTTCATTAAATTATGTTCTAAGGAAAATTTCTTCCAACAGGTTCTCGTAAAACTGGAGGGTATATTACTGTCTAACATACATTTATGCTAGTTTGGTAGAGACTGCAAGAAGTACTAATTTCTGCCAAAGAATGTTACTAGATTTCTGGTCTGTGGCATTTGTCTCTTAAATTTTTGATACTTCAGAAAAGCCTTGTTCCGGACAAGTAAAAAATTCACAGTATATACAGCTTTTCCATCTCTCAGCTCTAGTCTAATATGGAAATGATATTATTAAATGTCTGTTATGCTGTTTAACACATTTCAAAGCCTGTGCAAAGGGAAAGTATTAACCTATGAAGCACCCCAGAGAGGAGGAAGGGTGCATTAATTTTGTGATGGTTAATTCACTTGCTTATTCAGTTCAGTAAAATGATATTGAAAAAGTAACAAAATATATATTTAGAATAAAGAAATAAAGTTAAATTTCAAACACCGTCCAAGTGTTTAATAATAAATTGTTGCAGAATGACTCTTAGAGCAGGACCATAGAGTTCTGGAGGACTGTGCAAGCAAGGCAGGGGGTGGCCCCCACAAGTAGCCGAGACCGGACTTGGGAGGAGAATGTGGAGGAAGCTGTGGGGGGCTAACCAATACTGTTGTGCCAAGGAGGAGTGGCTGAATACCACTCCTATATATGTGTGAACTGCATCACAAATAAACTAGAAGTTGCTTATCACCCATATTGGGTTGGCCTGTCTGCTTCTCCTTGCCGCTTACAATAAATAACTTTACAGGGATTTGAATTGTATCTTTTTGTTTATATCTAGCTGCTCTTTATACATCATGAGTCTGTTACATTTGGAGAATCTTCTTTGCAGCAATATGTATTCCTTCTCTTTTTTCTCTTAGCATCCTGTTTAATCAGGGCAAAACAAACATTTTGCAGAAATGTAAAAATATCTTTGTCTCTGCCTGGAAATTTGAATGAGGAGACAATGTATTATGGCAGTGCCTCATAGGTATTTATACACTGAGAACTCCTAATCCATCTAATTGTGGTAGAGCTAAATTATATCTTGGATCAGCTTGAAGGATTTTGTGAGGAAAGTATGTTCCCTTTATTACAGAATAATAATAAAAAGAACTATAGCTTTTTTCTTCTGTCACCAGTATTGTTATATAGCCGAATGCTATTGAATTGGTTGAAATTCTCCACTGAGAAAGACTGTTTCTCTATATTATCATCAAACAATGATGAGCGAATGAGCTCAGTGCACCATAACAGAATGTGGTGAAATATGCTGACACTGATGTGATTCTTCATTGTGATGTTAATAAATTCAACACAGGAGTTTTTTACAAAACACTAATATGAGATATTCAGTTTATGAGTGCCTTGTTTGTTACCACAATTGGTATTTGTCAAGGTTTTTTTATTAGTTTTAGGATTTTCCCCCAAGTGCTTAATGTGAATGATAAACTTATAGTTTCTTTTGGACATTCTGGACCAAATTAATAATTTTTAATGTTTGTTAACAACCATTTTTTTTTCTCATGTTTCAATTTTTAATACATGAAAAGTTCTTTTGTCTAAGTAAAGGATCCAAAGACTTCTTTATTTTTATTGTTGCAGGTTCAATGCATTGTTCTGTGAGGAAATAAATCTATAGCAGATAATTTAAATATACTGTATCTCAATTTATGCAATAAGCGTTAAACTGGAAGAATGGAGTTACTGATTTTGAATTTCATTTATAGTCAAAGAAAAGTAAGAAAATTAGAAACGATTGATTATAGATTTAGTAGCTCATACCTAAAATCAGATCATTGCACACTGTGCAGAATTAACTGTGTGAAGAGTAGGAGCATATTGCGACATTCATATTGTTATTTAAATGAAAGCATTCTAAAAATGCATGGTATTGAATCCTCTGGACAAGTGAGCTATTGAGAAGCAAGTTTTCAAATGATGGAGAATTTATCCTCACTTGCACAAACAGGAATACAGTCAAAACAAGCAAGCAAAAAAAGATCCTTAAACATGGCAAATAGAAAAATGTTTTATTGTCTGAAATGTTTCCAAGTTTCATGTTAAGAAGCTTGTATTCTGAAAGCTTCTATAACAATTATGATTTGGGAATCTTAAGTGTCAGTTGAGAAATCCTGGAAATCGTTCCTCTGGAAATATCAAAACTGCCCTGATCCAGGACTATAAGCTACTATTAAGGAGCTAGAGAACCTGGCAACTGACATTCCTAGGAACTCACAGATCTGGTTTCCCATAAACTGACTTCCCAGTAGCTTGTCTAAGATGTTTCTCAGGATCCACTAGTCAAAGACTCCCACCTACTTTCCAAGTGAATTCTTTTGTAGTTAAGTGAGTGGCAAAGGTATATCAAAGACAATAGGGTGGGAATCAGCTCGTGATTTATACACCTGTATTTAGACATCTGCAATGTAAGCTACTTCCGAAGCTTCTGTGGAACTGACAATTAGGTCAAAATCGTTGCAGATAACCTAGAGTTGCTCAGTTTGCCTCAGGGTGAAAACTTAAAATTGATCAGCTGAATGCTCCCTCACCAGCGGTATCTAGTAGCATTAAAAAGGACATGAACTTGGCAGAAATTACGCAGATCCTATGGGAGCTCTTTGCCACTCTTGGTCAGAGGTCAAAAGATCAAATATCTCAAAGACAGAAAGTGTTCATGTTTCGGCAGTGGTTTCGTTTTCTGTATCTCGATTTCCAAACATGGAGGCTTAGACTCATCCTTCACATATAGACACTTTCATGTAGATACTTAAGTTTAAATGCATACATATGAACTTGAATGCACAGCTACAATGCAATGAACTGAAGGCGTGGCTACAGGTTGGGCAGAGAAGAGATTCAGAACAGCCCTACGGAGAAGAACTTGGGGGTGTTGGTTGATGAAAAAATGAACATGAGCTGGATTCTGTGTGCGCTCACAGCCCAGAAAGCCAACGGCATCCTGGGCTGCATCAAAAGGAGCGTGACCAGCGGGTCGAAGGAGGTGATCCTGCCCCTCTACTCTGCCCTTGTGAGACCTCACCTGGAGTATTGGGTGCAGTTCTGGTGTCCTCAACATAAAAAGGACATGGAACTGTTGGAACAAGTCCAGAGGAGGGCCACGAGGATGACCAGGGGACTGGAGCACCTCCCGTATGAAGACAGGCTGAGGAAGTTGGGGTTGTTCAGCCTGGAGAAGAGAAGGCTGCGTGGAGACCTCCTAGCAGCCTTCCAGTATCTGAAGGGGGCCTATAGGGATGCTGGAGAGGGACTCTTCATTAGAGACTGTAGTGACAGGACAAGGAGTAACGGGTTAAAACTTAAACAGGGGAAGTTTAGGTTGGATATAAGAAGGAAATTCTTTCCTGTTAGGGTGTTGAGGCACTGGAATAGGTTGCCCAGGGAGGTTGTGAATGCTCCATCCCTTGCAGTGTTCAAGACCAGGTTGGACGAGGCCTTGGGTGATATGATTTAGTGTTAGGTGTCCCTGCCCACGGCAGGGGTGTTGGAACTTGATGATCTTAACGTCCTTTCCAACCCTAACGATTCTATGATTCTATGATTTATTGGCTCTCAAAGTTGTTGTTCTCGATCTCAGAGTTTCAGCATGTCGTACCTTACAGCTGGTTTTTGCTGTTTTAGTGTTTATCAGCTGGGGAGCTTGGGCTAAGGTTCTCATTTCATATTGTAATACAATAGACTCATTGATCATGCATCTGCGCTGGTATGTGTTCGCAGCGTGGTCATCACCTCTATACTTTGGGAGGTATACAATGGAAGTGTTTAGCAATTACACATCTATTGTTTCCTCCTTGAGTGTTCAACCGATGAAAGAGACTTTCCCTTACATTCCCAGCTCCCCCACCAGATTATTTACACCATCATTTGAGAGTTCTGAAGGCTTTGAATAGCCTTTGGTTACCACTGAGACCTGCCTGCTGATTGTGATGGGAATCAGCATGTTGATCATACAGAGTGTGTTGTGTGTTATACCCATGACCATACCACCCTCGGAACAGCCTACTTTGTCTGATCTCGAAAGTTAAGCAGGTTCAGGTTTGGGTCTGGTCTAGGGTTAGACGACAATATAGGAGAACCACCAAGAGATTTTCCCAAAGGTTGGACAGTCATGAGTGGCAGGGTGTGTGGGACAGTATGGACAAGTATCTAGTCCACTAAGCCTCTCCAGTGTTTGGAAGTCTTGGAGATGGAAGGCAGCTGTATGGAGTCTGCAGCGACAAGTTGCAGAAACTGCTGAAGTAGAGGGTGAATTGAGTCAGTTTGCAGAGGTAAAAGCCATCCATCTGGCCTTGGACATTGCTGAACAAGAAAAGTGGCCCGTACTTTATCTCTATACTGACTCATGGATGGTGGCAAATGCCCTGTGGGGGTGGTTGCAGCAATGGAAGCAGAGCAAGTGGCAACACAGAAGTAAACCCATCTGGGCTGCTGGACTGCGCTGCCTCGGTGCAGAACTTGGTAGTGAAGGTACACCATGTAGATGCTCATGTATCCATGAGTTGGGCCACTGAGGAACACCAGAAAAAAGAATTTGCTGGGGAAGACAGTCTGGGTTATTCCTGCTTCAGGTAAAGGCAAACCCACTTGTGGGATTGCTTTTGTTCAGGGACCCGGATATACTTGGTGGGTAATGTGGGAAGATGGGGAGGTCCAATGTATACCTCAAGGGGATTTGATTTTAGGAGAAAACAGCCAATGAACTCAATTGTATGTTGTTGCCTGCTATGTAATACTTTTATAGTCCACCAACTAAATGTCTTCAGGTCACGAGCGACTGGCCCTCACTTCCCTCCGACCATCATCCCAACAAAGAATGAACTTTGATAGAACCAGACGAATTCTGCGGTAAAGGAACGATCATCATCAACAGGCAACAATCCAACACTGCACACTGCCTCTCCTGCTCTGAAAGATTGTTACAAGAGATGGAACCCAACATCATGGACCGAATGGACTCAGCAGCTTTATAGGGATTGGTCCATGCACTAAGAAATGATCTCTCTCTCTCCATCTGTGCGTGTGTATGTGTGCATATATATATATATATATACGTAAGAGAGATGGTATATTGAAAATGTGGGATCCGAGCATGGCGTGAATGGTATGGACCAAGGGGTGGATACTGTCCTCGGTTCAGCAGTAGCAGTCATTTTTTCTCCTTCTTAGTAGCTGGTGCAGCACTGGGGTTTTGACTTTCAGCGTTGGAACAGCACTGATAACACCGAGGTTTTTGTTGCTGCTCAGTAATGTTTAGTCTGACCAAGGACTTTATGAGCCTCATGCTCTGCCAGGGAGGAGGGCAAACTGGGAGGAAGCAGACAGGACATCTGACCCAAACTAGCCAAAGAGGTATTCCATAACACAGCACATCATGCCCAGGATGTAACTGAGAGTTACCCGGAAGGGCTACTTCACTGCTCAGTGGGGCTGGGTATCGGCAGGTGGTATTGTATTCTCTTCCCTTGTTATTCCCCTTATCATTATTCTTATTGGTGGTAGCAGTAGTGATTTGTGTTATACCTTAGTTACTGGACTGTTCTTTTCTCAGCCCATGGGAGGCCATGGGACTATTCTTTTCTCAGCCCATGGGATTCTTTTGATTCTCCTCCCCATCTCTCTGGGAGAGGGTGGTGGGGGGATGAAGGGTGGGGGAGTGAGCGAGTGGGCTGTATGGTTTCTGAGTGACAGGCTGGGCTTAAACCACAACACTAAGGTATAACACAAAACCACTACTGCTGCCACCAATAATAATGATGATAAGGAGAATAACAGGGGGAGAGGTTATAAAACTAAAAGTGGAAAATGAAAACAATAAACATAAGTGATTCACAATACAATTGCTCACCATCTGCCAACTCAGCCTGACCCAAGCAGGGATCTGGGCCTTCCGGGCAACTCCCCCCAGTTTATATACTGGGCATGATGTGCTGTGGTATGGCATACCCCTTTGTAGTTTGGGTCATGTGTCCTGTCTATGCTTTCTTCAGGCTTCCTGTGCCCCTCCTCACTGGCAGAGCATGAGGCTGAAAAGTCCTTTATCGGTGTAAACATTACTTAGCAAGAACTAAAAACATCAGTGTGTTACAAGCATTGTTCTCAGACTAAAGTTGAAAACACAGCACTGCACCAGCTACTAAGAAGGAGAAAAATAACTGTTACAGCTGAACCCAGGACACCTTGTTGAAACTCATGAGGTTCACATGGGCCCACTTCTTGAGCTTTTCCAGCTGCTTCTTCCTGTCCCTCAGGGTTCTCAACCTCTCAACTTGGTGTTGTCTGCAAACTTGCTGAAGGTGCTGTGTATGACCTTGAAGAAGATATTTAAGAGTACTGGTTCCCATATGGACCCCTGAGGGACACCACTTGTCACTGATCTCCATGTGGACCATTGACCACTACTGTCTGGACATGACCACCCACCAATTCCCCATCCACTAAACAGTCCATCTATCAAAACCATATCTCTCCAAGTTAGAGAGAAGGAGGTTGTAGGGGACCGTGTCAATGGCCATACACAAGTCCAGATGTACAACATCCATAGGTCTTCCTTTGTCCAGCGATACAGTTACTCCATCACAGAAGGCCACTTGGTTGGTCAGGGCATGTTGGCTGTCTCAATCACCTCCTAATCCTTCATCAACCTTAGTTACTCATGTATTAGGATTAATGTTTACAAAGCTAAATATAATGTTCTTTAAGAGATGGTTTTCAACATAGGATATGTTTATATGATCTCCAAAGTCTTTCACTTCAAAGGCTAAATGAGTACTTTGTAAATGGAATATTAAAGCAGGAAAATCATTTAATTATCCAGCTATTACATCAACACATCAGGATTCCTTCTGAAGTCAGTCTGTTGATATTCCCCTGTCTTCTTTCCAGCTGGCAGTTTCTGGCACTCCACTGAATTTTACAGTTCATAGTAATCTCAACAGTAGAATCTATTCATAATCTTACACTTTGAAAAATCTTTCATGTAGTGTAGGCCTAAATGCCATGCATACAAAAAAAATTCTCTCAGACTAGGGTTCCAATAATATTTTTGGCTAGTCATTAAGGGAATTTTAAAATGTCATGTATTTTGTAATGCTTATTGCATGTTCCATTTTTTTCTTATTTGCAGTACATACATCAAATCATACATTAAATTTATATTTTAAAAAGTTTCATGTGGTGTAAAAATCTTCATGCCTGGTCCCACATACATTTCTGAGCATGCTTAATTTCTGACTCCTTCCTTTCCTCTGTTCAGAAAGAAAAATGTATGTTCTATTATCTTCCAAATTTTCTAATATGGAATATGGCTTGTGGTTTTTCAAGTTCTATCTGAGCTAGGATATATGTTCTGCTTTGTGGTGACACTTAGCGAAACAAATAAAATGAAAATCTGACCTGGCCATGCCCTTCTTTCACTGACGAATTCCCAGAGGCAGGACTTCTCTTGGCAGCAACTTCCTTTTAAGGCAGGTTTCTCATTCACTCTAGGTGTCAAGCTTAAATTCATGAAGAAGATTCATTCAAACAACTCTCTTGAATATCTTCCCTGAAGGCTATCTGCTGTAGTATCACTTTTTTAAAGGTAGGGTTGATGAACTCTGCATTTTTAAAAGGAATTTTGTCATTCATTATTATAGAAACAAAGGGATGAGTTTTCATGAGTGGTACTTTTTGTTTCGGTTTGTTCTGTGGCTTGTTTGGTTTTGCTTTTTTCCAATTAGTAGAACAAACTTTTAGAAAAGATATCCTGCTTTCAATTAGTATTGGTCATAGTCAGTGCAATATCCCCTGATAAGATCCAGAGTTTTGAAAAGAATAAGAAAACTACTGGAAAGAAATCAACGTATTTCCGGATTCGGTACTTACTGGGGACATACACCTTCAAAGTAATTGTTTTAATTTGCAGTTCATTTTGATATTTTGCCATTCAGATTTAGTAGTAGGAAAATTGGCAAAGGCATTAAAAAAATAGAAGAGTTAAGAGGAAGTTGTACACTATAACCATGAGATTCGAATTGTAAAATACAAGACTTACTTACAGCAAAAATACACAGTGTGACTATTAGATACAGATATATAAAACTGGAAGATCACAGCATATAAGTAAAAGGAAATTACTAGGACCACATTCCCATAATCTCAGCTTTTGGTGAAAGTGCCATTTTGTTAGCTTCTCCTTTTTATGCCAGGCCATAAACTATTCCCCGAAGAATGTTTTTCCCAAGATTCATTCCTCTCTTTCTTAGAATTCTGCTATATGATTTAAAAGAAAATATTTCCTTGGAAGAGATTTCTTTAAAACCATTACTATCTTCAGAAAAGAGCAACTCTGCTATCTTTTTTTGTAACCCAGTGTATGGAATGTTTTGCTTTCAAGCTTCCTAATTGCTAGAGGTTCACTGAATCACAGAATGGCTCACGTTGAAGGGACCTGCTCAGGCAGGGCCACATACAGCCAACTGCCCAGGACTGTGTTCAGGCAGGTTTTGAATATCTCCAAGGAAGGAGATTCCACGAGCTTCCTGGGCAACCTGTTCCTGTGCTCAGTCACCATCACAATGAAAAAGTGTTTCCTGACACTCTGACAAACTGGGTGTATCCCATCTGGTACCATGGACTTTTGCAGGTTTGTCAAGGTCTCTCTGGATGGCAGCACTCTGCCATATCAGCCACCCGTCCCAGTTGGTGTCATCTGAAAATTTGCTGAGGGTACAGTCTACCACATCATTCAGATGTTGGGCCCTTTGGGCCTAACCATCCAGCTAATTTTCAATCCCCTTCACTGCTCATCCAGCCCATACAACAACATCTTCTGCATTTCAGTATGTGTCCATTGTCTCTGGTCTTGTCACTGGGCATCACTGGAAAGAGCCTGGCTCCACCCACTTTAAACCGTCCCTTCAGGTATTTACAATAATACAATTATACCATGACAAGTTTCCCTCAGAATTCTCCAAGCTAAACAATTCCAGCCTTTCCTAATAGGAGAATTGATCCAGTCCCTAAATCACCTTTGCAGCCTTTTGTTGGAGTCTCTCTATTATATCTGTCCTGTACTGAGGTGTGCAGAACTGGACACAGAACTTCAGGTGGAGCCTTACCAGCATATGAGTTCTAAGAGAGCTGGCAGATGTCACTATGAGGCCACTCTGAATAATCTTTGAACAATCATAGTGATTGGAAGAAGTACCCAAAGATTAGACGAAAGCAATGTCATCCACATCTTCCTTCACCCAGAAAACTACGTGCTAGTTCTCCAGCTAATATGAGAAACCACTTCCAAGCCTGTGAAACATGAGAAAAACATCATGAGTAGTCATCATGGCTTCACCAACGGGCAGTCATGCTTGACCAACTTAACACATATCTATGACAAAGACTAGTTACTGTGCCTTTAATGGTCATGATGCTTCACAAAATGCAAAAATGCATAAAGTGGGTAAGTGAAGCCTAATTTTTCATCAGTCTCTATCTGTTCTGCTCATGTATATCTGACCCATGTAAAGCCTATTAAAATATATTTGTAAATGCCACAAAACAAATACTGTAATGTTCTGGTTTCAGTTTCTTATAAAGAAGAGGAATGTGTTTCTAGATAATAAGATAAGCTTTATTTTGATGTTTGATTTTTGATCAGGAGTTTTTTGCCTCTTTTAAAAAGATAAAGGTTGCTTTCTTTTTGATTTACACATTAGTGTCCAACGTAAATACCTGTCTTATATGCTTGCATGTTGCAGTGACGTATATATATAGAAAAGCAGGAGCATAGTCTGTTATCTGATTTGTCTTGTGTGTCTAGTTTAGATCATGGCATAAAAGAATAAGCCAATTAATTTTTTTTCCATGGGCTTTCAGTGTTCAAACTGTATAATGCAACCACCAAAATATTTCTTGTATTTTCTTCTCTTCAGGCTCTCAGCAAATTGTTACTTTGTTATACTAGTCCTCTCCAAGTAGGTCACTGCATTGCACAATATTATGTCTAAGTTATTTGAAATATGATAGATATTTTACAAAGAAAAGCAGTTTTGTAAGAAAACACAATTACAAACAGGCAAAAACCAACAATGGACCAGAATGTAATTTTTTGAGGGCGAAAAATATTCTTAAAGTGCGTCAAACAGTCAGACTGAAATATATCTCTGCTCTCATTTATTAGTACCATATGTTAATGCTAAGACTTAAACTACCTAGTTCTGTCACTAATGAGTATTTGAGGAAAAAAACAACCCAAATACAGTCACAAACTGGATTTTGTGTTTTGCAAAAAACAGTTACCTGGGATGGAAAAATTACAAACAGGAAGACTGAGGGTTTCAAAGCATTCTCTCTTCATATGAAAAAATACTTTGACAAATGCTACAAGTGTAGAAGAAAGAAGGAGTTGCAGTATTTCTCCAAAAGGATGTATGACTCTGAACTGTATTTTACTAAAAGAAAGCTGCAACTGCTGTCTATAGAGAAGTACTGCAGTCTTCAGTTTCCTCTGCTTAATGTGTGATTTATTTTCACTCTAATATACCCTGGTATGTGAAATATAGGTAATCAGAGGAGGAAACCAACCCAATAAAATAAAGCTGTAAGAATAAAAGAAACTATACCATTGAGAATCCCAATAGCTTTCTGGAGTTAGGGTGAAAGGGTGTATGTGACATATATTAACCTTTTCATATTGTATGGAATAGGAACCCATGAATGTATTTTTCCCCTTAGCTACCCCAGTGCTGTTTCCATATCATTGCAACAAGCTTTACAACAAAAATGCAGCTACATATAATAACAGCAAGAAGCAAACCACACCACAAAAATATTTCTGTATCCAATTATACATTACAAACAACAATGGTTTAAAGGCAAGCAGTCTTATCTGAATTATTCTTGCAACAAAACCACTCTTGACTCAGGGAATTCTTCATGAAATTTATGGAAAATTAACAATGACTTCTTATCATTGATTACAACATTGGTCTCTGTCTACTCTGCGGCAGGCAGTCCTGAAGAGCCCTGTAGGCCTGAGACCTTAGATGAAGTCAGGTCAATGGAGCAGTTTGCCTTAGTCGATGAGGAATGGGTTAGAGACCAGTTGAGCAATATGGACATCCATAAATCCATGGGTCCAGATGGGATGCACCCACGGGTGCTGAGGGAACTGGCGGAAGTCATTGCTAGACCACTCTCCATCATCTTTACCAAGTCTTGGGAAACGGGAGAGGCGCCTGAGGACTGGAGGAAAGCAAATGTCACTCCAGTCTTCAAAAAGGGCAAGAAGGAGGACCTGGGTAACTATAGACCGGTCAGCCTCACCTCCATCCCTGGGAAAGTGATGGAACACCTTATCCTTGGTGCCATCTTAAGGCATATCAAGGATAAGAGGGTTATGAGGGGCAGTCAACATGGCTTCACCAAGGGGGAAATCATGTTTGACCAATCTCTTAGCCTTTTATGAGGAAATAACACGGTGGATGGATGATGGCAGAGTGGTGGATGTGGTCTACCTTGACTTCAGCAAAGCATTTGACACAGTCTCCCACAGTATCCTCACAGCTAAATTGAGGAAGTGTGGTCTGGATGATCAGGTAGTGAGGTGGACTGTGAACTGGCTGAAGGAGAGAAGCCAGAGAGTTGTAGTCTATGGGGCGGAGTATAGTTGGAGGCCTGTAACCAGTGGAGTGCCTCAAGGGTCAGTACTGGGACCAGTATTATTTAATATATTCATCAACAATTTAGATGAGGGAATTGAGTGTACTATCAGCAAGTTTGCTGATGACACTAAGCTGGGAGGAGTAGCTGACACTCCAGAAGGCTGTGCTGCCATCCAGCGAGACCTGGACAGGCTGGAGAGTTGGGCAGGGAATAACTTGATGAAATATAACAAGGGAAAGTGTAGAGTCCTGCATCTGGGCAGGAACAACCCCAGGTTCCAGGATAGGTTGGGGAACGACCTGTTAGAGAGCAGTGTAGGGGAGAGGGACCTGGGGGTCCTAGTGGACGACAGGATGACCATGAGCCAACACTGTGCCCTTGTGGCCAAGAAGGCCAATGGCATCCTGGGGTGTATTAGAAGGGGGGTGGTTAGATCAAGAGAGGTCCTCCTTCCCCCACTCTGCCCTGGTGAGACGGCATCTGGAATATTGTGTCCAGTTCTGGGCCCCTCAGTTCAAGAAGGACAGGGACCTGCTGGAGAGAGTCCAGCGCAGGGCAACTAAGATGATTAAGGGAGTGGAGCATCTTCCTTATGAGAAAAGACTGAGGGAGCTGGGTCTCTATAGTTTGGAGAAGAGGAGACTGAGGGGTGACCTTATTAGTGTATATAAATATATAAAGGGGGAGTGTCACGAGGATGGAGCCAGGCTCTACTCAGTGCAAACAATGATAGGACAAGGGGTAATGGGTACAAACTGGAACACAAGAGGTTCCACTTAAACTTGAGAAGAAACTTCTTCTCAGTGAGGATGACAGAACACTGAAACAGGCTGCCCAGGGAGGTTGTGGAGTCTCCTTCCCTGGAGACATTCAAAACCCGCCTGGACACATTCCTGTGTAACCTTATCTAGGTGTTCCTGCTCCGGCAGGTGGATTGGACTAGATGATCTTTTGAGGTCCCTTCCAATCTCTAACATACTGCGATACTGTGATACTGTGAGTATACACATAACTCAAATATGGTAATACCATTTTCTACAATGTGAAACGTGTATAGCAGAAAGTCTAACCTAAACTCTTTTCTTCATATTACTCCAAAATGCGTCTTTCTTTTGTCTAAATATATTGTCTTGAAGGAGTCTGACTGGTTTTACACATTCTTGCATGTATGAATCCTGCAGGCTATGGTGAATTCTCATATTTAGGAACTTCAGAATTATAGCACATGCAAATCAAGTGTAAGGTGCACACAGCTGGGCCAGAAAGTCATATACAGAAATACAGAAAGGAAAATCATCAGTTATAATCATATTGCATTGCAAACAAAGGCCACCTCTTAATGTAGTGTCAGCTGCACAGACTGCTGGATTGTCAGGATAGACAAAAAGAAACAAAAGAGAAAATATGAGTGGGTTCCTGAAAATGAAATTTTCAGTATGACTTACTTTGCCTGAAGAATTGAGGAGGCCAGGCTACTTTCACAAAATCTATATTAAAATGCGTAATCCAAACTGCATATGCAATAAAATAACAATCCTGTCTTGACCATGTCATGATCACTGATTATCATGATCAGACACTGAACTTGGTGTAAAGCTGTATGAAAAAACTGGCTGAAATTCCTTTAACGTTCTGCAAATGTGACACTTTCTCTTAAATCTATTAGTTGGAAACATAACTCACATAGCTTTATAAAACAGACTGGTTTAGACTGGCATGATTTATATTTTCTCATTGCCTCATTACGATCAGTCAGCAGTATCCAATAAGTAAAAAAAAAGAAGCCAGTGTCCTTCAAGAAAGAATATCAAGGTCTGAAAGGTGTTTCAAACTCAGCTACAATTTGCTTCTCATTTGTCTTATCAGTTTCTTCTGTTTTAATAGAATCATAGCGTAGTTAGGTTTGGAAAGGACCTTAAGATCATCTAGTTCCAACATCCCTGCCATGGTCAGGGACATCTCACACTAAACCATGTCACCCAAGGCTCTCTCCAACATGGCCTTAAACAGTGCCAGGGGTTCAACATTCACAACTCCCTTGGGCAACCCATTCCAGTACCTCACCACCCTCACAGTAAAGAATTTCTTCCTTATATCTAATCTAAACTTCACCTGTTTAAGTTTGAACCCATTACCCCTTGTCCTGTCACTACAGTCCCTAATGAAGAGTCCCTCCCCAGCATCCCTATAGGCCCCCTTCAGATACTGGAAGGCTGCTATGAGGTCTCTACGCAGCCTTCTCTTCTCCAGGCTGAACAACCCCAACTTCCTCAGCCTGTCTTCATACGGGAGGTGCTCCAGTCCCCTGATCATCCTGGTGGAACTCCTCTGGGCTTGTTCCAGCAGTTCCATGTCCTTTTTATGTTGAAGACAGCAGAACTGCACACAATACTCCAAGTGAGGTCTCACGAGAGCAGAGTAGAGGGGCAAGATCACCTCCTTTGACCTGCTGGTCACGCTCCTTTTGATGCAGCCCAGGATGCAGCTGGTTTTCTGAGCTACAAGCACACACTGCCTGCTCATGTTCATTTTCTCATCAACCAACTTTTCATTATTCCTATTTGCTGATGATGACATAACAGCTCATATGTGTGTAACTTTTTTTTTTTTACTCTTGCAAGTATAAATATAGTGGCAAGAGGAAATGGTGTTGCAGATAGATATGTTGTGTGACAGATCAAAATGTTAATGGTCATGTTGACTGGATTGCAAGAAATCACTGTTTATTCGTTATACATTGGTAATGTCAAGAAACCTTTATAAAAGGTATTGTTTTTGCAATAATATTTAGTGGCCTTTTAAAACATTAATTATGTACAATGAATTTGTAATCAAAATTATCATAAACATTTTTAAGCATTTTATGTTTTATCATGATGAATCAGCTTTTATTAAGATCAATGTTTATATTATTTTTTTCTCAATCTCATAGTCAAATGAAAAGTATTGCTTTTAAAGGAAAAAAATCAAGGAGATTCACAGATTTGACCAAAAAAAACAACTATATTACAGCTTTAAGAGTAAAGGGAAAGATCACAGTCACATTTCACATCACACTTTTCAATACTTTTTAGGTGTTAAATGAAATTTGCGTTCTTATCATATTTTCTTTTATATAATTAGTTTATATAATTAGTTATATAATTAGTTTTAGTTCCAAATATAAAGAAGCTTCTTCTAAGTGAAGCTCATGGCTTAAAAAGAGAGACTGAACATTTTTAATCTCAGCATGACGTCCATGTATTATGTAAGGCCACATTTTAATAAGTATTTTTTTTTTCACAGACCTTTCCTTTTTTTGACTATTTTCTCAATAAGAAAAGACTAGATAAGATTAAATGCACATTTTCTCTAGCAGAGTTTTTTTCTGTTAGTTTTCAAGTGTATTATTTGAAAGATATTTTTTTCCAGGTAACAAATCCTGACCAGCATAAGAAAACATATTCTAATTTTTGTATTTTGGATTCTCTCCTGGTTCACCCTAAGAGAAACCTTTAGCCAGAAGTATATGAAATATCTTAAGGGGAAAAAAATGTACAGGAAAAAAAAAGTAAAACAATGCCTCAACATTTGTTCAAGTATAGTGATTAAACCATAGCATAACTCAGTTTTTCATGTTATAAATCAATATATGCGCAAGCAGAGGTGAGCAACTGTCAGAAGATTACAGACTAGGAAAGTTTCATCTGCAAATGGAATAAAATCTACTCTTATTAGCATGTTGTTGCAATTGTGCAATAGTTCTGCTTTCTGTATGAACGTTTCTGTGTAGGAGAGAAGAGGGGAGGGAGGGAGGGAGGCGGGGAGGGAGGGAGGGAAGGGATGAGGGGGGAAGGAGGGAAAGGGGGATAGAGGGAGATAGGGAGGGAGTAAGGATGAAAGGAAGGAAGGGGGGAAGGGGGATGGAAGGAAGGGGGGAAGGAAAGAAGGAGGAAAGGAAAGAGAGAGGGAAGTAGGAAGGGAAGGAGGGAGAGAAGGAAGGAGGGAAGGAGGGAGGGAAGGAGGAAAGGGACGAGGGGGAAAGGAGGGAAGTGGGGAGAGAGGGAGGTAGGGAGGAAGGAGGGAAGGAAGGAAAGGGGGAAGGGGGGAAGGAAGGAAGGGCGGAGGGGTGTGGAGACAGTGTTCTCACGGGAGAATGCATAATTGGTACATAAACTCTGAATAATCCTGAAAGATACAGCAAGGCCATGAGAGGCCCGAAGAAGCTTAAGCAAGCAAGATAAGAGGCTGGAATTCACCGAGTTAAAGAGAACTGTGGACTGTTGGCAAGCTTTCGAGGTCGAGTTCTCACACCTGTGTTTAACCAATTGTATTCTAGTCACTAAGGGTCTTCAGGACAGCTCTCCAATCATAATATGCCAAATCACTGTAAGTGCATGTAAGAAATAGTATATAAGGGGTTAAGGATTTGTATAAAACGAACAAGAAGCATAACTCATATTGAGTCGTTCTCTTGATTCCAGTCGCTCTCTCCGACATTTGGCGCCCGAACATGGACTCAAGGTTGGACTCGGACTTCTTCAAACTGTGTCCGGCCGTTATGGCAAAGGCACAGACGGAAGAAGTGGAGGAGATGACGGGTGCAGGAACATTTACTAGCAAAAGCGGTGAAGCTCGGCTAGAAGAGACAGCTGTTGTGGACTGTGCAACCACGCCTGCACAGGTAAGACCGCACTCTAAAATCCGCTATGGATTAGAGAGGCGGCACTCACACTTTTAGAACAATTACTTGCTAAGCAAGAGGCTAGTGTGAGTACGAAAAAGCTCAGACAGCTATGTCGGTGGGTGAAGGAGAAAGGACATCTTAAGGACCCACAGCTAATGTTCAGTATTACTGAATGGAGGGAAGCTGGGGACTCTTTGTGGGACACTACCATTGAAGGGAATAAAACTGCTAAAGAGGAACAGGAGGTGATGAAGCTCCTCCAACACATTCTCTCTAAGAGAGGGCTGCAATATGATAGTGCCGCCTTACAGAGGTTGTTAAAGTGGTCCCGTGATCGTAAGGTTACTAAAGGGACCAAAGGTGCACAGAAACACTCTACACTTTGGAGACTGGTGTTTGAGACTTTGAAAGAGATGAAATTGGAAAGGGCGGCAGTAGCCTCTGTATTCGCCGCCACAGCTCCAGAAGGGGCTGTCTCCCCTAACCCCCATAGTGCTGCAGCTATGACTTTTGCACCTCCTGTGGTACCTGGAACGGCGCCGAAAAAATCAACGCCCTGAGCCGATGAAAGCAAGAACCAGGTCCGCAGATGGCCACATACCAAATGAGAGACACCTGACAAGAAACACATAGCTGCGAACAACGGAGACCCTGAGTTCGACCCAGGATCAGACCCTGAGTCCCCTGAATCCAAGCCAGATTTATATCCTCTGTTTCCAGACTCTCTTCGTCTCCCGGGTCGGTCTGCTCAGCTCATCAGCAACTACTCACTGGCCTTGGAGATGCTCAGCTGCAACAATTGATGAAAAAGCTTGAAGCCCTCGAGACTCGGATTGACACATCTCTATCTGTGCCACCACCTTATCCTCCGCAAAACCCCTTCCTTAAAGAAGGCAAACAGGGGGAGGGGGTGGGAGAGGTACTGGAGGGCACAAATCCTGCGCACTGTTGGCACGGGTTAATCAAAGATGCAATTATTACTGGTGAATTTTTTGCAATGGGCCTCTCTGCATATCCTGTGTTTACTACAGAGCAGGGGGGTAAAGAGTGGGAAGCTTTTGATCTCAAAATAGTTAAGGAGGCTTGACAAGCAGTGACCACATATGGGTTAAAATCCTCTTATACTCAAGCTGTATATGTTATGATTTTTTTTGCGATTGACAGGAGACTTTAATGACTCCCCTGCTATAATACATGGTCAGGCATTAGGTTCAGGTTGTATGACTAAAACTCCGGGTATTCTGGTCCAGTACAAGGATTTGGAAACCATCATTTGCAAAGGTCCTGTGGAAGCAAAACTAACTGGTTGAGGTTATATGTGTAATTACATTCCGGTCTGCGGTGGGTGCCAGCTTGGTGGGTGAAACCCTGGAAAGAGTCAGCATCGCCCAAGGAGAGCCAGGACACCCCCCTTGTCAGTGATTGAATTAACTGAAATTTGAGCTCAGGACATCTGTTTTAGGGATGTTTTCAGTCTTTCTTTAAGGGAAGTGAGATCAGCGCGGGATACAGACGTATTGTGTGATTTTCTGGTGGTGGGAAGGTCTCTCGTATGCTCTTTTCAGGGGTATTGAGCATACTGTGTCTCATTTAATACAGTCTCTCTGTAATACTCATGAACTAGAAGTTGATAAAAATAAGTATGTCCATGTTTCTATCAACCTTTGGAGACCTTTATAGATATTGCTGGCCACTTCTTCCAACATAGGCTAGCCACCTGTGTCGGAATGAGTGTGCATTTTGGTCAGTATAAAAGCCCAAGCCTCATACGATGTGGGGGAGGCAGAGCCTCTGCGGGGATGCCCGCTAAGGTTGAGCCTGCCACCTCGCACTGCAATGATGCTTCTCGGAGCTGGTTTGCTGTTAGTCTCCACAGGGTTCTTGTGCCACATTCTGTACGTGTGACTGTAGTGGGAGTAATGATTGTCTGGATTTTGTGCTTCAAATATTGTAGTTGTGTGGCGTGTGCTTGTGGGATCCCATACGTGTGTGTGTGTGTGTGTTGAGGGCAGATGGTGTTCTGTGTATTTTTTGTTGTTGGGTTCATGTAAAAGTTTTTAATGGGTAGCAGTTTAACATTTCGGGCAAGAAAGGGTTAATGCAAAAGTGCGGTTGCCGGCAGGTATTTATGTTTGCTGCTGAAGTAAGCAGGCAGCTGTAGCTGCTGCCGAGCAGGCGGGGTTTTATAGCTGCTGCCGAGCGAGCCGGCGTTTGTAGCTGTGCAAAGCAGGGTGAGAGACTCCTGGGAAAAAAAAAAAAAAAAAAAAAGCTAACCTCCGATTCAGCTCCCGGTCCTCCACCAGCGGAACTGACAGGATGGACGCCAGAGCCGAGGAGTGAAGGAAAAAAAAAAAAAAAAAGAGGCAAAGATGCAGCAAACTCCTTGACTGTTAACAATGTGCAGTTTAACCTGTCTGCTTCTCAAGAACTGATAACCTGGAGGAGGGGCTATATTTGTCTCCTCCTGCCTACAGGTCCACGGCGACTGCCTGCGAAGTTTGTCAAGCCTTGCCATGAGCTGGACAGACGAATGGAAAAACCTGATGCCTCAGCTACAGGAGCTGACCGTGAATACCCCAAGCAGAATGAGATAGAGGAAAATGAATGATTGCAAAACATCACTTGGGGGCAACTGAAAAGTAACATCCTGAATATGTGTGCTTTTTTCAAAAACTGATTTTTCAAGTGACATTCTAAGTAATTATAAGGAAAATGTTATTCTGAGAGGACTGTGTCTTCAAATACTGGCAGTGGCATATGTGTCTTTGACCCAATTATCTGAACTACTGACATTAAAAAGAAAATAAAAAAATCCCTAGGGGAGCATGAAAAGCCAGAAAAAAACTGACAAGGACTGGACAGTCTTTGAAAATTCACTGTGTTGAAATGAACCATTTCAGGCTAGGAAAAATACAGTAGTTATACTTTGATGAAAAGACAGAGCTCTTAAACTAGACTATTGTGTATGCTAGAAGGAGTAGATATCAAGGAGGAAGCCACATCTTATAAAACAGTTATGATCAGGAAACTAATTAACTAAGATTGGGAGTACAAGGTATGTAAGTTTTATTTGAGGGAATCTCAATTAGTTACTGAGATAGAGTTAAATTAGTTTTTAAAATATATTTTTGTTTTGTTTTGAAGAAAATTCCTGAGATATATTTTAAAATTAAAGCATTCACTTTTTCAATCCCAAGATGAAAAGTAGTTTTTATTTTATTTTTGAAACTTTGTTTTTCTACCTGAAAGTTTTCAATCAGGTTTATGATTTTGTTCAATAATAGATTCTGATGAAATATAATTTTTTATAAAAACTATTTGGACAAATACCTACTACATTGTTTCAGGTGTATTTTGAAATAGATTTAGAAATGTAATAGAATCCTCAGGTAGCTCAGGTTTTCATTCACTTTTAGAAGCAAAAAGGAGTCAGCTGTCTGATTCCTGCCGGCTGACCCAAATAAGATAAGTTTAAAGTCTGTAACTAATTAAGTATCTTAGTGGTTGGTTGGGGAAGGCTTGAAAGGCTATTAGTGTAGAATTATTTAAATTAATGCTCCATTTTGGAGTTAATCTGATTAACTAATGAGGAAGTCAACTCATACTTCAAAGCCAGGTAAAAGAAATTTAGTGAAGTCTCTGTAATAGATAATATACTTTGTTATTTTTTCTTATATCTATATTTTATACAGTATGCAGAGTATGGTCATGTATAAAATAAAGCTTACATTTTTAAAGGGTTTGGGTAATGGTTTTCCTTTTCTCCCAGCAAATTCTCTTCAGTGTGATTAAAAATCATTCATGCAATAGAAAAGGGAATCTGGGGAAGGGATGGGAATGAGTGAATTGGACCTCAATGGGGAATAACGATTACTGAAAAACTGCTTCTTCAGATATCCAAACCATTACTTTCTTCTTTCTTTCTGTCGTAAAGATGTTAACCAAACAATAACAAAATCTGAAGAAAGACTGTCTCAACTTAAAATGAAGAAAATCTTTTATTTCACTGTATCAGCTGTAGCTCTGAAGTGTTGGATGAGTTGACATCAAACAACTTGTTACACCTACCTTACCTTTCCTAATTTCAGTTGTGAAGGACTTAAAGAATTAGCAAATTGTTTTTAAATCATTCCCTTTTGGACTGAAACTTTTCAGATTCTCTTTTTAGAACCTGAAATTTCATTATGAAGTTTTTCACTAAAGCATCACTTCCCTTCCGTCCCCCTTCAATGGAAACTCATAATAACATTAAAAAATCCTCACCGCTCTGCTAGGCAATCTTTGGTTTCAAAATGACAATTTCCTGAATTTTCATATGTCACTTTCCAGCAGGGTATCAAAGTAACTCCCTTCATTAGGAGAAATAAATAAGGACTTTGTCTCCATTCCATTTCACTTTATCCCTTTGTGTTAATAACAGAAAATAATTTACTGAAAGGAAAATAAAACTCAAAAAAGTGAGTTGTATGCTTTGCTCAGAACATGATGATGTTTGAGGACATTCTCATCAGATTAGTGAATTGTTCAATCTTGTTTCTATTGTTGCTGGATATTTGTCTTCTTAGAAGTCTGATGAGTTTTATCTGTGAGGTGGACCGAAAACTGTAAGAAAAGAAAACAAAAATCAGTTAGCTAATTGATCAGTCTCACAAAGGACTTTAAAACACAGGCAGAAATATTTAATAGAACTGAACATTTAATATGAAAGCACTAGAAAGTGATTAAGGCCCTGCAGACTTGAGTTTTTCTGAAAACAAGTCTCTACACAGTGTATATCTTCTGGGGAGGGGGGAGAAGGAAGGTTTTGGTGGTTTGTTTTTCTAGTGCATGATTTTATTTTTAGAGAAGAGAAAAATAAGGCTTGAGAACACATATGGGAAGATTATCACACCTCACATGGAGTCTTAACAAACAGACAAAGCTTTCAGTCCTTGCTAGGTCATATGTGATTGTTGACGTGGTTTGAAGGCTCCCTCAGCACTGGATTCAGTTAACCTGCGGTTGCTTGAAGAGATCCCCCTTCTCTGGTATTCTCCATTTAGAAGCAGTAACTAGTTTATTTTCATGCATAATCTAATTCAGTGACATACTCAAAACAATGTATTGAAAAAGTTGTGAATAAATTTCAGATTCATCAGCCTTCTATACAGTGAGCTTGAAATACACGCTCAGAAATGACTGTGTTATGTTTGCCCTTCTGTGGGCAAACCCACTGCCCTTCAACCTGACCTTTATATCCCAGTTCTGCTGGAGAGATAACCATCAGTGGTGGTGGTAATGGATGTGTTTGGATCTGACTTAATTCTGGTGAGGCAGATAACAACACAATAGCCAAGGGCTAATCTGATCAATTTGTACCACCATCCCCCAACCATAATCCTGGTGAAGATCTGACTCACCCAAGTGTCCTGGGTTTAGCAGTAGCAGTCATTTTTCTCCTTCTTGGCAGCTGGTGCAGCGCTGTGTTTTGACTTTCGGCCTGGGAACAGAGCTGATAACAATGATGTTTTGGTTTGGCCAAGGACTTTGTGAGCCTCATGCTCTGCCAGGGAGGAGGGGAAGCTGGGAGGAAGCAGAGACAGGACACCTGACCCAAACTAGCCAAAGAGGTATTCCATACCACAGCACGTCATGCCCAGGATGTAACTGGGAGTTACCTGGAAGGGCTAGAGGACAGCAGGGTTGGAGGAGATATGGGTCAGTGCTTGGTCAGGCTGGGGGGGCGAGTTATCAGTCGGCTGGTAGTGAGGTGTTGTATTCTCTTCCCTTATTATTTCCTTTATTATTATTATTATTGGTGGTAGCAGTAGTGATTTGTGTTATACCTTAGTTACTAAACTGTTTTTATCTCAACCTATGGGAGTTGCATTCTTTTTGATTCTCCTCTTCATCCCTCCAGGAGTAGAGGGAGGGCAAGGAGTGGGGGAGTGAGTGAAAGAATTGCCTGACTGGGTTTAACCCACAACACCAAGATTCTGTAGTCAGTATGCAAACATGACTACAAGTAAATCATCTTAATCCATAAATACTGGACAACCCAGGGCCTATTAAGATTTCCTGCATGGCAGCAGGCTGAATGTCAGAATCTCCTCTTGAGTAGGAACACATTTCAAGGTTAATTATTGAGGTTGACAGATTCCTTTTCATAACAGATTCTCAGTAAGTGATTAAAAGCATATTAAACTTTAAAATCTTAGCTAAGAGATATAAAAGATTGATTGTGCATATATAATCCTTTAGACATAAACTGTTCACCAAGTCTGGGACTAAGACTGGACCCAGCCACACCTAGTCTCCTCACTGTGAGGAGTTTAGAAAGCAAGGGAGTCCTTTCTGGGCTTCATGACTTGATGGGAGGGTCTCCCTGCAGTTTTGGCTAAACCTGCTCTCTGTGCAGTAAATGATCATGTGCACCTTGCCATTGAATCTTGTTAAACCAGTGTTGCATTTACTATCAAATTTTGTTAATCACTGTTTTATAGCATTAAATATATTTCTACTTCTCTCTTACAAGTGAAGTGCATCTCTCCATCCATGACACGTTCTGAGTATGCAATATTATGTTTAGCTCTGTTCACTTACTACTTTACCACAAAGAATCCTTCAGATGGAAAACCAGGGTAATTCAAAGCATTCTGGGCTTATGGCATCTCTGAAGCAGCTATCAAAATAGTGTAGACCTAGTCAATTAAGTGCTGAACAAGGTGAGATAGTGCAGTTAACATTTTTCTGAAAGATAAGGAGCTAAGCAGCATCACCCTCACACAGATGACATTTCGTAACTACTACATCAGTGATAACTAGCAATATTGCTCAGAATCAAAGTTTTATCGGAATCATAAAACAACCACTCAGTGATAACTTAATTGAATGGTTTATCCTTCAAGGGCAGAGGTTTTACATTTCAAATCACTTAAATTTGAATTCCTGTTGAATTTCATGACTCCAACCACTTAAAACAAAAGACAAAATTTCTGCTTTAATATTATCTTATGTACAAATTTATGTAACATATATTAAAAAAATGGTTAGAAAGAGCAGTCTGCTAGTAACAATAGCAGCTGAAATGTCTCTAGCTGTCAACACATCTAATTCAGTTGGGCAGTTTGAAAAATGTGTCATAGCAGCATTTATCACTGATATTACAAAAGTTTCATTTTGTTTTTCCAGTCTGAGGAGCTGCGTAAGACAGGAGTGAGAAAAATGTGGGAGGAAAAGTCCTGCAGACATCAGGGTCAGTGAAGGAGGGGGAGGAGGTGCTCCAGGCACCAGAGCTGAGATCCCTCTCTGCAGCCCATGGAGAAGACCATGGTGAAGCAGGTTGTCTTGCTGCAGCCTATGGAAAGGACCACACAAAAGCAGATACCCACCCTGCAGGTCATGGAGGTCTCCACACTGTAGAAGGCACATGAAGGAAGCCGCAGCCCATGGAGACCCCACACAGTAGCATATTTTCTGGCACAACATGTGACCTGTGGGAGCACTTCTTGAAGGACTTTATCTCATGGGAAGGACTCCATGATGGAGCAGAGGAACAGCATGAGGAAAAAAGGGCAACAGAGACAAATCATTGTGAAATTGACTTACAACCCCATTTCACATCCCGTTTTGCCACTCGGGGGCTGTGAGGAGGTGGAAGAGTCAATAGTGAAGCTGATCCTGGGAAGAAGGTAGGAGAGAGGAAGAAGTTGTTTTTAGTTTTGTTCTTATTTGCCACCATCTTACTCTCTTTCTACTTGATAATATATTAAATCAATCTTCCCTAAGCTGATTCATTTTTTCCTGTGACAATAACTGGTGAATGATCTCCCTGCCTTTATGTTGGCCCATGAGCTCTTTCATCTTATTTTCTCTGCCTGTATTGCCAAGGAAGGAGAGAACAGACAGATGGGCACCTGGAAGCCAGCCAAGGTTAAACTACACCAGAGACTATGCAGGCATATATTGTGTAATGTCCCTATTACAAAAATTCTGGATGGTGAAGAAATACAAAGGGGATGGACCAAGCAATTGTCTTAGCTTGTGTTCTCTTTCTTAATAGCCACCCCATTGTCACTGTCTGAAACTGTCAGTTAGACAGGCTGACCCAGAAGGTCTAACTCAATAGGACATTTCCTGTGTTCTGGTAGTCTTATGTGGCACTGAGGTAATGGTTAAATTTTTTTTTTTGGGGGGGTTATTTCCTTTAAAAAAAAAAAAAAAATCGCTGGTTATGAAATGAAGCTGTTTTGTGCAGTTATATCATGAGGTCAGAAAGACACAGATACTGACAAAGATTATATGTTGATATAGATAAATAAAAACCCACACATAGCCAGAAGTTGTTCTGTTGGGAGTATTTTCAGTATGATGAATATAAAAACTTGCAGCCCTGCGCAGTTCATTAACAATTCCTTGCATCAGATGCCAGGAGGTACAATCAGTCACTATTTCAAACATTGCCTTACCTGAGCAAAATGGAAAAAAACCTTTATTCTGCTTGGCTTGGAATTAAATGAGGTAAGACTTTCAGGGAGATGTAATACGTTTCATTTGACTGCTATAAGTGAGAAAAATAGCAACATTTTGGACACCAAAGAATTTCCACAGCTCTATGAGAGAATTTAAGTGGACTGCATTTTCTCCTCTTTTAAAAAACCACCTACTTCTCCACATGATCTCATGTCAAGAGATTTCAGGAACCACAGCTCCATCTATTTATAAAAGGGGTACATTTATTTTGAAGTGCCAAAGTAGTATTCCAACATTTTCTATGATATGAACAAATGACCAGAACAGTAGGAAAATTGATATATTTGTTTCACTTTTTGATTCCTTAACAGCTGATTTTCTTTCATATCATAAACATCCTGCCTTGAATGAAAATAGAGTTGAACACCTGCTCATCCAGGTTTGGCTTATGAACAAAACAAGTAAGTAAGCAAACAAATTAAGTGCATGCTGAGATAGCAAAATCCACTTGAATTTTTGATATTTTTGGCTGCTCAGATTTCTTACATAACTGAGAAAATATTTCTTGAACATCAGACTCAGGTTACAGGCCACATTGTCTTTTTGGTATGTCATGAAGAACTCCATAGTTATTTTCCTAGAATTAAAAAAACACACAAACAAAACATTAACAACCCCACTTCGTCCGCCATCCACAAAATACCTAATAATCAGCAGCATTGAGTTCTATGGGGATATCACAAAAGAAGATCGATTGGTTCTCTTTCATAGGAGAGCGCGGTATATGCAGGTAAGATCTAGTTAGATTAATTGCTGTTTATGCAAAGGAAAGGTACTGTAGGAAGGACTGATGCATGTGAGAATGAATGGCTGCACCTTGACAAGTATGGGAAGGAAATTTAGCATTATGAGCATGTCATATGAGATAGATGGAGTCCTATCCCTGTGTCAGGTGTGACAGCGGAAAAAAGGCACCCTCAGATCCTTTCAGGTCTCTTAAGGTTACACCTGAGAAGAATCATACAGCTCTGGTCAACAATACCTTTTACCTTCTATATGATACTTACAGGTGATTGTCAAGCTAACTGGTCAATGAGGAACTGAACATGAGCTAGCAGTGTGCGCTTGCAGCCCAGAAAGCCAACCGTATCCTGGGCTGCATCAAAAGGAGCATGACCAGCAGGTCAAAGGAGGTGATCCTGCCCTTCTACTCTGCACTCGTGAGACCTCACTTGGAGTATTGTGTGCATTTCTGGTGTCCTCAACATAAAAAGGACATGGAACTGTTGGAACGAGTCCAGAGGAGTTCCACCAGGATGATCAGGGGACTGGAGTACCACCCGTTTGAAGACAGGCTGAGAAAGTTGGGGCTGTTCAGCCTGGAGAAGAGAAGGCTGCATGCAGACCTCGTAGCAGCCTTCCAGTATCTGAAGGGGGCCTATAGGGATGCTGGGGAGGGACTCTTCATTAGGGACTGTAATGACAGGACAGGGGGTAACGGGTTAAAACTTAAACAGGGGAAATTTAGATTGGATATAAGAAGGAAATTATTTCCTGTTAGGGTGTTGATGCACTGGAATGGGTTACCTAGGGAAGTTGCGAATGCTCCATCCCTGGCAGTATTCAAGGCCAGATCGGACAGAGCCTTGGGTGACATGGTTTAGTGTTAGGTGTCCCTGCCCATCACAGGGGGGTTGGAACTTGGTTTATCTTAAGGTCCTTTCCAACCCTAACCATTCTATGATTCTATGATTCTAATTAGTTTCATCTATTTCATAAGAGTGACAATCCAGGGTAAACTTCAGTGCTGAAGGACTCACCAGTGCCATGGCAGGGGAATGGAAAATAGGAGCTCACTGAGGGAGGAAATTCCTTGTTAGTCTCAACTAACAGAGTGTCTATGTGCACATGAGAGTATGAGTTCCTCTTGATAGTTTTTTGGATATGTTTTATGGTCAGACCTAGGTTCTCATCTCCACATGACTTGTTCTTTAAAAGATATGAACTTTGCATAGTATTAAAGAAAAAAAATCTCTTGTAAATGCACAGATTAAATAAAAGTGTCGAAGACTGCTACACTCATTTTTTTTCCTTCTATTTTTCTTTGTTTTATGGAGTTCAGTGTAACTAACTTTATGATCCCAAAGCACAAAGCAAAGGAAAAAATATGTTTACTTCATAGTATAATTTGCATTGTACATGATATAATGGATATTTTAAAAATAGAATTTCTCAAGAGGCCTTCACATGACAGCATTACAGCATCTCCAAAATACTGAAAATAATTTTAAACAATTCATATTAAAATCGGTAAAGGATGAAAAATGTTTGTAAGTTGGATTCATCTACACATAGAAAAACTGATGTGTTTTTGGAAATTTATCTAACTGTAATTGCTGTAAATTAAAAAAAAAAAAAGAAGTTTCTCATAAGGCCTGCATCTCCAACAGTAGTTTCAGCACACTTGGAATTCTGATAGTGCTTTCTTTCCCTATGATATGTCACTGTTTCTCAATCATGTTCTTAATCATGAAGAAATCCAGATAAACACATAACAGATAGGATAAGGGTATAAAGAAAACACCCCCATACCCTAAGCATGTTTAATGAGCTAGTACAATTTCATAAATAGGCCACCAGAAGATTAAAGAGAGTTCTCATTTCCCCTTAAGTACAGAAACATACTTTTAAAATGCCTACATTGCCAGAATGACTTAAAGAGTAAGTATAGTGCAAAGAAGTAAGACAGTAGGCATTCTTAAGCTCTTTGATATAAAAAATGTTCCAAGCTGTTAGAGAAATGTCAAAATAACACTCAAGTGTTGGAATCAGATATCTATGGTCACAAGAAAATACAAACAATATGACCTTTTCTCTGTCCGCATTTTCTAGTAATAGACAAACAACATGAGCTTGAGTGCCGCTGCCAAGGACTATATTTCTACAACAGCTATGCAGACAAGTTAGGCATAGTGCCTTACTGTGAAAATATGAAAAAAATGCTAGAAACTATAGCAGATGTCCACTGTACCACATTTATGATGCAGTAATGTTTAGTATAAACTTCAGTATCCATCAACATCTGTACTATGAGAACTACAGCTCCAGTTCATTGAAGTCTCTTAAGTGTCACTTTAATAAATGAACTCCATGGCTGCTAAGGTGAAATTTTGCTAAGTAACATCTTCCTCTCTCCATCTTTCTTTGCAAACTATAAAATCCTCACATGGGATGTATTAGTCTTCTGGGAAAAGGCAAAACAGATGATACAGCAGGCTGTGCTGATGACCTAATTCAATATTGCATTCATGGAATTCTCCAGTATCATTGTTATAGGATTTCTGTAAAAGTGGTATTCCTTCCAGAATTTTATTTTGAACAGAATAAGAGCCAATGACTTCTCTGGCACTAATATACATAATATACTGAATGATCTCTGTGAAGATAATTCTCAGCCATGCATTATATTAAATTTGAATGGCTTTATTCATACTGATCTGCTAAGGCTTTTATTCCTCCTCATTCAGACAAGAAAACCAATAACTTTCATCTGGTTTTGTAGTCAGTGTTAGGTGACAATTATAGTTCTCAAAGAAATAATAACATACAGGAGAGCAGAAATGAATATTTATTTCTCTCACTGATAATACAACTAAGGAATAACTGGCTTTCATGCAAAAATATAAAGTTACTTAACAAGCCTTTTTGCATTCTTTGGTTAATCTTTATTTTACTTTATATACTTAAAACCACAATTAAAGTTGTAAAAAAATCTCATCTTACAATTTTTTGTCTTATCATTAGGGATTATGTAAGAAACAGGGCAGGGAAAGAGAGTGCAAAAACCATTACCTGTAAATTATTCTAGTCTTACTATTCTTACAGATATGTTAGTACTGAGTACTGCCTTGAAGAACTAGGTTTCCCAAGATCGGTTGAAGTGAAGATGTAAGTACGGAAAAGAAACTGATGCTTACTTATTGAATAACCGACAAGTGGACTGAAGTGTTTTGTCTTTTGACCTCTCACATAACTAAAATAACCCTTAGCCCTAAGAATATATGTATTTCCATCTATGTTATTATTAGATGTGTAATAAATAACTTTAAAAGCCCTGGTATAACAACAGTACTAGTATATATAATCTTTCTTTCTTGCTAAGCACCTAGAGTGAAAAGAATTTCTGCAATGTTAGCCAAATTAAGAATGTCCAGTGTATTTTCACTTTGATTTATAAGCTTGAGCAAAGGGAAAATACAATGCAAAAGATAAACAGCTTAAGGAGCTGAAACATAACCAAAACTGATTATGAATAATGATGATATAAGGATTAGAAAACAGAAATAATGTAGTAATTAGTGACTTTTGCAAATGTTCAGAATAATTAGCTTTTTATTATATTGCTCTTAGTTAAAGGTCCAAACTGAAAGTCTAGACTGAATAGGAACAATTGGAGCAAGTGTTCAGGCATCCTGGACTACATCCTACAGGTAAATGTCCTTGAATTTTAAGCAAAGATATGAATTCTCTGCTGTAAGGCACGTTAGTATCTGTGTTTCCCTACAGCACACCCCCAAGCATAATTGCTTCTTTAGTTTCTTCTCTGGCATCTAGACAAGTTAATTGATTCTCCACAGTCATTTGAACTTAACTACAAAACTGTTTTCTTGTAGTATGAAACTTCTCAGACTTCCCTGTGGATCTCTGAGTGTTTCCTAGAATTCTTGGGTCATTTCAGGGCGAATGTTCATCCAACTCTAACATCACTGAGAAGGTTTCTGAATATTCATTTCAGTGTAAGTGAAAGAAGGAACACTTTCTGTGGCACATTAATTGAGACATCAAATGGAATGTAGGGTCAGATTTGTTTATTTATTTATTTTTTTATTTTGGATAACACTGAGTAAAAATTGAATGGCTGATTATCAGAACAAAGAAAGGAAACCTAGATCTTGATGTACTTTGCTCAACTTCTTTACCTCAAAAAATGCCAGTAATTAATTTCACTGAAATATTTTTTTTCACATAGCACATACTGTTAGCTGAGCTTGTAAAGGTCATTTAAGAAAGTTTAGATTATGGCACTTGAACTTAATTTTTAAGATGAAGAATTAATTTAAAATAAAAAAAAAAGAAAAAAAAAACAAAAAACAAACAGCTCATATTGGAAATCAACTGTCAGGTTTCAAGCCTTTTATAAAGCTTTATTTAGCCTTGCTTATCTAGCTTAATGCCGCTCAAGATGGTAATCTGATCCACTACCTTTCCTTTGGGATACAGCTACTTTCTAAACTAGAAATTAAGGATCACATTGGCAACTTAGTTGGATCTGATACTCTTCTACATTATTGGAGAGAATAAAGAAAGTAGGTCATCTATAATACTTTACAGTAACAAAGCACAGGAAAGAAAGCATTGATTGTCCAGGTGTCTCGGCAGGAACATTTCATCCTGTTATCTTGCAGGAGGGCCAGGTTTGAGTGTTCCCTCTATTGGATAACAAACAGAACTACCTTATGATCAAGTTCAGCTGTCAACAGTTCCACTCACTTTAAAGGAGAGCAAGATGGGAGAAAAAAAAAAACAAACCAGGAAAGAAAAGCATGATCTTCCAAACAAAAAGTAAATTTCTACTGTATTTCAGAGGAAGAAGATGCCTTAAAGCTTCTGAAATTTGGCATATTTCAGTGCCATATTTTGTAAAATAAATATGACTATCTTTTTTAAACTAGACACATTTCATTGCTCAAAACATATGAAAATGTATTTTCAATGTCATGCTGTACAAATATGCTATATTTTAAACATATTATCCATTTAACAGAACATTAAAATTGTTTCCTTTGTAGCATGTATCACAACATGGAAGAAAGCTGAGAACAGATGGAAGTGTAATACCATGCTACTTTATCAATCTGGTTTGTAATACACAAGAAATTGGTAGCAATGTAGCTGACAAACACAGTTTGCTTTACAAAGAGAATTTTGAAGCTTAGTGAAGATTTAACATGTAATTTAGACATCGTTCTAAGGAAGTAGTGTTGCAGAACTTTCACTGGCCTGAGTCAGTATCCTGCAGGTTTCTGCCTGGAGGGAAGAATTATTTTCCAGAGTCCCAAAGTGTACATACAGTTGTTTAGTTAATAGGTTGATCAGGATCATAGTGGTCTTCTTCTTTCCTCATATGTCTATTTGCACTCAGGAGTAGGGTGTAAAGTATAATAAGGAGGTAGATAGGTATTCAAGCCTGAATTCATCTCCATAAATATGGAATATTTAAGATGCCCTGGGGAATTCTATGTTTCACAGTTGCTTCTCCATACTGCATTTCATGTGGATGTGTTATAATAGTCACAATAACAACTGTATTCAGGCTACTGAATGTAGCCTTTAGTGTCTTAGGAGTGAGATGAATGGCTGTCTAGGTTCCTTAAACTATACTGAACAGCTTGTCACTGGATATGCAAGTGTCGTGGTTTAAACCAGGTTCTACTCCCCCCCTCCACCCTCTTCTTTCCTCCCGCTCCCCGGCTCCTGGAGGGATGGGGTGGAGAATCGAAAGAATGTAACTCCCACGGGTTAAGATAAGAACAGTTTAGTAACTAAGGTATAACACAAATCACTACTGCTACCACCAATAATAATAAAGATAAGAGAAATAACAAGGGAAGAGAATACGATACCACCCACTGAAACAAGCCCAACCAAGAAGAGAGTGCCCTTCTGGGTAACTCCCCGTTACCTCCCTGGGCATGACGGGCTGTGGTATGGAATACCTCTTTGGCCAGTTTGGGTCAGGTGTCCTGTCCCTGCTTTCTACCAGCCTCCCCCCCTCCCTAGCAGAGCATGAGACTCACAAAGTCCTTGGTCAGAGTAAGCATCAGTGTTATCAGCTCTGCTCCCAGGCTGAAAGTCAAAACACAGCTCTGCACCAGCTACTAAGGAGAAAAATTGACTGCCACTGCTAAACCCAGGACAGCAAGTAACTTAGACACCTCAGTGACACGTAGATTATCTACCTATCTATCTATCTATCTATCTATCTATCTATCTATCTATCTATCTATCATCTATGTTTGGGGGGGGGGATTGAATGCCTCCCTTAAATTCTAGTGTCTGAATGAATTATTTCAGTCTTATCTAGTGATATGGGATTTCTATTTATAATTTCCTGCTATGCTATCTTTGTACTGAACTAAATACTCAGTTCAAATGCCCATGAGACAACATATATTGACATTTAAGATGACTTAAGGCATTTTGTATGGCCTCTATTTAAACTTGAATAGACTAAAGATCCTGTGTCATACCTGTAATGTGTTTCAATTGGTTTTACACACTTCAGTGTGGGCAACTGACTCGAGTTTACAGAACTATGAATAAAAATTGGCTAGATATTTATCTGACCTGCAACATCCTGTGTTATGAACAGAAACTACCTGCTAATCTAAAGACTGTTGTAAATAAGGAGGAAAGGCTTTGCCTTTTGAATATATGGAACAAATCCACTTGAAATGTTCCATAATTTACACACAGCTATGTTGTTATTGAGATGCATAGGGTTTTACATAAAAACAACAGAGATTTTATAGTTAATATTTATAATGCAAAGTATAACTAGAAGTATCAGAGCATGCATAATGTATATTCTTAAAAAAAAACCAAACAAATATGCATTGTTATTTCTCACTTTTTTTTTTTAATTTTTACATACAACTCCAACTATCTTGGTTTTTTTTAATGCATAAAGTTTTGTAAGGTCCTCTACATCAAAAAGTTTTTCTTTGTGAGTTCTTTAATTGAAGTCCTTTTCAGGTATCTGGATTGTGCTTCGAAGCTTACAGAAGCAGGGAATTGCTTCTAACTCACTGGCAGCAGCCACTAGGCAAAAACTTACGTAATTAAGTTTGGCATCTGGAACTGAATCAAAGTACAATCAGCAGACATTGTTCTGTAAGACTCACCTCTGATTGTTTTTTATCTTTACACAGCATGATGGGGAATCTTAAATCTGATTTGGAACACTACTGTGGTGTGGGAAAAGGAACACAAAAAATTGAACTAAAATGCTAGGTAGCCTGAAAAAGACCTTCATTTATATGCACAGGCTGACATCAAGTTAGATGGGGTTTGAGTTCAACAGGAAAGAAACATACCATAATATGCATGCCCAGTGCCTTTGGAGATATTCTGTGGTAACTAGGCTCTCTGTATAGGGCTGATACAATATTCAACTGACAGGCTGATAAGGTATTCTGTAGTGCGTATAGAATTAGAGAGACTAGATTTCTTTTAGATTGGTAGCTGAAGGCCAAGGTAACAGTTCAAGTTCAAATTAATTCGAAAGTAATTAATGCTTGAATTTTTGTCACACTCTATAGCATACAGAGACAGAAAAACAGAACTAAACTAAACACAATCACTTTATTGATTTCAACTTAAATGACCAATAAGTGAGAAACTAGATACGATTTCAATATTGCATATAACCAGGGAATATCATGCTGAAATGCAGCAAAATGCTATCAGAAGTTTATTAAGCTATGAGTTCTTAGATAACCTTAGGTGACATGAAATGGATTTTATTTCTATATAGGATTTACTGCTTGTGAAATTGAGCACAATAAAAACCTCCAAGCTGTTGCTTGTAATGTAACAGTTGGAGGAAGGCAGGCTTTACATACCTGTACCTGGAAAACAGACAGTAATGTGAGTCATTCTGTTAGTGAATAACCCAGCAACTGTATTTCTTAATATATCCATGGAAAACTTGGCCAATTTGAGTGACTGAAAAGTACTCCATACTGCAGATAAAAGTCCTAGCTCCATTCCTATGAAAAGAAATTTTTCATTGATTTCCCTTGGAACCAACAGTATATACAAGATCATTGGATAGAACTTCTTCCACAGAAATTGTATATTGGACATCTTAACACTTTTTTACCTCTTTCACCATAGCAGAACAAAGAGGAAGAAAGGAAAAAAATATCTGAGAATTAAAAATAATAAATTATTCATAAGATTTTTAAAGCATCACCATAAGGTTTGTGGAATTATTTTTCAAAGACCATGAAAATAGAGAAATTTTTGCAGCCTAAAAATGAGAAGTAAATCTGAAGGGATATATAAGCTGGTCTTAGATGAAGAAAAGAAACAAGGAATTTTAAGCATAGAAGTAAGGAGATAAATAGATAAGCAAAGTTTTATTGGTGAATAAAAAAAATCAAAGTCATCCATCTGTAGCTGCTTGTTCACTCATATTTCATAGAATCATAGAACAGTTAGGGTTGGAAAGGACCTTAAGATCATCTAGTTCCAACCCCCCTGCCATGGGCAGGGACACCTCACACTAAACCATATCATCACCCAAGGCCTCGTCCAACCTGGTCTTGAACAGTGCCAGGGGTGGAGCATCCACAACCTCCCTGGGCAGCCTATTCCAGTGCCTCAACACCTAACAGGAAAGAATTTCCTCCTTATATTCAATCTAAAATTACCATGTTTAAGTTTTAACTTAATGGTAGTTCTCTCTTGGTTTATATTTGTGCTAGAAAAATCTTCCGTAGAGGGAAGTAGACATAAACTAACTGAAGTCAAAAGTTCCCATAATATTTGGTTAGTTCTAACACTTATTTTTGCTAGAAAAATCTTCTGTAGAGGGAAGTAGACATAAACTAACTGAAGTCAAAAGTTCCCATAATATTTGGTTAGTTCTAACACTTATTTTTGGAAATATTTTATGCTATTTGGGCTTCACATGGGGTTATACACATGCAGAGCTGGGAGAAAAAAAAGATAAGTAGTCATTCATTTATGCTGAGGAGAAATCTTTGCAAGTGGCATAATTGGAGTCTAGCAAAATACTTTGAGGAATGCAAAACTGCGATATCTCCTACTTCACCTGTTTGTTACAGGGAATTTTTAGCATTATGGGTAATAAATAATTATGTTCAGCAGTCTCGGTTAATTTGTTCTGAAACAATGAAAGTCTTTGTTCTTTGAATAATTGAGAAGGATGTGGAAACTGAAAAAAAAAAAAGAAAAAAGGAGAATGGATTTATAAGGTATTTGGGAATTGTGCATTTTGCCTTTGAAATTGTGGATGATGTTAAGGATCCTTCCCCTTTTTTTACTGTCTTAGATTTCAGAAGTGTCATAAATATCAAGTTAAGGGGGAGAAAATGTATGAATAAACAATATATATCCATCTCAAGGGGGCTGAGGGAACAGCACTGTTTTTGGCAGAAGCTAAGTAAGACTGAAGCTGCCTGGGGCTTTTTGTTTAGTTTCAACCAGATTCCTTGAAGCAAACTAACTACAGAGTCATATATATTCTAGGTAACTAACTGTGCTTGATTTGCTATGGCTGGGCAGTATCTGAGGAAGGGGAAATACAGTCCAAAAATGGCTTGCATCTGATTTCTGAATTTAAATGTCTCTGCCATTTGTGGCTGACAACTTTATTTCAAGATTTCCCATTTTTTCCTCAGATTCTCATACTCCTGCATCCATCTCTTTCTACAAGGTTTGCAAAATATCATTGATTTATACATGGCTAAATATTTATTGAACCTCATACATGATTTCTTCCTTAGGAGCTCCTGTCTCATGTCCCTTTAAAAGGAAGCAAAATGAATCTACATGATCATCTATTGTACTCACTGGCTATCTGAGAAAAAAGTATTAAACTCATAGGAACCTGCAGGGTCTCCCTCTGGGCTTTCTTGTAGACTTTGCAAAGGTATCTTTTGTTCTGTCAGTTTGTAGTTACATATAAAAGAGTGATGTGGTTTAACTCCAGCTGGCAGCTAACCATCTCACATCCTCTTGCTCACTTCCTAACCCCAAAGTGGGATGGGGATG
This sequence comes from Pezoporus wallicus, assembly GCF_028554395.1. Taxonomy (NCBI): domain Eukaryota; kingdom Metazoa; phylum Chordata; class Aves; order Psittaciformes; family Psittacidae; genus Pezoporus; species Pezoporus wallicus. The sequence continues at coordinate 712,956 of NW_026642489.1, read as the reverse complement.
AGAATTTGAAAAAAAAAAAAAAAGTAAAACTCATGGCATGAGATAAAAACAGTTTAATAATTAAACTACAATATAATACTGATACTAATTATAACAATGAAAAAGGAAATAACAAGGAGAGATATATAAAACTGAAAGCAAAAAACCAAAACCAAAACCTGGATAAACAGTAAAAGAAAGGACCAGAAGCCTTCCTCTGTACTGTTTGGTTTACAATTATAGCTAATTCAATCTAAATATAAAATCATTGACTTTTGGTCGATCATTACTTATGATTCTCTATGACAATTTTAGGAGTGTGATTGTTCTCTGTACCCACCTCAGGAAGTTTTATTTTTTTATTATTATTTTCAAGATGAAGGTGTCTGTTAGTGAAACACATTGTATATTTCTACCATTGATAGTAAGTGGAAAAGGACAAAATAATACCAGCACATTTTGCTCAATGGTTAAACCACTGTCTGGGAAGAAATAATTTGTTCTCTTTTCATCCCCATATGTCACATGCTCAACATTTCAGCCTCAGCTTTCTCAGTTGTGGCACCCCTACTGAGTTCAGATGTAATGAGCAAGAGTAAAGAAAACAAAAATAGGAAATATCTGTAAACTTTGATAATATTGAAAGACTAGACTGATGAAAAATTGGTTTGTGCAAGTTCAAATTTAGGCTACAATAATCTTTTGACCTGAAAATGCTTTTATTTATATCTTTCACAGAATCCCTGTACAGGTTTTAAGCATTGATTTTAAAGCAGACACAAAATTGTCTAGAAAGCAAGTATATGTGCTGAAGTTCTTGTGACAGGTTGTCTTGGTTAAAAAGCCAGTAGACAGTAAATATATTTGGGTTTTGCTAATTTTGCTTTGCTGTGAAGACATATGCAGACTTTCCCCTTCAATATTCTGTCACTGTTTAATCAAGTTTTGCCTGCAACATTAATTTCAAAGTCCATTTTGGAGTGAGTGAAAATAAACTTGTACTCATTGAAGCAGTAATATTAAGATCCATACTGTAGACTATGTATTGGTGAATACATGTGACATTTCAACATCAAATTAACTTCACATGGCATATATGCAAACATCTAAATTAAGGTCTAGGTTGACTGTCTTGGCTAAAGCAAGATTCAGTTGCCCACCAGTAAATTCATCTGCTGGATCTGGCAGGTTATGAGTTTCCTCTCTGTCATACCTGCCACCTCCATGTTACTGTTTTGAATAACTTATTAATTATATCAAATAATATTTTTTGGCATCTAAAATGACACAAAATTTGAATGACTGGACAATTTAATTAAATATACAGTCTGGAGAGGCTTTCCACTCGCTCTAAAACATGCATTTTATATTTAATCAGCTGACTGGATACAGCAGTTACATAAAAAGACATGCTTACTGTCTCTCCTGAGTATACTTCCTGGTCTCCAGCTGCCATTGAATAAGAACACAAGTTTGTCACAAGCCAATTTTGTATTTACCAGCCTTGTGCAGATCCTATGGCATCCCACCCTTTGGCTGCAGTAAGTGTATAGGAGTGTAAACCTGAATTGGGAATTACTTACCTCTTGAGTGGAATTGTAGATACTTAGCTCATCTATAAACACTTACGTTTGAGACACTGCTATTTAAGTGTCTACATCTGAATCTGGATACATAGAATCATAGAATCGTTAGGGTTGGATGTTGCTTTATATGCAAATCAAAAAAAAAAGGGAATTTTACCTCTGATATTTCAGACTAGTCGACTTGATAATGCAGTTAAAAGTAAAGGTTCAAGAATTCATCAATAGTAAAGTAGCACTGCTAGGTTAAAACACTGAGAAGACAGCTCTGTATTGTATACATTCTGCAGAAGCACCAAGCTTACTCAGCTAAGAGTGATGCTGAAGTACTCATGTGGCACAACAGGGTAACGCTCAGAATTGCTGGTTTACATCTGAAAGCAGTACAGTGATGGGGGCAAGGCGCAGGAGCTCATAATCCCAGCCTTTGAGAGCACAGTAGGCTTTGCTCCTTTCAATTCCAGAATTATGTGTGGGAGACCTAGTTTAGGAGTCACGGCCTAAGTATCTCTTTCAGAAGGACAAAGTGAAATACAGGAATGTGCTGGCTAAAACAAAGTTTTCTAATTTTACAGTGACCTTGAATATCTCAGTCAATCTCAGTGAGAATATTCTTATATTATATAGGCAAGTACACTGCCTTTCATCTTATTGGGTTGTTTGGTTTTTGTTTTTGTTTGGGTTTTTTTAATTATTTTTTTGAGAGTATGTGATTAAAGACTATTTGTTACCCTTTGACCTTACAGTGAAGTAAAAGGAGTTAGATATTTAACTGTGCATTTTTTTTCATCCTCCATTCACTCCTTTTTAATGACTTGCAGACAAAACTACAAACTACTGTTTGCAGAATCTATAATTTTCACATAAGGCTACAACTACAAACAGAAAGTAAGTAGCTTTCACGGAAAAAGAAAGTCACAGTATTGAGATTTGCAACTGTTGTCCTTTACATTGTGATTACTTAGTAAAGAGATATAAATCAGAAGAGATTATTTAGTAGCAAACGATACCTTCAGATGTTCCTAAGTAAATATGATTAGAGGCTATGACAAAATTAAATCTAGCATCCACTTTACATGATCTGTCTAAACCTTAAAGGTATACTTCTTTAAAAAAAAAAACCCTCTTCAGACTGTAACTAAGCAATATGGTACAGTACAGCTTATTACTGCATTTTTATTAAGGGATGTGGTGTCATGCAGGATTTTGTACACTACCTACGCAAGAGGGTAAAAATGCTTTGTTGAATCCTGTGAATTTGTTATGACTTGAGGTTTGTTATGACTTGAGAGGCTACTTTTTATCTACAACGCACTCAGTTGCCTTCACTGAAGAGATTTTGAAAACTTTTAAAGTCTTTTCATATTAAATGCAGTTCCACTTCCAAATTTTTACCTAACCAAAAACATACTCTTGAAAAAAATTGTCTTGTTGGTCAAAGGAACAGCTGATTTTAAATACTTAAATCTGGAAAGCTACTCATGAAGAAGGCATAACCTAATAATGCAAATTCTTACTAAAGAAGCATCTTTATTAAAAAAAAGTTTGAATTTCTGTAATGCTCAGAGACTGTTTTCTACTAGGCAGTTTACTTCATAGGACCACTGACCTGCTTTTTCAGCTCATTATTTTTGCCGTAATACTTATTCTAATCATAAGGCAAAGATGCCTCATTGTTAAAATTCATATATTTCTAGTAGAGAGTATTTCTATTCTTTGTATTATTTTCATTATATTCATATCAGGAAAAAATAAAATTAAAAAACCTTGTATGTGTTTCATACATCAGAATTACTTAGGCTTATGGTAACCAGAACTGTTGGAAATGATGTGGCATTCTCTAGAAGAAGATTGTCTGTCTTTAAGACTATGTAAATTCTACTACTTTTTCATTTACATTGAGGCTATTTTTGTACAATTTCTGTGTTCATGTGTGACTTTGTTGTTGCTCATTGTATCTATTTGGTGTTTACCAATTAGAAAAAAAAACCCATAATTTGGAAAATGTACACAAAAGCCCATATTTATGTTTACTCTGTCACTATAAGGCTTGTGCATATTGCAAAACATGCCCTAACTGTTTCTTTTTGTTTCTTTATTTTTCTTTTTCTTTATTTTTAATTTGGGAAAATAGTTTATTTAATAACATTTTAGCTATCAAATATTAATAAACATTTTTATTAATAAATAATATTTAAAATATATTTTAAACTTTTTTTTTCTGATACTCAGGTATTTCTAGGTAACACTTATCATATAGTTATAAACACATTTTTGCTTGCACTTATGGCTGAGTGAACACATCTTGAATGTCAAAGCATAGTTATACCCAATTTTCTAACTCAAAAGGATGGAATAATGTAATCAATATCATCTGAATATAACCATTAAAACCACTGTGAAAAGAACCAAAAAAAACCACTCCACTTCCCCTAACCCCCTAAAAACACCCCAACAAAAATCAAGTAATTCATGCTATTGTTTCAAGCTCAAAGACCAAATCTAGCTATGTGCAAGCCCAGAAGTTCCCTCCTCTAGCACACACAAAATTGCATGCACATATAGGTGCCTATGTAGAACACACATATATGCCCCTATGTAAGGTGCAATTTACGGCTAGATCCTAAAAGCAATCAGGATATCCTTGCAGAGGTTTTTGCAGATGGGCCCAGAGTTGTTCTGGACGTGTTTCAGATGTGCTGCTTGTGATCTATGTTACAAGCTGTAATCACTTATCTTCCAAAATGGGTTACTCAGGTTCATTTTTTTCTACACGTAGTAACAGCAGCAGATAGGACACTACAAGGATGTTGCTGATGTCTTGATGTCTTAATATCTATTCCTCAAAGTAGAATTCTAACCTAATGTTTGCTATTCTTAGTTCTGGAAGAGGTTTTACTATTGAGATGGTCAAAAAGTTGTCTAAAGTTAGTTACTAGAAGATATGCATTCCAGGGAATGTCTGAATCCCCATCTCTTTCCACAGATCTACACCTGAATCATATTTGCAAGTCTGTATCTTTACCTCTATAAGATGAGAAGCACAGATTATATTTTAGCACCTTCACACATTTTCTTTGAAATAACTGATTACAAGATTTTACTCTTTTTCCTGTATAACTCAGAAATTAGAAACATTGACCAAAAGCTTGAGAATTGTACTGCAGAATCTCTTAAGCATGTCTTAATTAAGAATGCATGCATCTCAATCTTAACATAGAATCATAGAATCATAGTATAGTTAGTGTTGGAAAGGACGTTAAGATCATCTAGTTCCAACCCCCCTGCCATGGGCAAGGACACCTCACACTAAACCATCTCACCCAAGGCTTCGTCCAACACGGCCTTGAACACTGCCAGCGATGGAGCATTCACAACCTCCCTGCACAACCCATTCCAGTGCCTCACCACCCTAACAGGAAAGAATTTCCTCCTTATATCCAATCTAAACTTCCCCTGTTTAAGTTTGAACCCCTTACCCCTTGTCCTGTCACTACAGTCCCTGATGGAGAGTCCCTCTCCAGCATCCCTATAGGCCCCCTTCAGATACTGGAAGGCTGCTATGAGGTCTCCATGCAGTCTTCTCTTCTCCAGGCTGAACAGCCCCAACTTTCTCAGCCTATCTTCATGTATCTGTCTAATTAGTGCATTAATGCCCATACTGAAAATAGAGCTTGATTCTCTGGTCAACAATTCTGTTTTAGTTTTGGTTGTTGGGTTTTGTTGGTTTTGGGTTTTGTTTTGGTTTTTTTTTTTGTTTGTTTGTTTTTTTTTTTTTGTCTTTTTTTGGTCGGGGAGAGTATTTGGCTATTGATAAACAGTTACGCCTTAATCTGAAATGTAGTCCTGAAAAGAGGGATCAGAAGCCAGGATACTCTGTTCAGATCAATCTGGTAATAATTGCTGTACAGACTTTTTCTCTGGCTCTCTGTATTCTGAATTATTTCTACTAGGGGGGCCAAAGGATAAGGAAGTCAACTTCTACCTAGCACCTTATTCCACACTTTCTCCCAAAACATTTTTCTCAGAAATAATACATTTGTGATTGAGTCCTGTCAGGCTAGGAAGAAAGTTACATCTAATCATCTACACAAGTTTTTTAAAAGGTTTATATTAATGACACTGGCAACATCACTATTACATGCATTACATGTTCATAGATTTTATAATTAGATGAAGGTTTCTTGAAAGCGATTCTTTTAAGTATGTGTCATATACCTGTATCCGTGAGCAGTGTCATTAATTCTGGGATGATGGTATTAATAACCTGGCTTCCTTAGTGAGAAACAGAAGGACAGCACAGTGAAAATCTTGCCAAAATGCAATTTAATTTTTTGCTTTCCTGTGATTCTAGAGCTGCATGTTTTGAACCAGTTTCATAATTCCAGACATTTGGAGTGGCATTCATCTCATCTAATGTTAGCTATTGCATAGACATCTGCACAAGATCTGGTTGGCCTGATTGCTTTTATAATAAATAGAAAAAATAAGGGACTTCTTGAATTTATTAAACCAAATTATTTTACAGATCTATTTTGAGATGAGATGAATCATTCAGAAATGCACATCTACATATATTCTACATTTGTTGAATTGTGTTGTGAATTCTCCTATGTTCTTACTCTTTTTTTGAATGTCACAAGCTCAGGGGGTTAACTCATCACAATTTATGACAGGCCAACTAAGATATGAATCAGATTTCTGTATCTTTTTGTGACAGCCTCACATGGGCTTCAGATGCATGGCCAGCAGTCCTGGCACCATCTGGTCTCACTCTTTCTACTGCTAATCTGAATTGATGGGTGTCTGACTGGTGTCTGTGACAGCATTGGTGATGTCAGAAACAAATAATAGTTAATACTAGACTTTTTCTGGTAGATTAAATTTCTTGCTTTAGAATACATCTTTGCCACTAGAATTGTTTTGCTGAATTGAAGGCAAGTTCAACAGCCAGGCACCCTTACAGCTGTTATTGTGATTGTAAAGTTTGCTGCTACCTGGGGCTTTTACTGCCTGCGATTATTCTTAATGTATTACACAGTTTATGGGGAAAGGATAAAAATAGGCTGTATTTGATCAGGACACTAACTAGATATGATATTTCTTGGTCCCAGAGGCTTGGTTATTAGAGGTCTTGAGCAGGCAACTGATGGGGGAGTAAAATTAACTTTAGAAACAGCAAAAGCGTTTGACAGATTGTGACCTATTGTGACCTAGGAGTACCAAGACTTGGATGCAAGCAGAGATCTCATCTGTTGGTCACTGATGCCACTGTATATCTGTTTCCTCATTTTCATTTTTAATTTAAAATCTTTTATGTTCAGAGGCATATAAATACACTGCAGATGATGATTAGCAAATTACCATTTATTTGTATTCATAATGCTTTTCTTGCTGTGATTAAAAAAAATACCTTTGATATAATTATGAGTGAATGTAAATAAGCCTTTATAGTATTCTTCAGTTTCTCCAAATACCAGCTAACAGCTACTGAGGTTTTGCGTACTTCCACTTATTTGAGTATAGTAATGTGACACTTCAGTCAGTTGCTGTTTTAGGCTATGTGAGAAGTTTGATGCCAAAAGCAGCAGCTCCAAAGTGAAAAAAAACCAACCAAACATTTTCTTCTGCAAGCAATTGTATCAAGTTCTGGTGACAGTTGTGTACCCAAAAGACAATGTATACTCTAAGGACTTGATTATAAATAAGAGGTAATGTCAACAGATACTTTAGTTGATGAAATACTGTGGACATCAATATTTAGGATAATGAGAAAATCTGATTTTACTTGTAATGCTGTATTTGTGTAGCAATAACATTTTGTTAATTCTTTTCTGTAACAGTACTGCTAATACTGTATTTATCATTATTTATTATATTTTTACAGAGGGCTTTATATATGTCTATTATCGATTATAAAATCAGCTGTTGTTTTGTATCACCCCAAACATAGTCTATTTCCTGAAGCATGATTACTAATTAAAGTACCTCTTTTTATCCAGGACTTCTATAGTCCCTTATAAATACAAACAAAAGCACTATTAGCATGTTTATTCTAATGTATACCTAAGTCATTTACTCATGACTGGAAACTATAAATAAAATTTCAAGATACATGATATAGGGAGAAAAAAACTTAAGTGGGTATGGGGGTAGAGAATGAAAAATTATTTGAATAGCACAGAGAAAGACTGAGAGAAGAGTCACATCTGCAAACTCAGCAGAATAGTCCTACAGACTATTTTGATAACCAAAATTAGATTAATATTATCTTGATAGTATTTCTTAATACTTTGTAGGATTTCCAAGGTAGGATAGACAAAGCTGATTTCTGATTTAAGAGATTTTAATTTTTCAGACTCTTGGGACCTAGAAACATGTTCTTCAACAGTGTTACTCTGGGTTCACTCAATTTTTCTACTCTTCCTGGCCATTTGCTGTTGGATGCTGCCAGAGGTAGACCTTGGTGGAATTCTGTCTGCTTACTTATAATTGGCATGGAACAGACTCCTGAAGAAGTCAGTCTTACAGAGGATGTTCCATAAGGATCATAAGAAGAGACCAATAACGAGTGGCATCCCTCAGGGATCAGTGTTGGGACCAGTCTTGTTTAACATCTTCGTCGCTGACATGGACAGTGGGATTGAGTGTGCTCTCAGCAAGTTTGCAGATGACACCAAGCTGTGTGGTTCGGTTGATACCCTGGAGGGAAGGAATGCCATCCAGAGGGACCTTGACACACTTGTGAGGTGGGCTGATGTCAACCTCATGAAGTTTAACCATGCCAAGTGCAAGGTCCTACACCTGGGTCGGAGCAATCCCAGGCACAGCTACAGGTTGGGCAGAGAAGAGATTCAGAGCAGCCCTGCAGAGAAGGACTTGGGGGTGTTGGTTGATGAGAAAATGAACATGGGCCGGCAGTGTGTGCTATATAAGAGAAGTTTAGATTACATATAAGAAGGAAATTCTTTCCTGTTAGGGTGGTGAGGCACTGGAATGGGTTGCCCAGGGAGGTTGTGAATGCTCCATCCCTTGCAGTGTTCAAGACCAGGTTGGACGAGGCCTTGGGTGATATGATTTAGCGTAAGGTGTCCCTGCCCACGGCAGGGGGGTTGGAACTAGATGATCTTAAGGTCCTTTCCAACCCTAACTATTCTATGATTCTAAGAAAAGGGCAAGAACCAGTTCCATCGCTCTTTCTTTCACAGTCTTACAAAAAAAATCTAACCTCTGAGAAGAATCAGTATCTAAAACCATGAGCAATGATTCACAGAATATTTCTTGATGTTTTTGACCTAGTTTTTGAGTATCATGTTCCTTATACAAAGAAATACAGAGCCTGACAGATGGCAAAATAAAATTAAAAATGACAACAATAAATCCAGCACACACTAATTATATCTGTATACATTTTAAAATCAGATCATCTATCCAAATTGCAAAGGCATGCTCAGCAGCTTGTATCAGCAGCTATAAAGTCTTGGCACTGCTATACCGAAACTATAGCTGAAAAAGACAGAACTTTACACAGAAACGAGGGGGGGGGGGGGGTGGAAAGCAAAAAAAAAACAACCTCAACAACCAAACAAAAAAAAAACAAACCAAACCCATGAACATTAATTAAGAAAACAGTATGGTGAGAAATAGCAGTTTAAAGTAATGAACAGATTTCAATCCCTGCTGGAAGTGGAAGGAGGCGAGACATAGCATGGACTTGAAGAAAAGATGATGATTGCTAACTGCTAGTGTGAGTCAACCAGTACCTTTCACAGTTGGATACTGACATGGATCAAGAACTAGAGAAGCCAAAAAATGAGGTAGTGTGGAGAAAAAAAAGAAATAAAAGAACACTGAAAGAAGAATCCCTAAATCTTAAGTCCAGTAAAACAGCTGAAAATAAAATCTGAAGGAGAAACAGAAAACCAAAAGATAAGTACCAAATCAGAGAGACCATTAAAAAAGGAAAAAATAAAGGAGAATCATTATCAACAAACCAAAATTAACTTTTATACTTGAAAAAATCAAAATGATGTACCAGGTTATGAAAGATCTTTGTGGAAATCTGTAAAAATAAAATAGGCTGGCTGGAAGGAAATTTGGTAAAAGGACTACAACTATGTTAGAACAGATGGGCAGAGGGCTTCAAAAATCTTCAACATGCCTTATTTTGTCTCAGCGCTGGATTTAAGTTAAACGTGAACTAGAAAAATCTCACATTAATAAATAAGCCATAAAGATATCTAAAAAACAATATGTAGCCAGGATACTTGAAGACAACAAGGTGTCTGGAAACAATCAAGTCATAGTAAACATCCTGAAAGCATCTTCTGCTTTTTGTCACTACTAAATGATACATGAAAAAGGGCCAGAATAACAATCCTGAACACAGGGTGCTGTGACCCTCTAGCCCAGTAAATATACTGTCAGCACTAGTAAGAGGCCCCAGTCTTTGTGTTAACTCTGTGAGGCCTCGGGACAAAGCCTGGGTGAGTTTTCTGTGTCTGGTTTACTTAGTTCTTGTCTTGTTTTAGCTTGTTTGTCTGCAATAGCAATTGCCTAACAACCACATAATTATTGCTGAACTTGTTTTAGTATAGGGGTTTTTTTGTGTGATCATGTCCCACAGCTGCAGGTTTTTTTTGTTTTTTATAGGTCTATAACTAAAGTATAGTACTACAAGCAGTTATTCTGTGTAAAATACACTCTTCATAGCCCTAAAATTAAAAAGCAACTTAACAGAAGTGCAGACTTGGGATGACAGCAAAGGCTTTGAAATTGTGTGCATGATAACAGAGGTCCCAAGACAATAAAAAAGCCACTAGTAGCAAATTGCTTATCATTACAGAAAAGTTTAGCTACCAGAAATAAAAAGTTGGCTATTTACTGTACTGATGATTGCACAGCATCCTGAGTCTTTTGCACTTCTTATGCTGCCCCATCAGTGAGTAAGCTTGGAGTGCACAGGAAGTTGGGATGGGACATGGATGGGACACAGATGGGACAGGTGACTCCAACTGACTGATTGGATATAGGATAACCTATGACATATAACGTCATGCTCATCACTAAAAGCTGGGGGAAGAAGAAGGAAGGGGGGCATTTGGAGTGATGGCATTAGTCTTTCCATCACTGTAACATGTGATGGAGCCCTGCTTTCCTGGAGATGGGTGAACACCTGCCTGCTGATGGAAAGTGGTGAATGAATTCCTTGTTTTACTTTGCTTGCACATACATCTTTTGCTTTACTGTTAAACTGTCTTTATCACAACCCATGAGTTTTCTCACTTTTGCCCTTTTGATTCTCTTCCCCCATCCCTCTGTCAAGTGGGTCTTGGCTGCTTACCAGGGTTAAATCACAACAGTTCAATGCTTCTGGGCATTGACTGTGGGCTATATGCTTTAATCTTTCCAGTGCATTCCTCCCCACAGGGAGCTGAAAAGTAAATGTTAAACTGTACTGAATTCCACATAGATCATTTGACAATATTCAACTTCTTTTAACACCACTTAACACATATATTAGGTTTGAAGCTCCTGTTCTCTTTTGGTCTCCTTTTATCCTTCTCACTAATACTATGTACTGTGAGACAGAAACACTGGAGCTGTGTCAAGCTTCAAGCAACTTCATACATAAGAAGGGCATGAATCCTTCATGAGAGTTAAGCTCTTTTAACCACTTGTGCATTTACTTCATGCTTATCTATGAGAATTTAAAGCATTATAGTATCACATTCAGATGGAACTTTGGAAGAAATTGTGATGTTATTTAAGTAGAAAGAGTCAATAGACTCCTCCTCTCTTTGTACAATAAACATCTTTTGTGCAGTGCACCTGGTCTTGTGAATTATAAACCACTGAGGAATGCAAATATTTTTTTTTTAGGTAAATATTTGATAAGTGACTATGAATAGCATTAGCATCAATTCACCTGCCAATAATAGTAAATTACAAAATGTGCTTCTATTGAGATTATATTTGCTAACTTACCCTTTTTCAATTGTGATAAATGGGTAGGAGGAACTTTTATGTTTAAGTGTTGAAAATGGAAAATGGAATCTAAAGTCCACTTCCACATTCTTTATTTCCATTGATCATGGAAATTGCTAAGTGCTTCAAAAAGTATACTCACTGAAGAACCACTAAGAGATTATGAACTTTAGATAAAAACTTGAAAATACAGGAGACCCAAGCTAACTGAAATGGTGTAGCTCAAGTCAATCAAATTTCAAGAATCTTTGGCATGCATTATGTTCCACCACCACGAAGTTGTCTGAGAGAGTGTATACAGGCCAAGACTATACAAAGGAGTATGTTAAATTTAAGCAGCATGGAGTGGGGCCTATAGGGATGCTGGAGAGGGACTCTTCATTAGGGACTGTAGTGACAGGACAAGGGGTAACGGGTTAAAACTTAAACAGGGGAAGTTTAGATTTATTGGATATAAGGAGGAAATTGTTTCCTGTTAGGGTGGTGAGGCACTGGAATAGGTTGCCCAGGGAGATTGTGAATGCTCCAACCCTGGCAGTGTTCAAGACCAGGTTGGAAGAGGCCTTGGGTAATACGGTTTAGTGTGCCGTGTCCCTGCCCATGGCAGGGGGGTTGGAACTAGATGATCTTAAGGTCCTTTCCAACCCTAACGATTCTATGATTCTATGATTTTATTTTGTTCTGGTGATCAAGCCTAGCTGACCAGCTCTTGCTTTTTAATTTAGACAGCTGGGGAAGCTGGAATCATTTCCAAACATTGTATCAACTAGTGGGGTTTTTTAACTTCGTCCCAGTCAAAAGTGTCCTGTACCATTTGAGATGTCTTAGGGTGCAGTCACTGTCATCTCAGTGCTACACCAATTAGGCCTCCAACAGGGTCTGGGTCAGATTTGCAATGTCTATTAGATGTCTCAACTACCTCCATGCTAAGGTAGATGAATTAAACCTCTGATCGTCAGTGACTATGGTGGGAGTATAAATATCTAAAGCATGTGTAGACAGTAACACTGGGGCATTTACATCCAGTTATATGACTAACCTGCCTTCCAACCATAGTTTTAATTTGTTTTCAGCCAAGCCTTTCAAACCGTTATGTCTTGTGAAATTTCTCTTCCCTATCATATACTAACCTTAATATTGTTACAGCTTGTCAGTCATTTAGAACCTACAGTGCTTACAGAATTGTTGTGCATTGTGATATAGAATTTAATGACCTGTTTATATTTTCATTATCTAGTTGGAGAACATAGGGTGATTTAATGATCACCTTTGTCTATGGATTGCTATTTTACTCATTGTTTAATCTGAAATTTCACCATTTATTCAGCTTACATTATGTGAACACTGCTGTGAAGAGAGACTTATAGGCTAATGCACCACCAAAATATTTACAAGCATTAACTACTTTACATTCGCAACACTGTTAAAAAGAACATCATCCCCTTTCTATAAGGGAAGAAATGAAGCCCTGATATTTAAGGTCAAACTATCTGTCAGTTTTGAATGACCAGTTAGAATTACATGCTCTGACAGTGTATGGAGCTCATAGCAATATGTGTGAACTCTGTGTAGTACTTCATTCCTTCATTAGCTTCCATTTATTTTTCAGTTACAGCTATAAGTATTCAGCAGTTACCTATTGCATACCAATGAGGCAACTGATGGATCCAGGAAATGAGGATCCAGGAAATGAGGATCCAGGAAATTATCAAGAGGTTCTCAAATCTCTTTTAAATAAATGAATTTCTATCAAATACTAAAGCACAGGCGTGAAGAACCTGAACTAGGACAGAGATGGAATTTAGATATTTAAATCCCCAAAGCATCTCAGACCACACATTGTAGAAGGTTTTGGAAACTTCTAAGCAGCTACTAATGATAAGGAACTCTAAGGTCAGATTAATAGTCTCAAATGCTTAAAGGTAAACACAGGGTTTATTCAGTGATAATTTAGAGTTGTAGTCTCTTTTTGTTTGTTTTGTTTGTATGATATTTTTGTTTTTTTCTTTGTTTTGTTTTTCAAAATAGATTAGAAATTCATACAATTTTGCATGAAGTAGGTAAACCTAGTTCTTTTCCTGGGCCCACAGCTATTTTTTTGAACAGTGCTCTAATTACCCAGTCTGTGAATTTGAATAGAATTTAGCTAACTATTCACTGAAATATGGCAGTGAAGCTACTTTCTCCACCACAGGTTGTTTCTGAGATTGCATGAGTTCATCTCCATTCTACATTTTGCTTGCACATCACCTGACGTAAACTTCACAACTCTATATTTATAAAACCTTATTTTTTGTCTCTCTGGTGACACTTTTCCTCGCTTGAAGACATACAAAGAGAAATTTAATGTAATGTTAAATAGTTAGTATGATTATGACATGGTAGATGTCTCAACCAAACTGAAGAAAGACTGAGATGATATGTGTCGTGGTTTAAACCCAGCCAGGTAATTCGTTCACTCACTTCCCCCCCTTTCTTGCCCTCCCCCTGCTCCCGGAGGGACAGAGAGGAGAATCAAAAAAAAATGCAACTCCCACGGGTTGAGATAAGAACAGTTTAGTAACTAAGGTATAACACAAATCACTACTGCTACCACCAGTGATAATAATGATAAAGGAAATAACAAGGGAAGAGAATACAACACCTCAGCACCAGCCGACCGATAACTCGTCCCCCTCAGCCCAACCAAGCACCGACTGACACCTCCTCCAACCCTGCAGTCTCCCAGCCCTTCCAGCTAACTCCCAGTTACCTCCTGGGCATGACGTGCTGTGGTATGGAATACCTATTTGGCTAGTTTGAGTCAGGTGTCCTGTCTCTGGCTTCCCCTCCTCCCTGGCAGAGCATGAGGCTCACAAAGTCCTTGGCCAAACCAAAACATCGCTATCAGCTCTGTTCCCACGCCGAAAGTCAAAACATAGCACTGCACCAGCTACCAAGAAGGAGAAAAATGACTGCTACTGCGCTACTGCTGAACCCAGGACAATATGGAAATAAAAGATCCAATGATATGACTGAAGAAATGCTCCATACCAATATTTTAAAGATTGACTTATATGTGTACTCATAAAAATTATGTATTCTTCCAGTTTGACATGTTGTACAAAATGTACTCCAAAAAAAGAAGGTGAGGTCCATCCTTCCATGCAGGTTCTAAAAGACTCCCCAAATGGATGAGGCAGAACAGGTACAAAACCGGGATCTTTGCAACAAAAATATAAAGAAATAAATAGATTAGAAATTGAATATTCATTTCTACATAGCCTTACTGGCTGCTGTACAGTAAGCGACTGATAAATATGATAGACAACAGAGGTCATAGTGCATGATTGAACACTGTGATATTTTTCCAGGAGTAACACATACATTTATCATTAATAAGATATTAATTTTATATTTTTAGAAAAAGGAGTTGTCTTTCTTTAACTTGATTGGTAAAGCAGATTAAGGGATGACACCAAAACTGAATCTCAAAATGCCAGAGGCTTATTTGTTTCCTTATGGGATTAAAATGTGAACTCCTTTGCAGCAAGGTCTTAAACTACAAAGTATTTATTGATGAAGAAAATCTAGAAGTGCTTTAAAATTAGTTTTGTGAACGTTCATGATGGTTTATATATGTTATTAATTTAAATAGTGATAAGCAGGTGTTATTAGTTCTGCAGGTAACACAGATAAACACAGATAGGTTTGGGATGAAAGTAAACTATGCTAATTAGTTAATTAGGTCTGTTGGAGGCATCAGGAACTTTTATACTTTGAAGCACTAAAAACAGACTTCTGGAAGACAAAAATGGAATGTCATAGATTACTACCAAAAAGTATGATGGTTTTATTTATAACCCTAAGGCCTTAAATGACAATATTTTCACTTTTGCTTCAAATAGTCACTGAGATTTCTGCATATTACACATATATGATTTTTTTTAAATAGAAAATTGAATTTCTACAGAATGAGCATTTAAAAAAACATGACTCAGAGCATGGGGACTTTGTAGCGTGATGTAGGATCAGAAATTTGCATAGGGCTTAGTGTGAAATCCTTTACCCCTATAGCTAGCTAGAATGCAGAGTCATTTAATAATTATTTTATTGTTTCTCTAAAGAGAACTTGTGTTTTTTTTACTCATCTGCATTAAGGAATTATTTTGCTAATGTTTATAACTCATTCTGAGGATAAAAAGGCCAGTAAATAAAGAATCTTACCAACTATAACTGTAACTGCATCCATATGCATTTTTTCAACCTTCCTTCTCTCCTTGGGTTCCAACTAAGCCTTTTCTTATGGTTCATAAACTCTTATTTCCTAACTTGGGTGTTAGCATTAGCAAATCACATCTATATAAGGACAGTATAAAAGCAAATTAATATATGTTGCATAATCTATTGAGCTCCTTTTACAAAAAATAATGAAAGTATATATACATATATTGCATTAAAATTACTGTGGTATTTACTGATAATATTTTATTAAAAAAGTTCAGAATGCATAAAAATATTTTCTTTCATTATTTCTTTGCTCTCTGTGCTATTTTTAAGAAATGGCTGGGGGTACTGAATATGTTAGGATTCAAATATGTTCACTACCTAAGTCTACCTATTATCTATATAACTAACTGCATATGTATAGATCTAATTTTAAACTTTGTTGATGGATTGACTATATGAGTAGAAGTCGAGGGTATTTTTGTTTATTTGCATGTGTATTATAAATAATATTAATGAAACAAATAATGAATTTGATTCTTACGCTTTTTTTAGAGGCACTTGTGGATTTTGCCTATTCAGAGAAAGAAGAAAGGAGAGCTGAGTCGCACTGAGAGTTTGCATATATCTGTTTAAGTTTGTTAAAGTTTGTGGAAACACAAAATGAAATATAGTCATATAGAACAAAACAGAACAAAAAAGCAATGAAAGAAATGGAAGGACAGGTTTTCTTTCTGCAACTCATGGGAGCATGACATAATTTGCAGTAGAAGTAACAGATCCTATGGCTCAGGAAAGCAGAAACTTTTTGTTACAGCTGACTTAAATTTCATTACAGGTACTCTGATGGAGAGAGAAAGGATATGTTAGAGTCACATTGATATATCAATTGGACAAAAGACACATAAGGTGATTTAAGTGCTAAGTTGAATTTTGAATAGCCTAATAATAACACTTTCGTAAAATATTTATTTTTTTAACTTTTCAACAGAAAAGACAAGTAAATTATTAGAAAAGAACCAATTTTGGGTTGGAGACATGAAAAGATTAATTACCAAAGGAATCCCAATCCATCACATATCTATTTGACTTGGAATTGTGGCATTTCTGAAATGTCTAAGATGCTAATATTTGGGGGCTGTTGCTCACAAAACTGAAGACCTGTATGATAATGGGTGTAAGTAAATAAATCTGCATAAGTAAATAAATTTATCTTGATTTCTATTCACTTTAACTTAGATTATTATAAAATATATACTTCCATTTATAAGGAATGCCTCAGATGAGAAAGAGCTTATAATTTCTATTCAAAATTATGACAGGATAGTCAGCAAACATTTTGGTGTCATACCACTGACTTTTTTTTTTTTTTAAGATATTTTGGATTAGCCAAACCAAGTATAAATTTTTATGTGTTTGGTTCATAAATTGTCTTTGGAAAATCTCAAGGAATTCTGCATCTCAGATGGACAGTACATTTAAGCTAGGAAAATCCTCTAATTGCTTTGTCTAGAAGGATCTCTGAAGAAAAACGAGATGAAGACATGAGCAAGGTGTTAGAGAAGTTGCATGTTCTTATTCTAAACTCAAAATTTAAAGGAGTATCGTACTTACCTAAAAAACGACTCCTTCTGAAAGATGCTACAAGAAGGTTTTGCATCTCCCATATCTGAGGATAGACTTAAACAGAGCTATTTATCTCTTAGTATTTTCACAGAATTTTCTTGCCCTTGGAGTCTTGTGTCATTTTCTCAAATTTATACGGTTGCACACCTTTCAGATTAAGCATTTTGTTAAGGTATAGCTCTGTGATTTTTTTTTAAATAAATTTGCAAAATGAATCTGCTTTGGGTTTTGGGTTTTACTTAGGAAAAGTAATTGTTTATGAAGGGAATACAGGTATCTAACCTTTCTAAACCATAGACTCTTATGAGTACGTTACCAAATGTTAATGTTTGATAGGAGTTCGCAACATAGATTAGAAAATATTTAGCATGAAATGTGAAAAAAAAAACACCAAATCATATTAGTGGGGGAAAAAAGAAGAAATAAAATATTCTGAACCGATGAGCTGCAAAGGAAGAAAGATGTTGTGAGCCAATGAGCTGCAACATAGATAATTCCTACATGGATTTTCAGTGTATTTTAGGAGACAGTGTTGCTTCATTGGTACGTTGTTCCTAGAAGTTACTTCTTGTACAACAACAGTGGTCCAAATCAAGATCCATGTTATACTGCTTTTATGGTATAGTTTATATGTATGGTTAGAAATGATTTCTGCATTGGAGATTTTGCAGCTTAAATAGAAAACAATGAAATATGGAAGAGGAAAAGAGAAAAAGAAGAAAATATTTTTATTTATTTATCATGTGGTAAGTTGAACCTTAGAGTAAATGACTGGTAAATGTTCCAGAGAAATGTGTCAATGTCTAGAAATGAACTGTCTCCTTAATGTCAGTTCAGTACCTCTCAACAGGATCATTAACTATGAAGAATATGAAGGTAGTCCAAAGAAAGACAAGTAGTCTAAGTCTATGAGAAATGGTGCAATGTGAGAAGATATATCATACAGAAATCTATTGCTGAATCTCCAAAGAAAGTACACTATACAACTGGAAATACAATTAATTAATTTGCAAGAGAAAGGAATATCCTGAGTAGCATCAGGATAAAGAGTAGGTTAACAATCTCGCAGTATAAAAAGTAGTTCAACACTAAAGTTATCTCACTACCTGTAATATTTGGTAAAGTGTTCTTTTAACTAGATCATGAATCTGAAATGTATTCTGGTCTAGATTTTTTATTTACTGTTTTCATTATGCTGATCTAAGCCTATATTATATCAATCAAGTTCAGCATTGATAAGACAGATAACAGAATCTTGCTTTACAGTATTCAATTGGTAACATTTAAGTAAGATTTTTTCAGAAACATTTGCATTGTTCTGTACACAATAAATCTTAAAGAGCTGTATTTCAGTTAAATGCTATAACTCCTTGGTCTTTTCATTAAATTAAGGTTAAACATTATTGTCATCTTGTACATAAAGGGGAAATGAAGCCATCAGATAAAGAGTGAAATATTTTTAATGGACTCACAGCCATTAAAGAACTATGCTATCAGAGTCATTCCATGTGGTTTCTTTAAAGCAAGAAAACACTAGTAGATGCAGATTTACAACAGGTAGCTGCAGAATTAACAAATATCTAATAACTCGGCATTATAAATAGCACAGATTCTGAACTATTACGTTAAGCCCACAGAAAGACATCAGAAATAATTCTGTGTACAAAATGAACTGCCAGTTTTCAGGAAATCCTAGCTGTGTGTTCATTTTTCCTTCTGTATCGCTGAATAAAATGCACATTATTGTGATGACGCTACAGAGATACAGCTAGACCTTATTTCTCATTCCCTCTCACTTACAATGCTCAGCAACTGCAAAAGCAGCTTCAGCTCTGAAGTGATGTTGAAAAAGAAAGGAGCAGGTGCAGAGTACCCATGTCTGATCACACAGCATTTTTTTTTTTCCCCGAGGTAGCAGTGTGAGTAAGAGCAGTCAGCTTGCCATATGGCACTTTGTCCCAGGAGAGCAGGGGAGAATTTAGGTCCTGAATCACTGGCCTCTGAAATTACTGGTAGTCATTTCACTGATCTCAGTAGGTGCAGGACTGAATCTTTTAATTATGGTCCATCAGTCAGAGAGGAAATTTAAATGAGCAGGATTTTTGTCTTGTCTAATGGCCAAAATGGACTGTTGGCAATATAAAAGCCGAGGCACCTGCTCTCATAAAGTATTTTTCAATGTACTAGAAAAACCTGCCTCAGATGACCTCTGTAAGCATCCAATTAAAAGAGTTACAGGTCTTATTTTTGATGGCAGTATAACACTTTGGTTATAAAATTACACTGACATAAACTCCATACCTGCGGATGAAGAGCTTGAAATAGGTAAAAGCCCTGGAGGGTAGGAACATATTCATAATAACATGCAAATCTTTAAAAGTGTAAACAACTCAGGATCCATTTTCCTCTGGATCTATGCTTCTGTATACAATTTACATGCCTGAATGTAGATCTCCAGCAACCATTCTGCTTAATATATGTTTAAATTTAAGTTTAGGGAGATGGATGTTTCCAAACCTATTGTATTCTTATCCTAGATATATATTCTAAAAAGAAATGTGTATCTACCCTGGTGAATACAAAAGGCAAGCAATCACAAGTACTTCAGTAATTTAAGACCTCCATCTTTTATGATATTTCATCTATTATTAAAACCAAGATATTTTGAAATAAACTTTTAGTTACCTTCAATAAGAATATATTTCTGTCTAAGTGTGTATGATATCAGCCTTGCCGGACAAGAAATTTCATGCTGCAGTGCCTGATCAGGCCTCACTAGAAGGAACAGACAAGAGTATCCCAAAGCCATGAAATTCAACTGTGCATACTCTGCCCAGACTCGTAACATTCCTTTTCTCTGTAAGATACCAGTGCTGGTAAGGTTGGGCTGTCACTGCCTGCTGCCAACATGATTCTTTGCATAGGAAAAATAGGAGTTATTGCATGTACTGCATATGCTTCACTCCTGGCAATCAAATATTTTATTTTGGGAACTATTTTAATAGATCCTTTCCCTCAGGGAATCTCTATCACATTGAAATGGTCTGCCTGTTTTCTTTCTAAATAGAAAATGTATCACATACGTCTCATATGCTAAAAGGAATGGCATTTAATCTTGTTGCAGTCTTTTGATAAGAATAACCTTCTCAAAAAAATGAATTGGCAAATGAAGAGGGAATGACATAGCTCTCTCTTCTCCTTGAACTCATTTGTATGTTTTAGTGAATTAGTTAGCCATTAAAAAAATCTTTTGTGTGTAGATAGAACTGCAAAAGCAATACTTATGGCTGTCTATAAACAACAGTAACACTAATGGCACTTTTTTTTCCTGATTTTTTGAGTGTCATCTGAGTTGAATATATACTACTCAGTATTGGTTTGGATTTTTTTTTAACTGTGCATGGTTTTCAGTAACTATCGTTTTCATGAAAGCTTAGATTCATAACGGATTTTTCCAGAAGTGATCCAATAAATCTTACCACTTGTATTTATGTGATTTTTATCGGGCATGTTTTTCTCTATATTTTGCAATGCTCGTTTATACATACTTAAAAATTTCAAATGACAATAATGTTATTTTCCCAGGGAAGATACTTTCATAAGATTAAAGAAAAAAAAAAAAACAAACACACAAAAAAACCCTTCAATTTTAGGAGCTTTTTTCAAAATCCATTTAGGTTTTTATGTCTTTTTCAAAGTTAAAGAAACTCAACTTTTCACCTCTAAAATAAGCTTAACATTTACTATAGATAGTCAAGTGCTTTAAACCATGTAAACCTTATTTCTTTTCAGTTAATGGATCTTATGCAAACTATTAATTAATGTATATGCAGTGTTTTATCTGTGTCAATCTCTAAGTTAGACATCAACTCATATTCAGTATAGCTTCAATATTAACAGCATAGCCTATTTTCAAGTTTCAGGTTTACTTAGTTTGAGTAATAGTTACTTAGGGTACCATAATGCATAGCCTGAAATAAGATGTAAGCCAATTCATGAGATATCTCTTAAAATTTTAGAAATCATTCCGTGGAAGTTAGAAGCGGGAGGACAGAGAACAAGTTTTCCCAGAGCTCTATACAAGGTAATCCTGTTTAAAAGGTAAGATTACACTAGATTATGTATTCCAAATGACTAGCAGCATATACAAAAGCCATAATTGGTATATAGAATATATAATATATCGTGAGGGGATAGATTTTTTATGTGTATATGTATACATATTTGTTTACATGGGAGGGTTTCTGGTTTTATTTGGTTAGGCTCTGTTCATACAACCAACATACATACTAACATGTTCTGCAGGAGTGAATTTGCAGAGAGAAATGGTCACTGCCAAAGATGTAGTGTCAACAATGTACAGGTTTTGAAGGCTCACTTATGAATTCTGATCTTGTCCCATGGACTGGACCATATTTCATCTGAACCAAAAATCTAATGCAGACACTTGTAGAGCACATCAGATGACATCCTCACATTAACTGCTAACCTCCAGGGTGACCTTAGCTAGGTTATTTTATATCTTTATGATGCCTTTTTCTCTCTAAAATAAGGTTAAAAATACAAGTTGAGAGTGTATTACCAGTATTACAAGACCTCTGATGGTAATCATAGCAAGAGTGGAAGAGTATTAGCTATGTGCAGGAGAAAAAAACTGTGAACCAACAACAGATTTTTC
Source organism: Pezoporus wallicus (assembly GCF_028554395.1). Lineage (NCBI taxonomy): Eukaryota > Metazoa > Chordata > Aves > Psittaciformes > Psittacidae > Pezoporus > Pezoporus wallicus. Next base: position 690,897 of record NW_026642489.1, on the reverse strand, counting down.
CTCATGTCTAGTTTATTTTTTGATGGTAATACAGATGGAAGTATGTTAGTAATGAATCTGGCAAGTCTACCATTTACTGAAAGTGGTTCCATGCAGGAGAAACGTGTCTTAATCATTGTCTCTATCCTTGTTATTAATCCTTAGCAGAATAAGTCAAAGGTTTTCTTTATTTAATAAAGAGGGAAAACAAAACAAAACAAAACCAACAACAACAAAAAACCGAAAACCACGCAAAAAAACAAAAAACAAAACCAAAATAAACAAACAAAACATGCCCCCCAAAACCAAAACAAAACAAACCCACAAAAACAAACAAACAAACAAACAAAACAACAAACAAATCAAAAAGACCCCAAATAACAGACAGATGAAGAGCAGGCCTGCAGACTTTATTGAAAGAAGATTCTGCTTGGATTTCTTGACAGGGCTCCTGGTTCTTCCCTCTGTTTCTTGAAAGAGACAGATCTTATTCTTTATAAAATCTTATTCAAATTAGCAGAAAAACGCATGGCTCTGCCCCATGATAACCAGGGTTCCAGATTTTCTTGGATGTGTTGGTTCCTCCACAGTGAGGCCATAAAACTCGTACATCATGATAGAAGGATCAAGGAGCAGAGAGATGACAGTGAACAACTCCTCCTGATACCTCTTCCTGGTGTCATACAGCCAGTCATTAGTGAACATAGAATCATAGGACCATAGAATCGCAGAATCATAGAATGGTTAGGGTTGGAAAGGACCTTAAGATAATCAAGTTCCAACCCCCTTGCCATGGGCAGGGTCACCTCACACTACACCATGTCACGCAAGGCTCTGTCCAATATGGCCTTGAACACTGCCAGGGATAGAGCATTCACAACTTCCTTGGGCAATCCATTCCAGTGCCTCAACACCCTAACAATAAAGAACTTCTTCCTTATATCCAATCTAAACTTCCCCTTGCTTAAGTTTGAACCCATTACCCCTTGTCCTATCACAACAGTCTTTAATGAAGAGTCCCTCTCCAGAATCTTTATAAGCCCCCTTCAGACAATGGAAGGCTGCTATGAGGTCTCTACATAGCCTTCTCTTCTCCAGGCTGAACAGACCCAACTTTCTCAGCCTGTCTTCCTATGGGAGGTGCTCCAGTCCCCTGATCATCCTCGTGGCCCTCCTCTGGACTTGTTCCAACAGTTCCATGTCCTTTTTCTGTTGAGGACACCAGAAATGCACACAATACTCCAAGTGAGGTCTCACAAGAGCAGAGTAAAGGGGAAGGATCACCTTCAGCCTGCTGGTTAGGGTTGGAAAGGACCTTAAAATCACCTAGCTCCAACCCCCGCGCCACGGACAGGGGTGCCTCACACTAGACCACACCATCCAAGGCTCTGCCAACCTGGCCTTTAACACTGCCAGAGCAGAGGGGCAGGATCACCTCCTTCAACCCACTGGTCATGCTCCTTTTGATGCAGCCCAGGATAGGGTTGGCTTTCTTGGTTGCGAGTGCACACTGAAGCCAGCAAACATAACATCCATAACAAACATGTTATGGATCCTGTAACAGCAAGAGACATATAAAGACCAGGTTTCTTTTATGACTCAAAGTTAAAATCAGGTAGTAGTCAAGTTAGCCACAGCTTTAATTCTGCTTCATTTTCTGCCTTTTTTTTGGACCTGAGCCTGTGCATGCATTTGCAAAGCCTGCTGCTTTGTTTCTTCTGTAACTTGCTGCAAAGCAGTATGGATAATCTACATTCAGTTAAACTTCAAAATCATGGTAACAGCCAGCCATATTCTTGTGTCATACCAACAAAAACATTGATTTTCAATTTATTGGTATTCTGCATATTTATGGATGTCATGTTGGAAGCCAGCAACTAAGCCCCACACAGCCACTTGATTGTTTCCCCCCAGCAGGATGAGAGAGAGAATCAGAAGGGTAAAAGTGAGAAAATTTATGAGCTCTGAAAAAGATAGTTGAATAGGTAAAGCAAAAGCCACACAAACAATCAAAGCAAAATAAAGAATTCATTCATCACTTCCCATGGGCAGGCAGGTGTTCAGCCATCTCCAGGAAAGCAGGGCTCCATCACATGTAATGGTTACTTGGGAAGACTAATGCTATCACTCCAAATGTCCCCCCTTCCTTCTTCCCCAGGTGTATATGCAGAGCATGACATTATATGGTATGGAATATCCTTTTGGTCAGTTGGGGTCAGCTGTCCTGGCTCTGTCCTCTCCCAGTTTCTTGTGCACCCGCAGCCTACTCACTGGTGGGTTGAGAAGCAGAAAAGGCTTTGATGCTGTGTAAGCACTGCTCAGCAGCAGGAAAAACATCCCTGTATTATCAACACTGCTTTCAGCACAAATCTTAAACACAGCTCCATACTAGCTTCTATAACAAAAAATAACTCTATCCAATGAAATACCAGCACAATGGGAAATATTTCAAACTGACAGTTTCCTTATATTTATGTTTGCACAAGCAAACAAGGCAAGATAATCACTTGGGATAAGCTTCAGGAAAATCTTGAACTGAGGAAATAGGCTGAGTGCTTTAGAAACAAGCATTCATCAAAAATCCCTTCCTGGAGATGCAAATTCTATGGGTTGGGTTTTGTTTTTTTTTTTTCTGATTTCAAGTGCATCTACAGAAATCAGAGAAACTTGATTGAATTAATAGCCTTTTTATGTTGAGTGACAACAGGATCCTTGCAGAATAATTTGCTGTACAGTCAAAGAATGTCAAGTGGTTGACCTTTTTCAAATCCACAACCAACAAAATTCATGTAAAAACCCTAAAGAATTCTTGCCAGAGGTAGAAGAGAATTTGCTTGGTAAGTCTGCTTTGCACATATTAAATTTGAGTAGTTGGGAGATCCTGTTAATAGCCTTGAAAACACTGAGTTCAAAGGTTTTTAACTGTTCACTACCTTCAGAGGAAAGGAACTATCCTTATTTACAGAGAAAAAAGAAGCAAAGAAAAAACATAATTAAAAAAAAACAAAACAAGCCACCAAACAAAACCACAGAAACGTTTCATATGTTTTGCATAGGGCTATTAGCTATGTTTCTAGATTTGAGGATTACCAGCGTACATTTCTGACAGGATAAACACTCTGCAAGATGTTTCACAATAAACTTGAAATATATGCTAATTATAGTTGAAAAGAAAATTATTCTCTAATTATCTTTGCAATCTGGTTACAAAATATACACCTGCATGTATCTTAATCAACCAAAATGATCACAGACATTTTTAGACTTCGTGTTTGAACATCTCTGTCTATATTTGTAAGCAGGTAATGCAGCCTATATATAAATATATACATTTGCTAATAGATACAGGAACAGTGTAGAATGACCATAAAAGAGATTGACACTGTTGCCTGATTATGTAGCAACATCGTTATGTGTTTGCCAGTTACAAAACCAAAAACTTTAAACAAAAAGGAAATTCAAATCACTGTATTCCAGCCTCTGTAACTAACGACTGCATTTCATTTAGTGAAATTAACTGTACACAGGTCAACCTAACAAATGCAAATCTTTGTTTCAGCAGTATCAGAAATCTTTGCACAGGAAGGTGGGTTTTTTTACTTTTTTTTTATACTTCAGCTTCAAATGGGACAGAGAAAATTTTCCCTGCATTTGGTCTCATGACAGAGATGTAAGAGATCAAAGTGCAGAAATTTTATATTTTAATTAAACATAAAAAATAGTTTAGAAATTATTAAAGTAGAATTCAATGATCCCTGGTAAGTCCAAGAGATACAATTATACCTGATTTCTGTCTTGAGATGTAAAGAACAGATAAATTAAGGTTAACATCATCAAATGCTTGTGGGCAGCCAACTTGAAACTATTTTGATATGCTAATAGATCTATATATGATAATTTGCAATTACTAAGCTTCAGTATTTTCCAGTCATATGCCTCCAGACTGACTACAGCACATGATCGTGTACTAATGTCCATTTGAGCATTTGGATTCTGATAAGCCATAAGTTTCTGAAGCAAATCTCCCACTTTGCAATACTTTCTGTGCATTTGGTCATTTTGCAACAGTCTCAGGAAACATGAACTGGATACCTCTTGATTACCCTGAATTGGAAGATGTGCTATAGGAGTGCCACTGCTGTGCTCCAGCTGTAGGGGTTTTCCATCCCAGCGACCAGACTGCACCACCTGTGAAGTAATACTCCCAAACCACACACAGAATATGTTTGTCACCAGCACCAAATACCTGCCAGGCCCATAGGCATGTTACGCATACTATGTGGTGCCTATACTTGCTGCACAAAGGAACCCTCCAGTGATACAATCAGTGGAATCTAGAGCACTTATCAAATGGTAGTATTTATGTTAAAGTGGGAGGAATTGGTTTTCATATTGTACATGTTTTGATACTGGAATTTGCTTATTATCAAGCAGGATTGCTGGTACACTTGTCAAAACTGAAATTGTAAGCACTTTGTTCTTATAGTCCCCTACCATATTTGCTACTCAAAGTCCAACTTCTTCCACAAATAAGTCAGGAACCCTAGTTATAAATAAATCCTTACCTATGAAATTGTGATTTCTTTGTGGAACACCATCTTATTCTGTGAATAAATCAGGACTGGTGAGGGCTTGCAGAGGGGGAGGGAGGAAGAAGTTAAAAAAAGGAGAATGAAAAGTTTTGTCTCACTTAGCTTTAGACATGTAAAAATTGAACATCTACTGCAGTCTAACTGTCTGAGGAGAAGTAAGTATCCTATAAAAGTAAACTATTCCATGTGCATATATTTTTGAAGTGGCTGTAGCAAGAACCTACACATCTAGCTTAGACTGGAAACCCAGCGTCTAGATGGCTGAATTTATGAGAAATAAATTCCAGTCCATGTTATTCTGTGATCCTAAACCTGATCAGAAATGCATAAAGCAAAAAAAAATTATTCATGGTAAGCTTTGATTTAAGGGTTTCAAATTACTAAATATTTCACTTTTTTACATTAATATTCTTAAATATGAAAAAAAAATTCTGCAAAAATATATAATGTATATACTAATGTAAACATTTAGATGTTCAAATTCTTACATCAGTTTGGTTTTTCGGAGTTTTTTTAATCTGAATTTTAACAAATGTGCTGAAGAAGTTTTCTTACTTTGGGATGGATTTTAGTTTTTTCCCCCCTAAGCTATTAATGTGAAATATTTAGCTCAACAAACAGTTCTCATTTCGCCAAAGATGCCAGGATTTTTTTATATCCTCGCAAACAATCTTCAAGCTTGAAAAGCTGTTAAATGATTTTGATTTGTAGATCTGTAAATGCTATTGCCAATGCCTAATAGATGCTTTATAAGAAACGTTAAAAAAATGTTGGCAACCAGCTAAATCAAAGTATTTTCCATCTCCACAGTCTTCATCCCAGCTCCTAAAACCTGCTTTCAAAAAAATTGAGAAGTGCTCTGATCTACAGGTTGTACCACATTTCAAAAAACAGAGAAATCCTGTTAACATGGACTACATCTCCAGCTGTGCAAAAAGGCACTTTGAAGACACATTAGTAAGTGGACAAGGCAATATGAAAGAGGCACCCTGCCAAAGGTGCTCTAGCTTCTTTCACTCACTTAAAAAAAAACAAGTGACCTGTTCAATTATTGACCACCTGAAACATTCTTCAGAAGGAAATATTCTAACGTAGTAAGCAAGTGTGATGCTCAATAAGAATTGCTGTCAGCATGCATGGTGTCAGCAGGTGAAATTAATGTATTTATTGCCACGTTAATAATGGATGCAGACTATTTAAAAAGAAATGCTGTTTCACCAATCTCTTCCTCAGGTCTTTAAATATAGATTATATTTTATTAATACATACAAATACATATTTGTATACAGTGCAATAATCATATAAACTGCTCAGCCTTTTTCAGTCTGAAAGCTCCTGCTTAGACATATATAGGAATAGGCTGTCTGAAATTTGTCATGTAAATAAGTACATGTTCAACATATAGAAACCAAAGGCTAACACAGCCAGATGTATACTCCTTCTAAATACCTGCATATGGGATGGTCAATGAAGACTGTATTTTTGAAAGGCATTTCCAATAACTTACAACAGCTTTTTTACATCACGTACAAGTATTGCATGGCTTTGATTTGAGATTCATTTTGTATTTTCAAATGTAGAAAGAATAGTACAGCACACAACAATGTCAAATTAAATGTAGAGAATGGGATAATTTGCCAAGTAATTTGTCCACACCAACCCATAAGGACCGAAAGTTAAAAACATAAAAGAACAGTCATACATTTTTTGTTTATGCGGAAACAAAAAAAAAGCATCTATTATGAAATAAATCAGTGGAAGTCTAGGAAGGAATCAGTATGCTCAGTCAGGAATACCTTTCTGGCATTTAGTTAGTGTGGCTGACTGTACACAAACCCAAGGTTTTCCAGTGCCCTTCAGAACTCTTCAGTTAAAGTTGGTATATTCCTTGATTACCTAAAAAGATTTATTCTCTTTCATTCCTAGATATTCCACCTATGGATGCTCTCTGCAATGTAGTATTTCTTGAAATCCACTGTTAATTTCTTCCATTTAGAGCAATGTGCTAAACCAATGTCCTTTATCTAGTACCGCATAGTGGTATACAAGTCAATATTGTACTATTCTTATTGTACTAATTGTACTAACCTTATATAAAATAAATATTTTTGTCTTTCTAATCTGAAAGTCCTCTTGGCATTTAAAATACACTGTGTTTGTGACACCTTTTTAGAAATTCAGCTTCTGTGGACAAGGCCTTGAAACTTGAATCAGGAACTGTTCACACTTTGAAGAAAGACACAGCTAATTAGGAGACAATAAAGATGAACATTTAGAATGATCACTTGAATTCTGTATCTATAGCCAATCTATACAAGTACATTAAATACCTAGCACTGAGATCAGCTGTCACAGAACAGATTGTGCCTAGGTTAGCTAGAGTGGCTAAAATACCGTGCTCACATCCCCACTGCAAGCTACGTGATGCGGGCCCCAACAAGGAGGATATCCTATACTGGCATTTCTACACAGCCATCTATATGACTCGGCAGCATATTATGCAATACACCCCTCCTTTGTGTCTCACATGGCACGTATGGCAAACCCAGGGGATTTAAAGGAGCCCTATGCCTGCATTCTTAGGTAAGGAGTTTCTGTTGAAAGGTCCCTCACCCTGCTTGTGGCATGCAGGAACAACAGATACCAAACATCAAATTATGGGTGCTCTCCTCCCTCTTCATCTGCCTTGAAAAGTCACATAGTCCTATATTCCTTGCCAGTAAACACTGAAAACAAGCTTAACGCCCACCAGAGTTCTCCCAGGGACTGACTTCTTCATATGATCTGATTGAAGTGGAATATTGGATAAGTGCTCGTGTGGCAAAGAAAGCCAAAAGAATCCTGGCCTGCACTAGGAAAAGCATTTCTGGCAGGTTGAGGGAGCTGATTCTTCCCTTTGAGGAAGAGAGGTGATCCTTTCCCCTGGTAAGGTCACATCTGGAGTGCTGGGTCCAGGTGATAAACAAGGAGGGATACAAGGCTAAAAAGCCAGTACAGCTAGACATAAAAGCAAATATGCTAGGCTGTGCAGCATGTTGACAGTGATCTCTAGCTAACATGCATGTAATTTTACTTTTAAAAAAATCAAATCTATTTGTATGTGGTGATTGTTGTGTACTGTTTCCTGCCTGCCATGTCATTTTGTTGTTGGTAATGTGGTAAACATAGCTAAAGCAAAATCTGCACCCCCAGCACACTCTTGGCCAATATCTCTGAAGGCTGAAGTTAGGGGCACCATCAAACAGCAAACAGAACCATCTCACAGACGCAATAGTTTGCACAGCAGTTTGAGCAGCAGGGCATGTGGAAGGGAGCCAGCAATTACTGAGGACAGCATGGGACTGCTCAACATGTAATGATGTGCCAGAGGGCATGAAATCCAAGCCCCAGCAAAAACAACTACCCCAGCACATAGAAATCTCCTCAGATAAAGCGTGGAATGCAGGGAGTATAGGGGTCTCCAACTATGTCTGAAGGAATTGAGAACGGTGCTCATGCCTGCATCTGTGCTCTGGTTGAAAATCTGTGTTATCTAGTAAAGAAGCTGCAGGAGGAGGTGAGCAGCATCAGGAATAATGAAAAAGAAATTGACAGAATCCTTACAGACACCCTGCAGAGGCAAGACCCCAAGCCCTCAGCTTCACAGAAGGAAAAACCACAGACTGTCCTCATTCAGGTGGCAAATGGAGACTCCTACGAAGGTGAAAGCTGGGAGCATGTGACTTCTGGCAGCAGCAGGACAGCTCCTTCTCCACACAAATCTGCAACTGCAGAATAGGCTTAGTGCCTTTGTATCACATGAAAGATAAAGCTCTTCCTGACTCCACTGCAGTGGACAAGCCTGTTATGCACCTGCATCAGAAGGAAGCAGTGGGTAGTAGCTATGGGAAATTCCTGACTGTGGGAAATGGAAGTCTCCATCTGCCAGCCTCATCTCCTACCTGGGGATGCATCTCTGCTTTCCAGCACCTTGGATGAGGAATGCTGTGACGAGAGTGCTGACATTGATCCAGTTCTTGGACTAAGCTTCCCTGCTGCTCATCTGTGTGGGCAACAACGATACTTCTGCGGTGACCTCAAGCATATCAAAAATCACTATTTTGCTCTAGATGCAAGGGTGAAAGGCATCAGCTTTTTGAGTACTAATGGCTACTAGGAAAAGATAGATTGTGCCTACCAAATACAGCAAAAGCATCTCTGTCAACAGGTTGGTGAAGCTAGTGAGGAGAGCTTTAAACTGGAAATAATGAGAAAGGGAGCAAAAACACACAGTTAAGTGAGAAAATGGTTGATGATGGTGGAAAGCAAAGGATGCATAAAGACAGTTACGAGAGACATCGAGAGTAGCAAACTGGAGCAAAAGGACACCGTTTGCAAATGTACACGCTCGAATGCACACTGCCTGAAAAACAAACAGGAGTAACTAAAGCAACTCATTCGGCCACATACTATAATGCTGTTGAAATAGCTAAGACATAGTGGAACATCTCACATGCCTGGAGTGCTAAATGGATGAAAGCAGACTCCTCAGGACAGGCAGGTTTGAGGGTCAAGGGGTTTCCCTCTATTTGAAGAAGCAAGTCAAACATGCAGAGTTATTGTATGGCATGTATGATAGGCAGGTTGAAAGCTTTTCCTCAGGACCAGGTAAAAGGTCAGTAGAGTTGATGGCATGGTGGTAGTTTGTTACAGGCCACCCACCCTAGGCAAGGAGTTGTTGTCTAAGGTGCCAAGAGCAATTAGAATTTCTTTCACTCAGGCTAGTTTTTTAATAATATCTTTCAGCTATTAGGCTAAACATGTCAATACCAGCTACTTTCAATTTCAGATACTTCCGCTGCATTTAAACTGAAATAAATGTTCACTCATCTTCACCTTTCAACCTTCAGTTCCAGCTTGTTCAAACAGCAAACCTGTTGTGAGCCCTCGAATTCCCAGTCTGATGGAATATTTGAGTTTCTTTCTCATAGAAATCAGAATTGATTTAATTGATGAGTACCTGGAACTGGGAAGTGTCTTTGGGTCCACTCTGTATACACAGCTTTGTTGAACTAACCTTTCCATTTATAGCTTAATTTTGGATGTTGTAAAGATGAAGAAATTTATGCTTAAGAATCTATATACAGCTGGGCAACATGGTCTAGTGCGAGGCGTCCCGCTGGAGCTAAATGATCTTAAGGTCCTTTCAAACCCTACTATTCTATGATTCTATGATAATCTGATCTCCCATTACCATGGATAACTCAGAGGAGTGAGACTCAGTTATTTATACCAGAACAAAAAAGTTTTCCACACCTATGATATGTCAGTTTCTGCTCCAGATAAAAGCATGCATCTTATTTAAGATCTATGGCAAATGTACCAGCTCAGTGTAGATATCTCAGGTACTTCAGGGTCTAATAGTTGGCACTAGATGTGTAGAGTTGGCAGCTGAATTGGGGTTTAGATTTCCACTAATTATAACAGAGATTTAATACCCATCTCTAGACACACAGATTTCAGGATTTTACTTTAAGTTGGAGATTATTCTTATCCTACCTATTAGGCTTCATTTCCATTGCTCACCATTAAGCCAGTATTTGAAACGTCCCACAGCACTCAATGTCATCTCCAGCTAGATCTCTAGAATGGGACAGGTTTCACTTACATGTCATTCACATACCTGCATATCCAAAATATCCCAAGGGATCCTGCTAGCTTCACAGCATTGAGGTTATTCAGATATGTTAGTTACCTCTAACAGCATTAAGCACCTGTGCATGGGGAATTTATTTGAGCCCTTAAAATGTGTCTAGCTACATCTTAAAGAATCAGCTCCCACGGATTCATTTTGCCTTTTCTGATTAGTATCTATTATTATTATTATTATTATTTTTACTTTAGGTGTCCTAAAATACTAAGACATCTGCACAGGACTGCAGATTGGACAAAAGACGTATGGGAGGACATAAGACATAGACTCATCTGGAGTGGAGGAGCTGGACACTAGGCACGATGTTCTACCAAGTCTGAAATAATTCTAGATACTGATGCTTAAACTACTGATTCATGCCTCCATGTTTATTAACAGTATGTAGGTTTAGACACCCTAGATAAACAGGTTTGTTCTGTGCCTGACAAAAAATATTTAGCTTGTTCAACTTATCCTACAAGGAGTTTTATTTAGGAGTGTGTATGTAGTTGACTGGATATTGAAAATGTAAATGCAAATTAGGTTTTCAAGTGGGACAGACTGCAGACTGCCATTATTCCTAAACAGGATGATCTAATCTGAAGATTACAGATGTGTTTTATCAAAGGCAGATATTTATCTGATTCCATGTTCAAAAAACGAAGCAGGTCCTAGGCAAACACAAAAGGTGAAAAACGGATAAAAAATAATGTTTTGAACTATGAAGTATCTCTTACTTTTTGTCACAAAATCTATAATATTCATTTTTCTTTTTCTGGCTGCAGGGAGTCCAGAGGTCTCCCACTCTTATCCTAGCATTTGACCTGCCATTTTAATGCATTTATTGTGTTACTGTTTCCAGATGGCTTAGACTTAGTCAAAATTTGTTAAGATATTTTTACTGTGCTTCTGGTCAAAATATGTAAAATACAGTGCATCAATGAGTTTTGTTATTTGCCATAATTAAGGATAGTATCTTTATTAAAAATTGCCAATGAAAAGTAACTCAAAGTATCCTGAATTCATATGTAAATGTTAGAAGTGATTGATTTTCATTGCATGTTGCCAAACACTTTCAAGAAGGGGAAAATGGATGACCCAGGGAATTACAGACCAGTCAGTCTCACCTCTGTGCCTGGCAAAATCTTGGAGCAGATTCTCCTGGAAGGCATGCTAAGGCCCATGAAAATCAACAAGGTGCTTGGTGACAGCCAGCATGGCTTCACTAAGGGGAAATCCTGCCTGACCAATTTGGTGGCCTTCTATGATGGGGCTACAGAACTGATGGACAGGGGTAGAGCAGTTGGTATCATCTACCTGGACTTGTGCAAAGCATTCGGCACTGTCCCACATTACATCCTTGTCTCTAAATTGGAGCGACATCAATTTGATGGATGGACCACTCGGTCCACACAACTCCAAAAAGGGAGTTGTCTCCATTAACATATTAAGTGTTACTGTTGGATATTCGCTGATACCTTTCAACTGTTACATGATGAAAGTGCTGCTTCACAGTGAGTAAGCTGACTCATGCTGCTCTTATATATCTGCTGCACTGGCTGTGTTGCACAGACATCAAACTGGTGTATAGATTTCTTCCTAAATTATTATGTTCTTCGTACTGGGCATATCTACAAACACATTCAAACTTGTTGTTGTCTAAGGCACCAAGAGCAGTTAGAGTTTCTTTCTGTAGGCTATTTTGTATCTCAGTGCCAGTCTTATTAATATTATCAGGTATATCACTAGAAACCCTATAGAGTTTTCCAGCCTTTCAAATGCTGCAGGATTTCCATCTGTCCAATGGTCTTCTCTATTTACATTCTTAGATAAATAAAGGAGTCTAGCCTATTTTCTTTAACAAAGGCCAGGAATCATTTGCTGTATAATTGTTAGGCTCAACTGAAGTGTAACTAAAGCTTCTCTTCAAAGGTCTCTCACCACATGTTCTCTATCTATCATTCCCTGTATTATTTACTATTTTGTAGGTTTAACTGGGGCATTTCTTACACCCAGATGGCTTGTTAGTTTGGCATTCAGTACCTTTATAAGAGACTGAACTTGTTTTTTTTCTGTACTAAGGTGATGTATTTCATATTTCTCTGCTTGATGGATGTTTTGGCACATATATACTTCATGTTGATATCTCAAAACATCTCTCATCATATCTAATGATTTCTAAAACAAAGGTGGGATCTAATGTATGGAAGTGGCAACATAAATATGGCATATTCTGAAACATAATATACAGCAATCTTCTGAGTGAAATATACACAGATGTATGTGGTTTTGAATAAAATTTCTTATTCTTGAAGTTCCAAGAATAGGAAATATCCAATTGATTACAGCTTGTTTTTTATTCCTTTGCTTTATTTTCTTACCTTTCCAGCACTACCATAATATATCAGAATGGAATCAGAATGTGATATTTATCTACAAATGTTTACTCACTAAATAATTATTGTTTGAAATCTATTGCACACTCAGAATAATAATATGATTCACAGAAGATCATATCTGTTAACTAAATATTATAGAAAACTATCACATTTTGGCATGAATAAAGAAAAAACAAATTATTATTGTTCAAAATTTCTGAATATTCTCATCTGATTTTCCCCTACATTTTCATTTCAGCCATAGAATTAATGAACAAAAACAGAATACTAAATGAAGTATAAGAAAGTGTTATTGTGGTCATGAAACATTTCGTTTTTTGTCTTCAGTACAATACGAGGGACAAGACATTCTGATATACACTTTGTTTTCTCAAGAAGCAATAACATTTCTGAAGAAGCAGCTTTATATTTAGGGAAGTCATTAAATAGAATTTTTTGATAACCACAGGTTAAAAATAGGGAAAAAAAGTGAAAAAAATCTTTCTTATTGTGCTGAATCTGGATGCGATGAGTTAATTTTCTTCATAGCAGTCTGTATGGCTGTGTTTTACATTTGTGATTTTAGATTTTAGATCAGTTTTGATAACACACCAAAGTTTTAACTATTGGTGAACAACACTTGCCTAGCCTCAGCATTTAAGGTCTCACTCTACCCCTAACAAGCTGGGGGTGGGCAAGAATCTTGGAGGGGACACAGCTGGGACAGCTGACCCCAACTGACCAAAGAGGTGTCCCAGAGAGTATAACATCATGCCCAGCTATAAAACTCTGGTGAGTAAGAAAGTAATGGGTGCAGACTTGCTTGCCAGCTGAGGTCAACTCACCTCAGTTACCGTTTAGGCAAAATAAAAAATTCACCAATACTCATATATATACTTTTTCATAAAAAATTATGAGACTCATTTATGCTAATACAAGATTCTGTCCGCATCCTTGATTTGCAGTGCTCATACCTGACCTGGGCTGAATTACATTAGTCTCTGAAATATTCATGACTTTATATGTAGCGATGTCTTCTCTCTAATATTGTAAAATTTCCATTTGCTTAGATATATCGCATTGAAATATCCACCCTTTCCTGCATTAGCTTTTATATAACTGTACTGCTTAGGGGCTCTTGTCACAATCTAAGTCTCCCCTGAGCAGTACAAACACTGAAAAAAACCAGGAACTTATCTCAGACATTTCACAAGCTAAGCATAAAAGAGGATATTACTAATGCAAGAAGTTCAATTTGGAATACAAAGAAGCAGTGAGATGGTATTTGTCATGATATTAAGTATTTGTTTTAGTGAACAAGTTGAGATTGTTGATGTCATCTTCCTGGACTTGTGCTAAGCATTCGACACTGTCCCACACAACATCCTTGTCTCTAAATTGGAGAGACATCAGTTTGATAGGTGGACCACTCAGTGGATAAAGAACTGGCTGGATGGCCACATGCAAAGAGTTGTGGTCAATGGCTCGATGTCCAGCTGGAGACCAGTAACTAAAGGTGTCCCTCAGGGATCGGTGTTGGGACCGGTATTGTTCAACATCTTTGTCACTGACATGGACAGTGGGATTGACTGTGCCCTCAGAAAGTTTGCCAATGACACCAAGCTGTGTGGTTCGGTTGATATGCTGGAGGGAAGGAATGCCATCCAGAGGGACCTCGACACGCTTGTGAGGTGGGCTGATGCCAACCTCATGAAGTTTAACCATGCCAAGTGCGAGGTCCTACACCTGGGTCGGAGCAATCCCAGGCACAGCTACAGGTTGGGCAGAGACGAGATTCAGAGCAGCCCTGCAGAGAAGGACTTGGGGGTGTTGGTCAATGAGAAACTTAACATGAGCCAGCATCAGTGTGCCCTCGCAGCCCAGAAAGCCAACCCTATCCTGGGCTGCATCAAAAGGAGCACGACCAGCAGGTCGAAGGAATGTGATGCTGCCCCTCTACTCTGCTCTTGTGACACCTCACTTGGAGTATTGTGTACACTTCTGGCATCCTCAAAATAAAAAGGACATGGAACTGTTGGAACAAGTCCAGAGGAGGGCCACGAGGATGATCAGGGGACTGAAGCACCTCCCGTATGAAGACAGGCTGAGAAAGTTGGGGCTGTTCAGCCTGGAGAAAAGAAGGCTACGTGGAGACCTCATAGCAGCCTTCCAGTATCTGAAGGGGGCCTACAAGGATGTTGGAGAGGGACTCTTCATTAGGGACTGTAGTGACAGGACAAGGGGTAAGGGGTTGAAGCTTAAACAGGGGAAGTTTAGATTGGGTATAAGGAGGAAATTCTTTACTGTTAGGGTGTTGAGGCACTGGAATGGGTTGCCCAGGGAGGCTGTGAATGCTCCATCGCTGGCAGTGTTCAAGGCCAGGTTGGACGAAGCCTTAGGTGGCATGGTTTAGTGGGTGGTGTCCCTGCCCATGGCAGGAGCATTGGAACTAGATGATCATAAGGTCCTTTCCAACCCTAATTATTCTATGATTCTATAAGTGTTAAGAACAAAACCACAACATAATGATACTGCTTATCAAACATTTGTGGCAAGGGAGGGTGGGAGGAGGCATAAAAGAGGTAAAGAGATTTATTATTTCAGTTATTTATTACAGGTCATAAAGGCCTTGCTGCAGCATGCTTATAAAGAAATGAAGAAAATTTTAAAAATATATCAATGAATGTGGCTGACTCACCAACTTAGAACTTTTCAGAACAAGAAGTCAATTTATAGATAGGGACTAGGATAAATTGGCCAATTCTCCCCAATAGCACCTGGCCCTAAAAAAAAAAAAATCTATAAAATTAAAATACCTTTTGGAATAATGCAGTCCAAAAGAAATGTCAAGAAATATTATCTCAAAAATATGGATAAAAACATTTATACAGAATAATGAATTTTAGCAAAATGATGCCCCTAAAATATCAGACAGGTCAGGTACTGTACAGACAACAATGTAAGTTAGTTTCATCTTGGTGCCCAGAAAGATCATGGAACAGACCTTCTGGAAACTATGCTAAGGCACATGGACAATAAGGATATTATTTGTGACAGCTAACATGACTTCACTGAGGGCAAATCGTGCCTGAAAATGGCCTCCTACGATAGGGCCACAGCATTGAAGTGTAAGGGAAGAGAAACTGACATTATCTACCTGGATTTGTCAAGCATTTGACACTATCCCACTCAACATTCTTGTCTCCTAACTGGAGAGCCAAGAATTGAATAGATGGACTTCTCGGTGCTTTGAGCACCCTGGTCTAGTGGAAGATGTCCCTGCCCATGGCAGGGGTGTTGGAACTAGATGATCTTTAAGGTCTCTTCCATCTCAAACCATTCTATAATTCTATGATGTGTCACATCACAAGGATTGACATCACACTCTGCAAATGTGCTTTGAAGGGGCAAAAAATAAGAGACAAAAGGTATCAGCTTCAGTTTTCTTAGTGTTTTTGTCCCTTTATTTAATACTTTTCACACAGTATGAAACAGTATGACTTAGTAAAAGATCAATAAGAGAAGTCAAGTTTCACTAGGAATTACATCCTTATTTACTTGTTAAGCTGGTAAGGCTTTATATTTCTAAACTGACAAACTGCAGAAGGATTATGAAGCTTTTCCTTGGAATCATAATCATTGTAATGGATTCAAAAGACCTTTTTTAACATAAAAAAATAAATATCAAAGTAAGAGAAGCTTTCTGTAGTGCAAAGACAAAATTCAAAAAGAGACTGAAATCCAAGTAACTGCTTGCTTTAAAAAGTTAAAGACTAAAAAAGTCTTCCATTGTGAATGAACTATTTTGTCTTACATTAAAATTGTATTCCTCTGTTAAGAGATCTAGCCTTTTTGCCCCAGAAGGTGAAAGTTAAGCACACTTTTCCTGTGAATCTATATATGCCCACAAAAGCATGTATTGCAATGTTCAATGTGTTTGTTATACTTCATGGTCGTTAAAGTATTCTGTGTGACTTTCCAAGTCATTGAAACAATATTTGGTCCATATTTAAATCTATAATTAAGTTTAATTAATCATTGTTAGCAGTACATATTTTTGCACTTGACTATAACATTAATGGTAAGTTCAAAAGGCAAAAAAACAACCATATTATCCACTTGCTAATTGCTACCATAGCAAACAATGTGTTTCAAATACTGTTGCTATATACATTTATGCATACTTACATATACAAGCAAACACAAACTCACAGCTCTGTCTGTTTTTTGTATATACAAAATCTAAAGGGTTTTAATACTATAGGGTTTGTTTTTTTTTTCAAGCTAGCCTAGAAGGTATATCAAAAAATTTCAGACAACTTCAGACTTCACTGGAATAAAGTTACGTCCAGAACACTCTGCAAACCTTCCCTATGGTATTTAAATTTAATCATAAAAATCTGTTTTCATATTACATTGTGCTCATAACGAATATTAGTTTGGGTGATTCAGAGTTTTCAGTTCTGTCATTCCAAGTCTGGGAGAACATCAAGCAATTAGAAATCATGAAAAGTCAGAAGAATAGTCCTGTTCATTTGTTCAGCATAAACAAAAATAGAAAAAAAAAATTACACTTCTACACTAATTTTTTCCAATTATTTTTTAGGCCTGACATTAAAATAATTCAAAACAAATTTATTCTTGCTGCTGCATTTTTCAGGTGGTGAATGTATCTGGAACAGATAATGCAATACTTTTTTTTTTTTTGGTATCACAGTGGATGGGAAAATGTTGGAAGCTAATAATGTGTCACATCCCACTCATCTAGCACTGACAGCATAAGCTTGTGGCAGATGGATTACAACACATACCCGTTGTGAGTGTTCCTAATGTTCTCAGGTCTCACATGCAGCTGAGACATGAGGTGGAACTGATCTGTGGCAAATTAGTAGAGGTTATACAAGTCTGGTAATAGTATAGAAAAAGTGGATACACTCCATGAATTTGCGTGTTTTAAAGGATAACACGTAGTATAATATTTTAAATATTATTAATTAAGACAATGGGAGAATATTGTCACGGGAAAAAGATACTGTAGCTGCTGCCAAACTGATTTGCCATTTTAAAAAAATAAAGACAAAACAGGTTTTTTGACAGTTAGGAAAAATGCTTTTGCTATAGTACAGAACAAATGGTTCGGATAAGAAAACCCATTACAGTGCAAAGACACAATAATCTTTGCAAAATCTCTGATTTTTTTCAGAGCTTTCTGATTATTCAGATGAAAATTTGTTTGTAACATTGGTATGGTTTTTTGATTTTTATTTTTTTTAATTGTTGCAGTCTGCATATTGAAAATTAAGTATGAAATTCCTTGTTATCTTTTTTTATGAAGGGCAAATTGTTCAGTGCTTAGAATCAGATTTTCAGAATACAACTGAGGATGGGTTTTACAAAAAAAAACCTCAATTCCTTCAAGATTCACAAACGGACACAGTCTAAAATTCTCAGCATCTGAGTGTTTTTACTGTGATATCATCTGAAAGATTAAAAAATAATAAAAATAAAAGGCCTTTTGAACCTCATCACTGATCCTGCTCAATTACTGATGCAGTGTATGTTTGTTCTATTTCTGAAATACTTCAAAAATTACATTGAGGAAAAAAAAGACACTGAGAGTGTTCTAGTACCAGTGAAATGAGCCTTAGTGTACTAGTTAGTCTTTAGAGACAGGACAGACATATGTCCTGAGTTAAGTAGTGAAGTTTAATAAAAAGTCTGTTCATCCTAAGCATAGAAAAGAAAGACTTGCATTTCAATTTACTTTTTAAAGATCATATTACTCTTTAAAATTTCATTGCTGGTTCTTTCCTCTTGAATATAAATTTCTGTTATCCTAGAATGCATCATTAATTACCATAATCTTTATAATTTTGTTGAAATACTTATCAGCAGTTTTGATGTACTTCAGTTTGAGTTCCTTGGTGTTTTAATCATTTGATACAACTTTGCACATATCCAAATTTAGATAACCATAACTTGAAACTCAGGTTCCTATTCCATTTGCACAAAGAAAATATAATTTCTGCTGTTTAGAAGGATGCTGACATTCCATTCTTCAAATGCCAAGATCCTAAGGAATCTAGGAGTTCTAGCTAGAACTTTTAAGCTATTTCAAGGGCAAGCTCCTGAAGCACAGGGGATATCTCTGTCTAAGTTTTAGACAGCTTCCAGTGCTTCAGTATCACATAAGGTTTCTTCAATAGCTCTGTTTTTCAGAACAGGAAAACCAAGCAATTGTAGTTCTATTAAAAAAAAAAATAAAAATCATGAGAGTGTAAATCTGTGCAACTGAATTAAATCTTTTTTTTTTTTTTTTAATGTGCTTAACAGTGATATGTTTACACATATGTTTTCCTATATGCCCCATGAAATCCACACATCTGCATTTCAAATCACAGCTGGACAGGCAGGGAGAACCACAGAGTGGAATAAATCTTTGCTCCACACAGTCATCTACACATATCCATGTTAGAACTCTGTCAATTTATTAATTCAAGCTATCACTGATTTCTAATCTGATGCAATTGACAATGTAATTGACAGGGTGCTCATCTAGGATCCTCTTTCCATGAAAAGTCAGATGAGGTGAACTTTTGAAGCCCCATCCAACATGAACTGTTCTATGATTCTGTATACTACTGGTTCTACCTTTTCTTATGCTTTCCACAATAGATGAAGTGTGCTGAAAATGAGGGTTTGTTTGTCTGAGGATTGTACCATGATACTCCATATTATTGGAACAGAGAGTGGGAAGTATTCATGTCACCTAGCTGTAAACATCCAAAAATTAGATGTTTAAACTTGAAGTGCCTATCTTCACAATCAGGTAGAAATAGATACTTTAACATATAATTGCGCCAGACATCTTTGGTTTTGGCATAGACTGCACTTTCTATTCTGAAAGAAGTGAAGGACTAGATTTGCTAACAATGGCAGTCCCACCACATAGGAATCACTTTAAATATAGACACTTTCCAACATTCTTTATCCCTAAAATAGGTTTGACCATTTAGGGTCTTGTTCTGTAAACATTCCTGCAAATACTTAACCATTTTAGATACTGAAATCAGTGCCACTAACTCTCTTTTGCATTTAAGGATGTCTGCACTTCTTTTCTCATTTGAATGTTTCCTAATTGGTCCCACTTCTGTTTATTATCTTATTTTCAACACTGCAGAAACACTAAACACACAAAGTTATATTACACTGCCAGGTGCATAACTGGCTACCTCTTCACCTGCAAGCCAAGGGGTAGTAGTTTCTTCTAGAAGAGACAGGTCACATCTGCATTATAAATCATTTGACACTGGATCCCAGCCCGAGCCTCACATAATGGGCTATAGTTCTAAGATGCAATTATAATGTTTTATAAGTTTCTTTCACTATAAAATGCCTGAAATGATAACTAAGCAAATCCAAGCACTGTTTTTATAGTAGAAAAGTAATGACATAGCTTATATGACACAGTGTTATACAAGGCTGCCAGGATTGCTAGAAGGGCACTTGAGGATTTTGTAGATTGAAGGAGTATAAGCATTATACACTCCCAATTATAATAACCATAGTGAAGGTTGTTTTTTTTCCCACTGGAAATGTGTTCTTTAACTTAAAAATTTAGTCTGGGAATAAACATTCATACAGTATGAATGATAAGGTGCTCCGGGTATAGAGAGCTAAGTTCTTTGACAACACAAGTAGTTCTTTTGATATTGAGCTATTGGCATAAAAATATATTTGTTTCATTAGTTAGGAATGAATCCTTTCAAGTAATAGTTCCTACATGTGAAAAAGGAACAAGCAATATATGATCCCATCTAACCAACCTCAGACACCATTACATAAAGAAATTTCTAAGTTTGTCTACTCTGAATATAGGCCAAAATCCCAACCTCTTTCATTTAATTTTCAATTTGTAATGAACTAAGGCTTCCCACAAAAGATCAAAATATCTTTTTCAGCTTGCACAGCAAAATACGCTGGTACTGTGGCCTTGGATCTGCTCCAGTTATTTAATTAGATTTTCAGTCCACAGGAAAGAGCCTAGAAAAAGCACCGTTATAGCTATTTTTTACAGCCCTCACTCATGTTCTAGGAAACACGTTTGTGTCTTTGTCCAGCTGGTACTCAGCTGGTCATAAAATGTAGAACAAGTTCAACAAGAATACGTATAGAGAGAAACCTGACTTTTAGAAAACAGATGAGTCTGTTTCTGGACAATAACATTCTCACAGAGTGTGTGAAAGTGGGTTCAACTTATTCTGTAACAGGACAAATACAGGGCTAAACCTGACAGTGCAGTTGCTTGCCACTCATGATAATAAACTAAATGGGTTCCTTAAATGTTTTTTTTTGTTTCCATAAAAATCTGTTTAGGATTACTGCTGAAAATGGAAGAGATTACCATTAGCAAAGAGGGAGACTTTACTGTGAAAAGACATCTCTTTTCCAGGGTCAATTATTTGGTGTTTAATAATTCTTGTTTGCAAGCTGGGGCAACATCTGTGAAGACTTCATCTCCCTAAGTCAAATTACTTTCCTCAAATAATATCAGTTATTTTTTTCATTATGGTCTGTGTCACAAAAGGTCAAGCAGAGAGTTTCTTGTAAAGGAATATAACATCATTGACTTGCATAAGGGAAAGCAGACAATGTGCTCTGTCAAGATTGTCTACAGAAAAAAAAATATTCCTTTGAATTATTTAAATTTTACTGTCTTTCAATTTCCCCTTGAGTTTCTTTTCTTTCAAATTATTTAGATTTTTCTAAAATTTTTTTCAACTAGGCTTGACATTAATATTAATAAATAAAAACATCAGAAGCAATTTCTACTGAAACAAAGCTGAATATATCTGCAAAAATTTGTCATCTGGACATTAAAATTGGATAGGTGGATTGCCCAGAAACATGATGAAGTAAGCAAGCTTGCAAGAACTGATATAAAAACTGGGTCCACATAGTTTTTTTTATAGACAAGTAACTATGATTTCTGCCATTACCAGTAAAAAGTCATGAGCTTTGTACTGACCTGGCAATGTAGGCACTCAGGGCTTCCCCAAGCTTGCCTTGGCATAATCTGTTTTCAGTGCACAATAGCAGACAAAGGTGATTGATATTAGCTTTTATAATAAGAATAGTATTAACATGGCTGTGAGTGATAGCACAACTGTAACAGGATTATAAGAATTTCTGAATTTTTATCATAGTGTTAAAGTATTAATTGGGCTTTCAATAAATTCTTAGCTTCATATAAATGATGTACTCTTTTTCACCCACAAACAGATTTTGAGGTAACTTTGTAGTGAATATTTGTAGGCTTTTTTAAAAAGCATTTCTTTAATGGGCCTCCATTCAGGTGGGTATTAAAGACTACCTAAGTTCAGCCATGATATTGTGCTTGAAGGGTTTTTTCACGATGTATTGCAACATTTCATCTAGAACTGACATTACACCTACACCTCATTCAACATCATTCATCAATGTCAGAAGCTTTACTGCATACCTTCTTAAAAAAAAAAAAATAAGCCAGTAGCCCTCCAGCAATCATAAATCTTGAGAACTTCTTAGATTTCAAACATATGATATATTCTGTCTATATTTCTAATGTTGCTGAATTCTATATCAGAAAAGCACATTATTAGCTATTTTAATATGAAACTACTCAATGATCTAGAAGCTAAAGGTGTGCTATTATTTCTCCTTTATAGAAGGGAAATGAAGGTGCAGAAGTGTTAGGCTGGCTGACAGGATCAACTGTCTGAAATGAGAGATGGACCTCTAGTTGAGCCTTTGCATTCATTGCCCTATCAGCGGGTCACCAGACATACATGCAGAAATCAGAAATGCGCGCTTATTAAAACTAAACTGCATTGATATCAAACATAGTAATACTTGCTCAAATAAACATTTGATTAAAAAATGTTCATAAAATATCTGCTAATTTTAATTTCTTCTAGATCCTTTGCATGCACAGAGCTTCTTTGATCACACTTGTGTAACTTTAAATGAAAGCAAACATGATTGAAACACAAACTTCAGTATTTGGAGAGCAAGATAGTAGAGAGAATGTTAACAGAGACAAAACTAGTCAGAAACCTGATTTTTGGACATGGTGCTGAAAGGTCACAGAACAAAATAAAAAAGCATCTTGTGAAATATTTTCAACAGTTAATAAACACTGTTTTTTTGAGCACAGAACCGTGTATTTTTTCAGCTACAGATTCCCTAGATATTGAACATTTTCAATAGCAAAGGACATCTTATCCACAAATGTAATGGTGGATATTCAGCTAATTAAACCAATCTAATAAATTCTATAAAATTGTTTGACTTTACCCCATTTTATATGCCAATGTGTTAGTATCCTATGCATTATTACATGAAGAAACACATTAAAACTTGTAGCAGACATACAAAAGAATTCTTACAGACTTGCTTTTGTTGATGTAAATAGCCACAGAGATGGCTATCAAATATTTCTATATAAAGTTTAGTTTAATTTTGGGTTTAGACATCAGTAATTCCAAAATATCGATTTCTATTTTGTGCGTGTGATGCATTTCTTCTATTTATTTCAAGTGAACAAATCACCAACTAGAATTTATTTCTATGGAAACAGCTGATTTTTATTTCATTCACTGAAATGATTGCAAATTTTACCTTAAAAATATGAACTTTTCAGTTTTCCATATTTGTGGAACTATTAAAATGTGAATGATGATGATTAAACAATAAAATACTAGATATCTAATTACTTAAGTTCATTGCTTTTGATCCTTGGTAGTTTTTTTTAAAAAATGTCAGATGTTTAGAGTCTTACATGCAAATTTTGGTTTGTTTACAAATGAATGTTAAAAATCCTTGGCTTTTATATTTATTTTAAGGTATGGTGTGACTGGAAAGGCAGTCTAAACGTCATTTCTTCAGACTAGAAGATGGTATGTAGATGCACCTTGTATCCAAATCTTAGAATGTATACTTTGCTTTCAGTGTTAGGTACTATACTGCAGTTCATCATACAAGAAATATAATGAATTTCCTAAGTTTTACATCCATGAAAACCAGTATGTTCCAGCTTTGCCTTGCAAAATGTATTTCATAGGAATATACAGAGAATCCTTGCAGAGTCCATTAAAGAGTAACAAACAGACTGATTTTTGTTTCATCATGGTGTCCTGTCTATTAATTGGGAGGATCACTGGATTTTACTGTAAGCAACAGTAACCGTGATATAATGAAAAAAAACCATTCTTTTAAGTAATGGAATATAGCAAGTTTTTGGTTTGGTTTGGTTTGGCTTGAGATTTGGTTTGTTGGTTTTGTTGTTCACTTTTCTTTTCAATAAAAACATTGATTCTCTATACAACAGAAAATAAACATGGGTGTCTCTAGTGTAACTACAGTTTAAAATCCTGGAGAATGGTGCAATAGTACATAGGATTAAAGCTCACTATAGACACAGTACAGCACAGGGATGTAAGATGCTTATGAAGAACAATCAAGGAAGAAGTAGAGACAGATTTTTCCTCTGTATTTGGGACCTCTCTACAAAATGAAAATGAGGATATGTCTGTCTGTTAAGAGTATCCTGTCAAGCTGTATTCTGCTTATTATGAATGAAGTCTGTAACAGAGAGCCTGACCAAGAAGAGATACTGGAAAAAGACTTATTTAAAATAAAAATAAAAGCTAAAAAAAAAGAAAAAAAAGAGGAGGGCAACGTAGTATTTGGTATCTAGGAGGTTTCTAAGCTGTGCTAGTAGCTGTATCCTCTTATGTTTGCTAGAAGGACCAATCAAGGTAATGCCTGCTTGATCTGCTATTCACAAGCAGAAGTGGTGGTGAATGAGGCACCAAGGACATGAGTGCCTTGGTGCACAATGAGGCACACCATTTCTGCTTGTGAATGAGGCACAAAGGACAACACTGAATCAATCAAGAAGTGACTGCATTCATGATGCACAAGGTGGTTGGAAAGGCAAGCAGTTGATTGGCGGTTGATTTTGAAGCACAGTTGTTGAAAGCTCAGGATAAAATCATCCAGTTGCAAAGGAAAACTATCAGATTTTGCAGAGATGCTCTTAGTTAAGCAGGGAACTTCATCAACTAAAAGACAAAAACAACACATAGAAGAAGTGGGAAGAAAGGCAACAAAAAAGTGCTTAAAGAGCTGGCTGACGGGATTGCAAAACTGCTGTAAGATGGTACCTCATAAATAGATAAAGGCAAATGTTACATTTGCCTTTAAGAAAGGCAAGAAGGAGAACCTGGGGAACTACAAGGAAGTCAGATTCACTTATACTTGATGAGGTATGTTCTCTTGGAATGCATTTCCCAAGACAGAAAATATAATAAACAGCATTTAATGAGGGCAACCTGTAAGCGGCGAGGAGAAGCAGACAGGCCAACCCAATATGGGTGATAAGCAAACTTCTCCTTTATTTGTGATGCAGTTCACACATATATATAGAAGTGGTATTCAGCCACTCCTCCTTAGCACCACAGTATTGGTTAGCCCCACACAGCTTCCTCCACATTCTCCTCCCATGTCCGGTTTCCGGTTACCTGTGGGGGCCACCCCCTGCCTTGCTCGCACAGTCCTCCAGGGCTCTATGGTCCTGCTCTTAGAGTCATTCTGCAACAGCAACCCATGCTTGACCAAACTGATAAATGATTGATGACATGGAGGTGGGGAGACTGACAGACTCAATCTACATTGTGTAGTAAAGTTTCTGGTTTTGTCATGTAAACTAAGAAAGTATTAGCTAGATGACTGATCATTTAAGTAGGCTGAACACCAAAATCTCCCACTTCATAATCATCTGGCTATAGTAACGATCCAAATAAACCTTTAGGAAATTTGAAAATATACCAGATAAAGTCTGGAATGGTGAAAAAGAAGGGTTTACATGCTTGCACGTGTTTTGTCTGGAACACGTTTAATTTTCTTCATGGTAATATGTATGGTGCTATGCTTTGGATTTCTGTTGAAAACAGAGTTGGTAACACACCTATGTTTAGACATCACTGAACAGCCTCAAGGCCTTCTCTGTTATTGCCCACTAGTGAGTAGGCTGGGGAGCACAAGAAGTTGGGATTTGATAAAGCTGGGACAGCTGAACCCAACTGACCAAAGGTATATTCCATACCATATGACAGTGCTCAGCAATAAAACGTGGGGAAACAAGGAGGAAGCAGCAGGGGAATTACGTTTTTTTTATGGCATTTGTCTTCCCAACTAGCTGTTACACTTGATGGAGCCCTGCTTTCCTGGAGATGGCTGAACAACTACCGGTGATGGGAAGTAAAGAATTAATTCCTTGTTTTGCTCAGCTTTCACATGCAATTTTGTTTTACATATGAAATTGTCCTTATTTCAACACATGAGCTTTCTTGCATTTACCCTTCCATTTCCCTCCCACATTTTGCTGTGAGGGAGTGAGTAAGCAGCTCTATGGAGCTTACCTGCTTAGTGGCCAGGGTTAACCTACAACTATCCTTTTTGGAGCCCGATGTGGGCTTTGAAGAGTTCAAGAAAATGACAGATTTGATTGGAGTGGGAGTGTGCTAGATGGAATTTATAGCTGTTATAGCTGTTCAGGTACTAACTGGCAGAAACCCGTGTTTGCCATGGGGCTTGCTTTCCTTGCTGTATATTAGAGTCTAGTGCTTGTTAGCAGCTGCTTTTTGCTTTTGCTGCTTGCTGTGACACTGATTTTCTTACTCTACTATGCCTGTGAACGTTTCGATAACAGCAATTAACCTGGGCTGTGAGATGACCAGGGCATTGCAGCTCTTCCTGTGCTGGAGTACTGAACGGACTGGAACTCCCATGTGAACACACAGGTCAAAGAGTCTGTGACCTGTGGAGAAGTCTACATAAGAGCAGTTACACCCTGAAGCATATCTGGCCATGGGTAAATCCATGTCAGAGCAAGTATACCTCAAAGATTCTGTGGCCATGAATAAGTCCACACTGCAGCAGGTGCACACTACGAGACTATGGCCATGGATAAGCCCATGCCACAACAGGTACATCTAAAAACATCTGTGACTGTGGATAAATCTGCGATGCAAGCAGGTGTACACTTGAAGGGACTTTGGCTTATGGATAAGTCCATGCTGGAGCAGGGACAAGGGGAGTAATTTAACACAATGTTAAATCCTGCAATGTGGTCCAAAGGGACCAAAGGTGAAGTTTGTAATGGATATACCCTTAGAGTGTTGCAATCCATGATTTGAGTCACATGAGATAGGAAGTACTATAGCAGGGCCTACCTGAACCAATGCAGAACAAACCTCACATAAAGCAGTGCAAGTTCAGCAGTGAAGAACTTTATATCCAGAAAGATCTTGATGAGCTTGAAGACTGAGCAGAAACTTCATGAAGTTCAGTAAGGACAAGAGAAGCACCTTTAGAAGCTAAAAAGTAACTCGCTGAATATCAGCTCTGCTGGAAAGGACGAAGGATGACATTGAATGCCGCACTCCTAAAGCTGCAAAGCATTCTAACTAGCAGTAATTCAAACCACAGATTGGACTACATTTGTACAGGTATCATCAGCAGATCACTCAGATTACCAGGAGCCTTGAATACATGACATGTGAGGCAGGTTTGGGAGAGTTTGAACATTTTCACCTGTTGAATTGGAGGCTCAGGATATCTAATAGTTTCCTAACACTATTTGAAAAAGCTACAATGATAGTGTCAACAAACTCTTCTTGGTAGTAGCAAATGATATAACAATGGATAATATCCACAGATTCCATCTTGGGAGATTTTGAACATTATAAAGAAATTTTTGCATTAGACGTTTGGATGAAATCTGTTGTCCAAAGAGGCTGCAGAATATTCATCCTTGAGTTAAACAGAGGAAGTTAAAACTGACCCGGTTTTGTGATGACAGTGGTCACAATATGAGTGGCAGTTTGGATTAGATTACCAAAATTTCTATGATTATTTTAAAAATGAAAAAGAGACAGAGACACTTTATTTCAGTGAGAGAATTGCAAACAATAAGCAGATGCTTGAAAACTGCCTGGAGTTAAAAAAGTTTTAACACTTCTGTGAAGGGAAGTTTGTTAGTCTGAATTTCATTACTGGGACACATTTATTATTTCATTCTTTACAGACTAACAAGAATAGCTATTGGATTATGAAGCAGAGACATGGATGGAACTGGACATCAGAGCTGTTCCATTTTTTATAGTGAAAATTTTTCAAAAGGCTGAAGTGGGTTCCTGAACAAATGTAAGTTATTTGGACAAAATCAAATATTTTTAATAGATACTCAATTATGTCTTAACTTAGTGTGGGGCCTGTTAATTTGATTATAAATTATTTAATGATTATTTAAGAGACTTTCACTTTGAATATCAGCCTACTAGTCCTGACCTCACTTCAAAACTATCAATGTAGCAAACAAGATTGTATTGAAAGTCTTGAGAAAGATACTGTATTTGAGGAGTTAGTGATCTTGATCAAGCTGTGTCTGCTTTGTCTTGAAAAGCCTGCATGACAGTGATGCACGGATATACTCCACAACTTGTTAAAGTTGTAAAGTAGGTATGCTTTTTATTTAGCACTGAGGCACGTGGGGGATAACTCCTCCAAAAACATGCGCACCTCAGAGTCATTTCCCCTTTACATTTATCCTCTAAAGTTATACATATGTATGAGGTTGCACAACATGGCTATACATATTCATGTCCTATCCCCACTTCGTATTATAATGAGCTAAGAAGTCCTTTGTGCCTGTGCAGTGCCTCTTAGTGGTCATGGGCGAGGGTCTCAAGATGAAGTAAATGAGTCTTCCTCGAGCCTGGAAGTAAATGAGTCTTCCTCGAACCTGAACTTTTCTCCTCTAGTCGTTACACATGCTCCCTGGAGGAGAGGTCATTGGAGGCTTGGTCATTGTCCAAAGCGCAGAGGTAATTTCAGCCCACCTAGGCATCCAAAGGATGGGAATCAAGTTACCGTCCCTACTTCTTAACAATATCTATGTCCTTATATCTTGTCCTAGCATAATCGTGAACGAGCAATGATACTGTTAAGCAAGCAGCCTGATCTACCCGCTTGTACACTGCAAGTACGATAAGCATGAGCAAACAGTAATATTGTTAATTAAGCGGTTTGACCTTGTGCATTGCAAGTACCATAAGCATGAGCAAGCAGTAACATTGTTAAGCAAGTGGCTTAACCCTAACCCCCCTGTACATTTGTTAACCGTTTGCATCAACGGTGAGTGATCACAGTGCAACTACCGCCGCCTCTCCCTCCCCCCCACCCCCTCTCCCATATAATAATGCAAAGGTGTCTGCTGGAATACCCTGGATAATTGCTAATCATGGATACAGTTCCTAGATATGTGTAGCTAGAAATGATCTGTTAGTCATTATGAAAGACATAACATTCCTGCCTACCAAGGCAAGATGTATAATTTTGTTTGTATGTGAGGAGCCATGGTATAGGGGCAGAGGTGAACCTCTTCACAGATGGGATGTGCACAGTGTGCTATGGGGGGATACATGTGGGGTCTTCTTCATGCTACACAAAAGCAAGTTCTCAGTATCTTAAGGGAAGTTAAATTTATCTGCTATGTATATTTTTCTTCCTATTTGTGTCTTATAATTAAAGCTGTTTTATGTGCTATTTACTCTTGTACCTTTCCTATTGAGATCCAGAAAGAATCCTGCATGTCCTCCAGTGCAGAACAGTCATGAACAAATACATGCCTCCTGAAGCACATTTTAAGGCCCACATCTCTGAAAAAAACAGGCCTACATCCATTATACCTCAGAAAATGTGGCCTCAATATAACCTAGTCAAACCACCCACATGTTTATATAAATACAAAGTTGGAAAAGCTGTTCTTTTCTCTGCTTTTCATAGACTTCTCTGTTTTAGACAGCTTTCAGAATAATAATAGACATGCACAATCTGGAAGTCTGATGTTTTACTTCCATGAAGAAACAATCCCTCATCACTTACTACTGCTACCAGAAGCAGCAGGCGGAACAGTGTACCTGGCTGTTAAAATTGCTAGAATTACAGTTTAGAGTTTAAAAATAACAAATCATTTAACTTCTTTATCAGTATGTTTTAATTTTTTGGTATATTTACGGTCTTTTATGTTCTATCTTGGACTTTTATTTTTTTCAATTGTAATTTTAGATTTCCTATGGAGCAAGCTTGAATTTTATAATTTTTGCTCCTAATAAAAAAAAATAAAATAAAATAAATTGTTATGTATTTTTCTGAATTCCACAGCCCTCTGCAAAGGGGTTTATCAAGGTAAAGATACTCAAACACATTTATGTGCAGTCTGATGCACTTGTATTTTATTTTTAATTTACACTGGTCAGAGATGAAGGTTTCTGCTTTTTTCCAAAGCCATAGGTACTCTAAAAACTGTATTGGAAATAAATAAATACAAACAAACAAAAAAGTGCTTGTGACATCTGAGGAGAATGTGGTCTAATGTGTTATAATTTTAATAGCTTTAGCAAAAGGGTCACGACCAGTACCATGCCAAAGGGTCAGCAGACTACTAAAACTGAGGCTCACAGTTTTGTATTGCTCATTGGCCGATGGACATCCTGAGATTGATGCGTTGTATATTTCCTCAACAGCTGCCACTTTTATTACTTGCCACTGCAAGATATAGTCCAGTGTATATCAAGTTATATCAAAGCAAAGTTGTACATGTCACCATCACCAGAAACCGTATTTCTTTGAATTTTTACATGTAATCATACAAAGGGGAGATATTTTTGTTTTAATTTATTTTCTAAAACAAATATATTTTTTAAATTGTACATCGCTGGTTTAGTGCTTGAAAAAATTTTTGAGCTTTCTGAACAGTATTTGTTTTTCAGAATTTTTTTTTTTTCTCTTCAACAGACCTTATAGAATGGCATTTACAGTGCAACTCTTAAGTTGCCCCTTTGTTATTAAAATTGCCTTTAGTTTTTTTCTTGTGCCAATTTCTGTTTAATTTGCATTACTGTCTTACAATACAATTTTGTACCTACAAGCCGAAAATCCAGCTACTTATAAATGGAATAGCGAAATCTTATGCTTTTAACCATCAGAGATACAAAAGATGTTATATAACCAGATCTTTATTTAAAGCATCTGGGAACTGATAATATTTGCTAAGCAAATTCTGTATCAAAATTACATACCAAATTCTATCCTTAAAATAATTTACCCAGAATAAACAGACCACTGTATCTGCCATTACACCTCCACAACATCCTAGCTAGGCTCATAAACTAATTTAGGACCCCATAGACATAGTAGAAAATGAAAATTAAGGGACAGGGAAAAACATTGTTCTCCTGCCTTGGCAAAGACTATATTCCATTCCTTAATTTCTTTAGGACATGAATTCTGCTAGGTCTGCTTTCAGGTCTAGCTCTCAAGAGAACACTTTCCATATGGCACAAAAACTGCTGGAAACTGTCATGTGTCAGAAGATCATGCAGTTTGCGTGACTGTCTCTTCTCTAGCAGCTGCCATTTCCTACAGTGAGTAAGACCCTTTTTTAATGTACTCCTTGTCAGTCATATTACAGAATATTTACAAAATCTTCAAGCGTGCAATCTTCAAGCTTGCAATCCATTAAATGAAATTCTGCCCACATTTAAAAAAACAAACCAAACCAAACTCCAAGCAAAAAAAAGAACACAAGCCAAAACAAAACTGAAACAACCCCAGAAATCTCCCCAAAACCAACAACAAAACAAAAAAAACAAGCAAAAAACAAACAACACAATTTTCTGCTGCTTAATGAACTTCAGCATTTCAGAATATTCAGATGATCTAGCATCTCTGTATTCCTTGCCGACTAAATCACCTCCCTTTTTAAATCCTCTGTAATGTATCATAATCACCTTGGCTGTCTTCTTACTTGCTTCCCTTTTTGTTTCTGCTTTTTGCTGTTTGTTTTGGTTTGGTTTTGTTCTTTTTTTTAGTTTAGACTTGCCTCACCACTAGAACTTAGTCCAGACTTAAAAATGCTAATTAGTGCAGTTACTGGGAATCCAAATATCAGGTTTTGAGACTCATTCACTAGCTCACTTTTTTTTCTTCCTATGCTGATTTCTGGAATCACTGATTCTAAAGGATATGGCCCAAATTCCTCTTCCTACAGTTGCAAATATTTACATCATAGTATAAGAAAACAGACATGAAAAATTAATTCTCCACTATGAGGATAGTGAGACACTGGAAGAAGTTGCCCAAAGAATTTGTTGATGCTGCATCCCTGGAAGAATTCAAGGTGATCTTTAAGGTCGCTGCCAACCCAAACTAATTATATGCTTCTATGAAAACTAATTTTGTGTTAATGCCTAGTTCCTGGAGGAAGCTTACAGGAGGCACTAATGAACCAGTGATGTACCAAATGTAAAATACAATGTCTACATTTTCAGTCTGCTATTCCAAAAGTTCAGCCATTTGATCTTAATGGAATGGACAACAGGTGGAGTTCAGCACATTCGGAAGTGAATTATTCTTCATAATGAAGTGTCACTATATAGCAAGATTATGTAAGTTTTCATTATGTACAGTCACAGCTCATATGATTCCTTTCTAAATCTAATCCCATGTAAATGTCACCCTGTTTGTCAGCAGATCTTGATCAACATTTGATGTTGATAATTTTATTAATCTGCAATAATCACCATTTTTCCCCAAAAGAAAAAGTGCTCATATATTAACAGCAACTAGCAACTGAATTATTAACTTGAAGCAAATTCTATTACCTGTACCCTTTTACAGTATGAAGACATAGAATCATAGAATCATAGAATAGTTAGGGTTGGAAAGGACCTTATGATCACCTACTTCCAACCCCCCTGCCATAGGCAGGGACACCTCACACTAAATCAAGTCACCCAAGGATCTTTCCAACCTGGACTTGGAATACTACCAGGAATGGAGCATTCACAACTTCCCTGGGCAACCCATTCCAGTGCCTCACCACCCTTACAGTAACGAACTTCTTCCTTACTTCCAATCTAAACTTCCCCTGTTTAAGTTTTAACCCATTACCCTTTGTCCTGTAACTACCATCCCTAATGAAGAGTTCCTCCCTAGCATCCTTATAGGCCCCCTTCAAATACTGGAAGGCTGCTATGAGATGTCCACATCCTGATTTCAGTCTTGAAGGAAGTCACTGTTACATTCAGATGAAAAAGCTTGTTTTGTGAAAAAGCCTCATTTATTCAACAGATGTTTGTTTTTAGAAACAGTGTACTTGCAAGTCTTTTGAATGATTTCTGAATTAAGATAAAATTCTTAAAACAGTAGGCTTTGAAAAGACTCAAAACAAAGGAGAATTTTTTGGGGAGAGTTTTTTTGCTTGTCCATTTTGGGGAGGTTGCTTTTTTTAGTGTTAGGTTAGTTCAGCCTAGTTTTTAGTTTAGCTTCTTTTCTTTGAGAAGGTAGATGAACCAAAAATGCAGTTATTCACTCTGCTTCAACACTGCCATGAGGACACGGGAAACTCTTATATGTATGTATCACTACCAGCACCTCTAATTAAAATTCTTTAGAAGCTCAAACTTGGTGCTTCAGGCACACATGCAATTTAGCATTAAGTCTGTGTCCTGGGTTCAGCAGTAGCAGTCATGTTTTTGTTTTTTTTTCCTTTGCGGTAGCTGGTGCAGTGCTGTGTTTTGACTTCCAGCCTGAGAACAGTGTTGGTGAAGTCGATGTTTTCAGTTGTTGCTAAATGATGTTTACCCTGACCAAGGACTTTGTGAGGCTCATGCTCTGCCAGGGAGGAGGGGAAGCTGGGAGGAAGCAGAGATGGGGCGCCTGACCCGGGCTAGCCAGGGAGGTATTCCATACCACAGCACGTCATGGTCGGGGTGGGGGGTAACTGGGAGTAACCCGGAAGGACACGGGCTTCCGGGTGGAACTCGTTTTCTTGGCCGGTGGTATCGTATTCTCTTCCCTTGTTATTTTCCCTTATCATTGTTGTAGTTGATAGTAGCGGTGGTGATTTGTGTACATTGGTTGCTGGACTGTTCTTGTCTCAACCCGTGGGAGTTGCACTTTTTCGATCCTCCTCCCCGTTCCTCCGGGAGTGGGGAAGGGGAGAACCCCGGTGAGGGGGGGGGGACGACACGGACCTCGATTGTTGTCAGCTCGGCACCACTCACTGGGAGTGAGTGAACAAGTTACCTGACTGGGTTTAAACCACGACAGTCTGTAGTTAGATCTCTGTTCCTTCTTTCATTCTAGTATATGTAGGCTTATTAAGAGATTATCTGCTCAAAGAACAAAAAGCCCTCTAATATTTACCAGATAATTCCAAGTTAAAACAGTAATTTGATTATGAAGTTTTAAAAATAATTCCTAAGTACTTCAGTTCTGGTGTGAAAATAAAGGAAGTATACATTCATTAATTTACTTCCTTGGAGCTTTTGTTCTCCCAACCATACCATTATTATGAACTTCAATGCTCATGTCTTCCTAACAGTGACTAGATGGTGAATTTTCAGTGAAATGTACCTTCTCAAAATGAGGCATTCAGAACTGAAAATAGGACTGTTAGCTGTCTTGCTCAGCATCTTCTTTTTTATTCCTCTAAAAAGATTATAAATGAGAGGCATATAATGTCTTTATCTAGGAGTAATCTGATCTAAATGTCTGAATGTCTACCTTGCTTATGCATAGGCCCTATTTAGATGGCTAGCTTATATACAGACACTGCTGTGATGCAGCCAGGTGTCCAAATATTTCCACCACTGTCTGAAAAAGCATGAATTCTAAGTGAAGCCCAAAGAAAGGTTAAGAACAAACTTTTGAGCTGGCAGTTGTCTGGCCATGAATAAAAGAGCACCTGCTTTACATACCTAGTGAGTCTGCAGACAGCATGTACAAGGAGAGAGAAGAATGAGATGGAAAGGAGTTTCTGGCTTTATCTTATAATATGATTTTCTCTTCTCATTTGTTTATCTTTGAAACTTCATTTCAGAGAAGGTGTTACTATATACAAGCTAGGACACAGAAGAAGATAGTCTGAATTTGAAAGGGAGAAATCAAGTTAGAAACGTTACAGGCTACATCTGCACCGTCTCATCCTAATATAACCTCAGTTCAGTGTGAAGTGATTTGAGAAGTGGGATAAATAGTGAAAGAGATTTGGAAGTTTTTTTTATACAGAATCACTGACATGATACAATTGTGAAAGTCCTGTGTAAACCTGGAGTTGTGGTAATATGGTGTAAAATCTTTGCCAGTGAACAAGAGACATGAGAAAGCACTTTTATATTTACTTATCTGTCACAGTATTGGCCAAAAGACGGAGCATTCTTTTTCCACAGTTAAATTGTTATTTTCCTCTGTAATTATAGTTTGCTAAGGACTATACAGCTTAAAAAATTTTGGACCACAAGTCCATGTCTTTCTTATGGAACAGGGCATTCTTCATGTGGTCAGGAATAGTTCTGAGGAGGATTTCTGTTAGCACTCCTTTTTTTTTTTTCTTTCTTATATAAATAACAGTAGTATTCTTTAGGCTTAGAAAAATAATTTTAAAGATGTCTGCATTAGAGACTAAAAGCTACCATAGAGCATTTTAACAATTGTTGATTGCCTAACCTGTTTCTTTGGAACAAAGATTGGATATAAGGAGGCAAATTCTTTCCTGTTAGGGTGGTGAGGCACTGGAATAGGCTGCCCAGGGAAGTTGTGAATGCTCTATCCCTGGCAGTGTTCAAGACCAGGTTGGATGAGGCCTTGGGTGATATGGTTTAGTGTGAGGTGTCCCTGCCCATGGCAGGGGGGTTGGAACTTGATGATCTTAAGGTCCTTTCCAACCCTAACTATTCTACGATTCTATGATTCTAAGGTTGAGATCAGAAGGTATGTCATTCTGGTTTTGTATCTTTACATGCTTTAAAATTGCTCACTTGACTGAAAGTTTTAGCACTTTAATGTTTTAAAAGAAAACTCTGCCAATCCCTTTTTTGTCATCATTCCTGAGTCTGAAATCATTAGACTGAATTTAAATATAGCAGTAAAGCCCTACTACAAGCTTTGATCTTGCTTTTTCAAACGACTGTACTTGCAAAAGGCACAAGCTGTGTTTTGGTACTAAACACACCACTACTGTGGTTTCCCATTATTTGTATTTATGTAGCATTCATTTTCTCTTCTGTTTTCTGTCCTCCATATGTAGAACAAAAACTTGACTTACTGCTTACTATGTACACATGCAGCCCTTATCCATTACTGAAATATAACCTTTTTTTAAAACATATTTTAATTTTCAATACAAAAAAGCACAAATAGTGGCATGTTATACATAATACAGGCTTAATTTCCTGAACTTCTTGAATAACTAAGTATTTCATTACAAGCAGAAGATAGGCAGTACTATTACTCATCATAAGAGATGCTTTTTGGAAATAGAGTACAGAAGAGGAATCGTACATTAAGAATATGAATCTGTTAATTAGCTTTCTAATGTAATTCACTCAGTAACGATCCTATATTCAATACATAACCTGTTTGTTGTTTCAATAATGCCTTGGAACTATACAAAGTGGGCTGCACAATGTAGGTGTAGTAATGAAAATACTTATTTTACCTTTGTCTGAGACTTTCAGTACCTAGGAAATGGAGTTTGCCCAGCCGTGCATTTTCTAGTATTGGCTATATGAGTAAGGAGTAGTATCACAACTCAGCCATACATCACATGGACATCGAGATCAATGAAAACTGGACTTAATTCTGTAGGCATATGTTTTTTTTCTTCATATCCAAAGAAAACAAGAGTTCTGAAATACAAGAGGACAGGTGTTACTCCTAAAGTTTACTGTGGCAAACCAGGCCAGGCAGAGTCTATAGAATAGATTATTCACTCTGATCTTAATTTTACAGTTTTGTGCTACCTTTTTCATGTTAATGTAGAATTTCACACTCTGCTGTTATCTTCTGACAAAAGCCTAGCCAGAAGTTGCACACTGGAATACTGTGTTTTGCAAACTAATTGGTTGCAAATGCTGGTATTATGTTATGCTCCTGAAAAAATTTGTCATCTGAAAAAGAGATCACAAGCATGGTTTTAGTTCTAAAAAAAGAGTGATTGAAGAATTTCTTGAGGCCCAGCACTTTAGTAGAGTACCAGCTGCCATAAAGAAGATGCAGCCATAATATTGTCATCATTTATGTCTAGGAGTGAAATTCCATCATCTAAAAGAAACTTCCCCAATATTACTTCATGACAATGCTGTTGTGTAAGCAGAGGAGGAACAGATTTATTTGACCGGCAAAAGAGATTTTAGGGAAGGCAGTTCAGGGAAACACCTGTGAGGAGTAAGTTTTTGTCCTATATGACATCATGTCTGATTACAGCTCTGACTCAACAACCATGACAGAGTTCTTTCAAGAAACTATAGGATGACAGACATACAGTGAATTTGATTCCAGGTTTGTCTTCAGCCACAGTATGGTCTCTCATGGTGTTTGTGGGTCTGCAGATGCACAGTCCTGCCTGGACAGATGTGTCTGGTGGGACTGCTTCTCCCGCATTTGTCTGGGGATATATTATATTCTTCATCACCTCCTGCTTGATATTTGTTCTACCCTAACATGACCACCTCTGTCATGACGGTTTAGTCAACTGTGGAGCTGTATCTTAAAGCTCCTTGAAATGAAAAAAAAAACCTCTTTCAGTCTGTTATTTTTCTCTATAAAATCCCTGTAATTATCAGGGATTAGTACAACTAATGGGATAATGCAATGAGCCGGGTCTGCATAGATCAGCACTGCTGTCAAAAAAACTGTCACATTATATGTTTTCTAATGTATTTAAACACTAGACTCCTTTTACTCGAGAAGTGCTTTGATACATGGCATACATACGGCACCAGTAATTCTTACATGATCTTTCCTCTACAAATGGAGAATGTCTGCATTTTCAGCTTCAGACATATTTCATCTATCAGACTTTTATGGCATCTCAATGTAGAGAAAATCCACATATTAATAAACCAGATGTACAATTCTCTGCTGGAGTTTTAATCTGCAGAACTTTGTGAAAGTTCAAAATTATTTTATGTTTCTTAAAATTACCTTATGGTAAACCAGCCTGAGTAAGAAATCTTATGAAAAAGATACAAATTCTGAGGAAAGTAGGGTTCAGTAGTATCTCTGTCATCTGAATTAGAACATACAAACGTTCCTTCTAATCAATTGAAAGGATGGTGTGATTTATCTTACCATAAAGTACATGGCTATAATGAATCAGAGAAAGCACACCCTAATATGGCCATTTCTCTTTATGGATTTTGAAGGAGACCTAAGATTACATATTTAGATGTAGACTTTTACTTTATACATATATATGGAATTAGCCAAAGGAGACAAATCATGTATCAAGGCTCTGTTCTTTAATGTCAGTAGTAATTGATTCATACACTTACACAATTACCAAAAAGCAGTTTTGGAGGCTTAACCTTGGCTAAAAGCTAAACTCCCTACCCAGTCACTTTCTCACTCCCTCTCTTTAGTGTGACAGGAGGAGAAAACAGGATAAGAAATCTCATAGGTCAAGATAAAGGTATAGAGATCTCTTAAGCATCTCAACTTGGTAGAGTTAGTTTAATATTTCCAGTTAAGATAGATTTGGATAGTGAGAAACAAAGACAAACATTAAAACCCCACCTCTTCTCTCCCCTTTTCCAGGCTCAACTTCATTCCATCACTGCCAAATCCCCTCTCCACCCTGTGCAGCACTGAGAGGGATAGAAAGCGGTATGGTTGGTATGTAGCAGTTTCTCTCTGCTGCTCTCATGCTCTCTGTGGGCTCATCCCATGGGATGCAGTTTCTTCAGGAGAAAAATCTGTTCCAGTGTGGGCTCTCCAAGGGTCACATTTCTTTTGGGAAATATCCAGCTACTCCTATGTGGAGTCCTCCACAGGCTGCAGCAATTATCTTCTCCACTGTGGGCTCTTCCAAGGGAATACTTGCTCTACCATAGTCTTCTTCATGGGGTACAGGGTAGTTTCTCCTCCACCATGGTACTTTCCACAGACTACAGGGAAATACCAGCTCCACTGTGGTTTCTCTTCATGGACTGCAAGGGAATTTCTGCTCCAGTGCATGGAGCAGCTCCTCCCTTTCCTTCTTCTCTGACCTTGGTCTTCACAGGACTGTTTCTTACTCTTCCCTCCTCCTCTGTCTTTACAGCATTTTCTGTCATTTCTTAATTGTTTTTCCTATCATCTTGGCTGCGAGTCTCAGCCATGCCCTGCGGTGTGTCCATTGAATGTAGCTGGAACAGATCTGGCTGGAACTGGCTGTGTCCAGGATCGGACAGCCCCTGTTCTCTTCCCAAAGGAGCCACCCCCACACTCCCCACCCAACCCCAACCTTGACATGTAAACCAAATACAATAGTGTTTCCAATAAGTTTATAATAAACTCCAAGTTAAAATAACATGGAAAAACAATTTTGGTAGCTTATGTTCTGGAAGGTCAGATTGTGTCCTTGCCAATGGCAGAGGTGTGCATGTGTGTGCATGTAATTTGATGATATTAAAGTCCTTAACATTCTATGATTCTATGGTTCTATGATTCTATGATGTTATGATTTGTGGGTCTTCCAACTAGTAATACAGCAGTATTTCTAGTAATGATACACTTCTAAAGAAAACAGTTTGCAGAAAACAGTAAATTCTAAGAATGTAGAATGATAACTATCTAGTTTTGGATGTCATGGGAGGATCACCCTGTAAGATTTGGGACTGTATTTAAAATAGATACTTCCAGAAAAACACTTCTATTTGAAGAGGCTTATAGAAAGTTAATCATATCAGCAGTGTAAGAAAGATTTCATATCTAAAGTAGCATTCAGGCATCAAATTGTTCAGTGGTTTTCAAGTAAATGGCAAGGAAGAATGACATTGTTATGATATAGTCTCAAAGAAATTTCAGTAGCTACCTCCAGTGATGGCTCAAGGAGTAATGAGAAGATCGGATGCACAGATCAGTGGGGCTGAAGATAAAACAGGATACCCAACAGTGAATTAATATTAAAATCACAGGGTATGGAATAATGCCACTTTTTTCAAAAAGATTTAACTAATCTAATTAAGAGGCAGAAATGAGAGGAGAAATTCTGTGACTGGCTGTCAGCACTGAAAACAGAAGGAACAATGTGTAGCAAAATTACTGTAAATGAATACACTCAGATCAAGACTTAAAATGATAACCAAATTGCACATATTGTTTGCTACTCTATCAGTACTGAGACTGGCTTTCTTTATATTCACCATAAATCAGTCAATAATCCTGAGATTTTACAATGAACTGATGAAAAGCAAACATGAGACAGTACAGGCAGCTGATTGTAACTGCTTCTAAATCAACTCAGTGATACGATTTTTATGCACATGCTTAAAAAGTTAAGTATTTTTTTCTGTCAGGTATGGAACAAGATCACAGAATCACAGAATCACAGAATCCCAAGGGTTGAAAGGGACCTCAAAAGATCATCTAGTCCACCCCCCCCTGCAAGAGCAGGGTAACCTAGAGTATATCACACAGGAACTTGTCCACGCGGGCCTTGAATATCTCCAATGTAGGAGACTCCACAACCCCCCTGAGCAACCTGTTCCAGTAATCTGTCACTCTCACAGTAAAGAAATTTTTCCTTATGCTCACATGGAACCTCCTATGCTCCAGTTTACACCCATTGCCTCTTGTCCTATCACTGGACATCAATGAAAAAAACCTAGCTCCATCATCCTGACACTCACTCTTTACATATTTGTAAACATTGAGGAGGTCACCCCTCAGTCTCCTCTTCTCCAAGTTAAAGAGTCCCAGCTCCCTCAGCCTCTCCTCATAAGGGAGATGCTCCACTCCATTAATCATCTTTGTGGCTTTGCGCTGGAATCTTTCAAGCAATTCCTGGTCCTTCTTGAACTGAGGGGCCCAGAACTGGACACAGTATTCCAGATGCGGCCTCACCAAGGCAGAGTAGAGGGGGAGGAGAACCTCTCTTGACCTACTAACCACACCCTTTCTAATGCACCCTAGGATGCCATTGGCCTTCTTGGCCACAAGGGCACATTGCTGGCTCATGGTCATCCTCCTATCCACCAGGACCCCCAGGTCCCTTTCCCCTTCACTACTGTCCAGCAGGTCAGCCCCCAACCTGTACTGGTACATGAGGTTGTTCTTCCCCAGATGCAAGACTCTACACTTGCCCTTGTTGAATTTCATCAAGTTTCTCCCTGCCCAACTCTCCAGCCTGTCCAGGTCTCGCTGAATGGCAACACAGCCTTCTGGTGTGTCAGCCACTCCTCCCAGTTTAGTATCACCAACGAACTTGCTGAGGGTACATTCAGTTCCCTCATCCAGGTTGTTGATGAAAATATTAAACAGCACTGGTCCCAGCACTGACCCCTGAGGGACTCCACTGGTCACAGACCTCCAGCTAGATTCTGCCCCACTGACCACAACTCTCTGCCTTCTTCCTTCCAACCAGTTCTTGATCCACCTCACTCCCTGACCATCAAGCCCACACTTCCTTAGCTTATCTATGAGGATGCTGTGGGAGACAGTATCAAATGCCTTACTGAAATCAAGGAAAACCACATCTACCACTCTACCATCATCCATCCACCTAGTTACTTCCTCATAGAAGGCTATAAGGTTGGTTAAACATGACTTCTGCTTGGTAAAGCCATGTTGGCTGCTCTTATTGATCCCCTCATACTTGATATGTCTAGAGATGGTGTCAAGAATAAGTTGATCAGGGTTAAAACTTGAAATTTGTTTAACCCTTTGAAATAGAAATAGCTCTGTTGAACTTCTTCAAATGATTGCGTGAATAAGGTAGTAAAATCACAGAATCATAGAATCACAGAATAGTTTTGGTCATCTAGTCCAAACCCCCTGCAATGATCAGGGACATCTTCAACTGGATCAGGTTGTCCAGAACCGCATCCAGCATGGTTTTGAATGTCTCCAGGGATGGAGCATCTACCACCTTTCTGGGCAACCCGTTCCAGTACTTTACCATCCTCATTGTAAAGAATTCTTTTCCTCATAGCCAGTCTGAATCTCCCCTCTTTTAGTTTAAAAACATTACCCCTCATCCTATCACAACAGGCCCTGCTAAAAAGTCTCTCCTGATCTTTCTTATAGGCTGCCTTTAAGTACTGAAAGGCCTCAATAAGGTCTGCCCTGCGTATCTCTTCTCCAAGCTGAACAAGCCCAACTCTCTCAGCCTTTCCTCACAGGAGAGGTGCTCCATCCCTCTGATCATTTTTATGCCCCTCCTCTGGACCATCTTCAATAGATCCATATAATTCCTGTACTGAGGACTCCAGAGCTGGCTGCACTACTTCAGGTGGGGCCTCACCAAGAGCACAGCAGATGGGCAGAATCCTAGACCTCCCTTGACCTGCTGGCCACACTTCTTTGGATGCAGCCCAGTGTATGTCAGGCCTTCTGGGCTACAAGCATGCACTTCTGGCTCACATTCAGTCTTTCATCCACCAGTATCCTCAAGTACCTCTTATATCTCCCAAGTCCTTCTTATTTTTCCCTGCCTTCATAACTCAACAAGGGTTTTTCTACAAACCTAGTCATAGTCTAATAATATTGACAGCAGTTGCTAAAAGCTTAGTCCAGGATGCTCACATAAAATACACTTATTAGTAGCATTTGAAACTGCAGGTTGGCTTTCCCTCTCCCTCCCTCCCCCCGCTTCCTGCCCCCCCCCCGCTTGACTTTTGTGTGTACACAGATTGTGAATGTTTATGTATTGGAGAGAGACATAAAACAGATAGATACAATATCCACAACTCTTTTTCTGCGTAAACTGTTCCAGAGGATCTCACATCCCCAGTCTAGATGTTTTCATTAGCACTTCCACTTGTGAGCAATAGAACTGTTTTATGTTTCATAAATTTAAGAGTGGTCATACTTGTCATTTCATTGGAGTAAAATGTGAAAAAGTGTTGTTAAGAGGTATTATATTGAATTTACTGGACAGCCATAGAAGCCCAGTATTTTCTTTATGCATAAGTTGTAGTTTCTGGAAGGGTGAAACAAATTGATTTTTTTTTTCTTTGTGTGCTGATGAGGAGAAAGTTCTCTGTATCTGAAGGATAGGAGAATTCATAACTGTTGAAACTTCAATTCCCACTGCTACTGATGAGAAACAGCCTTTTCATTCACTATGCATTCCCCAAAAGCCTCCATAGAGTTGCCATTAATTAGTATTCTGTGAAACAGTGAAATTCCATCTTCCCATCTGTGCCACCCATTGCCAGGATTTT
Source organism: Pezoporus wallicus (assembly GCF_028554395.1). Lineage (NCBI taxonomy): Eukaryota > Metazoa > Chordata > Aves > Psittaciformes > Psittacidae > Pezoporus > Pezoporus wallicus. Next base: position 647,960 of record NW_026642489.1, on the reverse strand, counting down.
GAGAGACTTATTATCTGTAGTGTGCTGTAATGTGTTTCCACCTTGTCTGAGATGAAGGTAGAAAGCGATTGATTATTAAGACCCATCTATAATTCTTTTCTCTTGCAGAATCTCTATAGAGATCAAAGTTTTTTTTGTATAATTTTCATAGGATGTGGCAAAAAGCAGTGAATGAAAACAAGTTAAGGCAGGAACAAAGATATAGGGTTGTTGGATAAAGGCTGAGAAGAAATAAGACAAGAGACAGGTAATTTTGTAATTTTTAAACAAGAAGACTGATGTATACTCTAGTGACTAAGATGGGGGTCTTGGCTTCATTGCTTTAGCATCTACACCCAAATACCTCACTACATCTGACTGACAAAGTAAGACATTCTTACAGTGTCTTTCTCAGCTATATCCTTCAAAGCCTGTGAAATAACAAGTTCCTTGGTCTGCATTTGCAGCGGTAAATAAAACACAGCTACGACATAAGATGAAGCATTGGATGTCTGATCATCTTCACTGATTAGCTGATCACGCATTTGCTGCTTGTGTTTTGGGCTCCTCCAACTGGCTTTTTACAAGACAGATATGTCTACAAGACATACTGCTTAGGCAGATCATTTATCAATGATCTGAATGTCAAAGTTGAATGCACCATTAGCGAGTTGGATGATACTAAATTGTGACGTGCTGTTGACTCCCTTGAAGGATAAGATGCCTTGCAGGGTGATCTACATAGACTGCAGCATTGATTAATGGCATGAAATTTAACAAATCCAAATGACAGATTCTGCACCTAGGATGGAGTAACACCAGGCACAAGTATGAAGTGGTAGAGGAGTATCCGGAGAGCAGCCCTGCAGAAAGGGATCTGGGAGTGCTGCACGGCAGCAGGCTCAACAGGAGTCAGCAGTGTGTCCTGGCAGCCAAGAGGGCACACTGTGTCCTGAGGTGCATCAAACACAGCATAACCAGTTGATCAGAACAGGTAATTATCCTGCTGTATTTAGTAGGTCCAGATGAGGGCCACTAAGATGAACAAAGGCCTCAAACATGTCCTATAAAGAAAGGCTGAGAGAGTGCAGTTGTTCACCTTGCACAGGGGTAGAAGAGGCGACATTTTTAAACTGTAAGAGGGTAGGTTTAGATTGGACGTAAGGAAGAAATGCTTTATGAGGAAGGTGGTGAAACACTGTAATAGGTTGTCCAGAGAAATTGTGGATCCCTATCACTGCAAGTGTTAACAATTTCACATTGAATGGGTTTTGAGCAACCTATCTAGTGAAAACCACCAGGACAGCATGGTTAGACTAGATGATCTTTGATAGTCCCTTCCTACCCAACCATTCTATGACTCTCTGAGATCCTCTATAATAATTTGAAAAAAGTGACTTAACCTCTGTCTGGAGCCTTCAGCTCAGTTTCATTTGTACTTCAAAAAAAAACAAAACTAAAATTCAGAGATGTGAACAGATATTATGAGGGGAAACTACCATAGGAACTGATAATAATGTTCTAACTTTAAATCATTTAAGTCATTAATTAACTTCAATGAAAAGCAGTTAAATGCAAGAAGAAATTATACATATATATGTATGTGTATGTACAATTCTCGTTAGAAATATGTCTCACATAGGGACCATGGTTCATATAAATACTGCTGTAACACACAAAAAGCTTGGAAAAAATCTGATACTTTCAGCATTCTGAGTTAAAACGAGTTAAAAATGAAACCTGAATTCCTCAGGCTATGAAAAGACAGATGTTAACCTCTCCTGAGTCCTCTTCCAGCCACCTGCCAGTCTCAGTACAAAAACCAACACAAAATGTAACACACTTTCATATCCATAGGAAGCCTTTATAAAGATTAAAGCTGTGCATTATCTTTTCTTCATGAAAAAAAGAATATCTTTCCCTCAGTAAGATCTTCTTTTATAACTGATTTCTATTGTGTGTTAGATTTCTTTTTTAATGGCAATGATTCAGCTTATGGCTTCTTCCAACACTTCTCCCCCAAATAACAAGCAAAACTTGTTAAAATTAAATAGAGGTGGCTACAAGATGACATCTATGTCAATGTGAATAACAAGGACAAACTTTTCATGCTCTCTCTAAAGAACAGAAGGGCCTTTTTTCTGGAATTGTGAAAGCACTCTAAAGGATTACACATGTAGCCTTTCTTTATAAATGAAAGATGAAAGTGCTGCAGCAAAAAAGAATCAATGTCCTTTAAAAGAAAAAAATGATAAGTTCATATTTGGGAAAAGATTTATGACAAAAACTAGAGCTATGTACGTACCCTCTAAGATGCAGTGTTCTATACTATACTTCATATTTCCATTTTTATACATATATTGCTTACTTTTAAGTAGACTTTTTGTCAGAAATTAAACACCTTTGTGTATAAGGGCATAAAGTAAAAATGCTGCCTAAAAATAGAAACTATTTCTGAATAGAAAACTGAAACACTTTGAAGGCTGGATGCCCACTGACAAGTGTAATTCTCTGTATGAGTAACCCATGAGTATGATGAAATCTCACATCATTACACAAATTGCAGCAGGTGAAGTTACAATTAAAAAAAGCTCTTTTTCAGTAACACCACATTATTGACATTTCAAAGACAACAGCTTTTTTGACTGTTGGTTATTAGAAAATAGTAGTTTAGAGAAGCTGTATTTTGTTGAACTGAGAAGTTTAAATTTGAAATAAAGATAATTTAATCTACTGCCACAGAAAAATACATGTAGTCACATCTGCTGTAAGATTGAAACATGAGACTTTCAAAATGAGACTTTCTCTTTTCCTTGTCTGCAAAGGGATCCCCTGGGAATTAACTTAGAATCACACATTCAGCTTCCATTTATTAAAATTAGGGTAAATGAAACCTGCCCTAAGTACCTTTCTGAGGTCACCATATTAGATACTGAGCAGACATAGTCCTGCCTGGCTTGGGAAGTCAAATGGCATCACACCCTCAGGAGTTTAGATTCTTATACAGTACATGACATTATCAAATGTCATTTCTGGATCTTACTATATGTTTGTAGTTGCTTTAGATACAGAACTAGTTTTGATGTGAGTTTTTAATTTGTGTGTTTAATTAGAAGAAATAATTTTACAGTCAGTGAACAGTGGTATTGAAAAAAGAAAATTACATTTGTAGAACTAAAGTAAAAAAAAAATAAAACTTAATGTCTCTTAACCAATAGGAAAAATTTTCATTTTCTGACATTGTTTTACATTATGTCTTATTAGACAAGCATTTTCTAGCACTTTCAGGCACAAGTCTTGTTCAATTAAGAAGCTTTTGGAATATGTGAGACATGTTTCTTTTAACAATATTTCTGGATGTTCATAAGACTTTTTTTTTTTAAATAAGAATTTATTTTCTGATAAGAACCTCAAATCAGCATGTTATATAAGTAAATTGAAAATTGTAAGTATTACAAGGTATCTATCTTGTATAACTAGTATCTAACAATGGTAATAATTAACATATTTACCTTTAGCACTCCAGTACACGGGCATCACGCCTATGGTCTTTATGTACTACAAGGCTCACATTCTGCAAATTGAAAAACATTCTAAAAGACAGTTTTGCATATCCATAACCTCACTATACTGAGTTAATTGTTATAGAAATCACATTTAAAACCCCCAAAATATCTGACATCTTCAAACTATGCTCCACAAGAACATGTGTCATAATCAGTTTAGAATTACTTATTATCTCATTTATTAAATTTGACACAGTTGATTAACAAACCCCTCTTCCTTACATGCATTCTTTGAGGAAATAAACTGAATACAAACAGAAACAAAAGCCTGTTCCAGACTTCTGAGACAAGAGACAGTTACACTAAAACTTTGCACTCAATCTCAAATCTGATCTCTTTCAATAATAATGAAAATGTTAACCAAACTAGGCAATAGTAACAGCAAAGACAGAAAATATCTATAGCTACATTGATTATACACAGTAAATCCTTTGGCACTGAAAATTGAGTATGTATTTCTATATGAAAGAACAAGAAATTACCACATCAGGCATTTGCCATATAATGGAAAATGAATGACAACCTGGAGTCTTGTTACAAGTGTTTCTTATCAGTTCTGTGCAACCTACTTGTTACTAAATTAGAAGTCCTCCTCTGCCTGGTTGTTCTGTTTTCAATTTTTTTAAAATATACATCTAGATAAAAAATCAAAGATCTTTCATTTTTCTTAGAAATAAAGCAAGAACTTAGAAAGCTAATATTTTTTTCAAAGAAACCTTTTTTTTCTTCAAAACTGCATAATCAACAGTAAAAAATAACAGAATGACTTATTAATTTTATTAGTATTAGTATAGCTTTCTTTTTTTTTTTTCCTGCAGTAGTGCACTCCAGAGTGGTAAATTATTATAGAATGAAATAAAAGTGAACTGATCATCTGAATCTGGTAAAACTGGCATTGCCTCCTTTTTAAACATTAAATGCCTTCATTTGGAGCAGACTCTTCAGAAAGGCAATTTTTATTCTAATATATATCCCTATAAGATCATTGTGTGATTTTATTTTTGCCTATTTTAAAATTGAAAATGCTGTATCAGTAACCCAGAAAAACAAGATTCTTCACTCAGAAACCAAACATACAGAAGTCATGTGGAGATATCAGAAATTTACCCTCAAATACTTCAGATTCAAATGAACACTCATGTGTTACATTTTTGGTGTTTTTAGTTTAGAGCTGTGGTCTGTGTGATATGTTGACCTTGGTGGGCTACCACACCTCCATTCAGACACTTTCACCCACCAAGCTGTTCTTTCACAACAGGACAGGGGGAGGAAACAAGATAAAAAAGCTCAGGGGTCAAGATAAAGACAAGAACATTAGCAGTTCACAGCAATGGGGAATGGGTGTTGCAGTCAGTCCATAATAGTTCCTCTTTGCTATTCCTTCCTCCTGAAGTTGGGAAGTTCAGAAACTTCACCAAAGCTGTAATAAATTATTTTTCATTAAACAATATTAATATTTTTCATTAAACAATATTAATATCATGGCCTTGGCCCAAAATGTGGCATTTTTTTGTCTCTAGGTTGCTGTGTTAAATCTCTGTAATTTTCTGAGATTTCTAATGTCAATCAGGAAAAAAACAGGTGTTACCACCTTGTATCTTCAGACCATTTTTAATGCTTCTGTAGGTACACAATAATAATTACCAATTTTCCATTATAACACTGCAATTTTCTTGAAAAGAATTTATTACATTAGCTATAAAAAACAACCTAAGTAAAGACTTAAGTTTTGGATGTAAGTGGTAATCAGTACAGTATTCAAGACTTTTAAATAGCTTTTGTTGGGTATCTGACATGTTTATGAGTTTAATCACCTGTATTAAGGTGATCCACATGCAGAGGGGCCTTGACAGATCTGAAAGGTAGGCCCTTGCAAACCTTATGAATTTCTACAAGGCCAAGTGCAAGGTCCTGCACCTGGGTTGGGCCAATCCCAAGCACAACCACAGGCTGAGGGAGAATAAATTGAAAGCAGCCCTGAGGAGAGGGACTTGGGTGTGTTGTTTGATGAGAAGCTCAGCATGAGCCAGCAGTGTGTGCTTGCAGACCACAAAGCCAACTGTATCCTGGGCTGCATCAAAAGGAGCATGACCAGCAGGTCAAAGGAGGTGATCCTGTCCCTCTACTCTGCTGTGGTAAGACCACACCTGGAGTACTGAGTTCAGTTCTGGGGACCCCAATATAAGAAGGATGTGGACACATTTGAACAAGTCCAGATGAGTGCCACAAAGATGATCAGAATGCTGGAACACCTCTCCCATGAAGACAGGCTGAGAGAATTGGGCTTGTTCTGTCAGGAGAAGAGAAGGCTCTGGGGTGACCTTAGAGCAACCTTTCAGTACCTAAAGTAGACCTACAAAAAAACGGGGGAGGGACTTCTTACAAGGACATGTAGTGACATGACAAGGGGGAATGGCTTTAAACTGAAAGAAGGTAGATTTAGATTACGTATTAGGAACAAGTGCTTTACTGTGAGGGTGGAGAGACCCTGGAACAGGTAGCTCAGAGTAATTCTGGGTGCCCTGTCCTTGGAAATGTTCAGTGCCATGTTAGATGGCTTTGAGAACCCTCTTCTAGTGAAAGGTGTCCCTGCCCATGGCAGGGGTGCTGGAACTAGATGACCTTAAGGGTCCCTTCCAACCCAAACCATTCTATGGTTCTATGATTCTCTGCTTTCTCATTAAATCTTTCATACCAAGAGACTTCAACTCTTCAACTCAATGAAACAACTAAGAGTTTTCTAGTAAATATTCTTATCTTGAAAACACAAAGCAGATATATTCCAAGATGAGGCTGTATTTTGCTGTCTTTTCAAGCTTTAACCACTCAGGGCAAGACTGTCAACATTAATTAAACATTTCTAGGGTAAAAATTAGATCTGGTTAAGTTTAATATGTTCACAATCCAATTTATTTTGTTGAATAGATCAGGGACACTTCAAGGAGCTTTTAGTACGGAAAAAAAGACGGATTTGCACCTAACTTTAAGCAGGAGCAGTTGATTTTAATCATTTTCATAATTATATGTGACATACTGTTTTTATTAATTGCTTCACATTTTACATTGCGTCTCCACATAAAAGGACTGGTTATTTTATTGTTTTTTCATTTAAGATTATTGATATTGAGCAAATATATTCTTGTATAGAAGAAGAAATTTTATGTGCATGGTGGCAATGATTGCATTATTTTTTGCATCATTTTTTTTTTACCTTTAATTTTTGGCTCTGTTGTTTCTATAAGCAGAAAGTTTCTGCACATACAGTGTTGTCTGTACAAAGGAATAGCTGTGTTTTGAAACACACAGCTATCACTGACACCGGTCAGATCAAGATTGAATTGTAACAGCTCATCAAAGCCAAATGCAGTCCTTTTTTCAGACACATATTGACTTCAGCAGGCTTTGAATAAAGCTCAAATGCCTGTGTTTTTCCATCTCCATTTTCCTCAGGCAAGCAAGTCCTTGGCTGCAAGAAACCCATCTGGTTCTACAGTGTAGGAGCTGTCTGCAGGAGGTCAAAATGTGAGGAGCCCAGACTGGTGCAGAAACATCTTCTAAGCCCCAGGAAGCCTCAAGCCAGAACTGCCCTGCTCTACCAGTCTCTCATGCGAAGAAGTTAAAGCAGCTCAAGGCAGTAGCTGAGCAGTGGTTAGAAAGAAGTATAATTCCATCTTCCCTGATTCTTATGGGTCAGAAAAGGAGACGTTAATTTAAAATGTGTGCAGAAGAAAGAATACAGTAATGCTATTTTAATGCACTTATGTTGAAACTCTATTTGTATATTTTGCAGGTATAGCTAATATGCTTTTTTTTTTTTTAATGTGGATCTCTAACACTGAAAAAGATTTGTTGTTTTGTAACATTATTACAGAGTTTATCAGTAGCCAGTATATGAATATAACAGCAGTCTGGCTGCAAATATTTTTATTGTGCTGTAGTTTACTACTAAGTTGACAAAACAAAATGATACAGAACTTGTTGGTTTGGAGTCTTCTTAACAGATCAAATAAGTTTCAGCCAAAGGTTTGTAAAGCTTTGAAGATAATTTTAGCACAGTTTTAGGAAAAGTTGTGTGTTTTATATATGTGTTTCGGAAGCACAGAAAATAGAGAATATACCAAAGCACTATGCATACAAAATCAATTACTGCATCAGAAACTAAAAGACATAAAGGAAAGAGTCAATGGTATTTAATGCAAGAAAATCTTCCATAGTCACCTAGGGAGACAGTATTGAGGTATTTATGAATAAGATTAATATTACTCATGTTACGGTAGCATCTAGGTCTATGTCAGATCTATCCCTATGTCAAATCAATCCCCTATCCCAAATATTTATCCCTTTGATAAAGTCTGTACAAACTTACACTACCAAAAAGGGATACAATAACATAATTATCAGGAAGAGTAACTTCTGTTACTGAAGTCAGAAATCCTGAACAACTTCGCATCTGCCCAATTGCTACTGAAAAACTCAAGAAATAATATAACACTAAAAATGTAGTTGAGGCAGCTGTATACTTCTAGAATGCTTTTGATGAAAGGTTGTCAAGTGCCTTTAAACAAACCTGACAGGTTGAAGTATCTATTCATACAAGGAAAACCTGAGCTTAGTTTTCCTCCACACACGAAGTATTGCAAATGTACATTTCTCTTTCCATTGACAGTCACCTAAGCACTAAACTGGGGGCTGTCAGTTGGATAGAAGAAAGGGTAGTATCACTTTCCTCCTCTCTAAAGATCCCGTTGTATTAGCACAATACTGCAAGAGTGACTGTGCCAGAAAAAGAAAACATGTCTTTTTAGCTTAGAGTTATGACGTTTAAACAGAGATGAAAAATCCTAATCGCCCATCCCTGTTCCAATAATTTATTATATTAATTTTGTTTTCTAATGAATTTTAATATAAACAGCTTTCAACAAGAGTGTGACTAAAGAAACAAAACTCAACCATCTCGTTCAGTCCCCTTTCCCAAAACACCCTGCTGGTTTTTGAATGGTCTCTTCTTAATCAGGCAATTTAAAGTTATTTACTGCTTAATAGCACATCTTAAGCAGGAGGATAGTAAAGTATGCTAGAATTATAAAAAACTTCTAAATGTAGAGATATGACACATCTACAAAAATAGTAAATGTGTATAAATTATTATAGTAAGCAAGATAATGTTACCATTGAATTTCTGCAACATAGATGAGACCACAGCTAACAAGTCGTTTCCAAAACATGCCAGTGTTTTTTAAAAAAGTGGTTACAAGTATCTATTTTCATTCTAGAATTAGCAATAGTCAATATGGTATCAGATATAAGAAACATTTTGCTCCTCAGCACTTGACTAGTGACTACATAAATGTGCTAGTAACTCTGGATCTCTTTTTCAGGCTTCTTCCTCTCTATGTGCACTGTGTATAAAGACTTGATTTCTAACACAGTCCTCAATCCCCTTCCAAAGATACCTCTGAGCACACAGGCACCAATGTTCCTTTTTAAAATCTAGCTTATCATTTTACAGGTACTGTGCAAATACGTATAACGTATGCTGGAGAGAGTTGGATACAACTGAGTGGTGGATCATTTTACCACATATAAATTTTCAAAAGCCATGCATAATACGTAGACATAATTCATTCCACCATTAAAGAATGTGCTAGAGGGCTTATTGCTTTCCACTGGCGTTGGAAAATATCCAGAAAGTTTATGTAGGCTAAATAGCTAACTTGTAGAGAGTTAATACATTTCAAATTATGGGTCCATGCCCAGAAGTCTTTCCTCTTAAGTAAAGTATGCCAGCACTGCAAAGAAAGTGCCTAACCTTGTCACTGTTTGGCCTTTTTTACCTTTTAAATATAGTCCAGAGCAGAAATTTTCTGAATACATCAATTCAAATTCTAATACACAGCTTCAATCCATAATCAGACTTTTTTCTGGCTTACTCAATCATCTGATGATTGTGAAAGCAGAATTGCCCCTGGCTTCTTGGGACCCTTCAGCAAATCACATCATGTAGCTATAAAATGAAAATGGTGTAGTCATGCCTATCACTAAAGGGATGTTTGATATAACGTGCGTGTTATGCATTTTGTTCAAGTGCACCAGTGAAAGGTACAAAATGAAAGCTCAGAAATTATTAGAATAAGACACCTGTAGGGGAATCTTGTTACATGGTGTATACAAAAAAAAGATACAATCTTAGAGTAAAAATTATGTGCAGATAACAAACATCATTTTAGTAACCAAAAAAAAAAAAATTCATACACATTTTACCATTGTTCATCCATGTGAATACGAAGTCAGGTTATTACACAGATTCAGGATCTCAGTTCTAACTTGACTTTTTTTTGTATTATGTGTTACTTAAGTGTAGTCCTTGTGAAAAGCTCAGAAAAAGTACACTTTCTTGAGCAATTTCCTTTTGCTCTATTCTGTTTTCAATTTCAGCTGTAACACTAATTAAAAGGGAGGTTTTATTTGTAACTTTGCTAAGTATTCCAGACCCAGAAATATAGCTACTCATGAAGATTAGAACATTTAAGAGATGCATTTATATAAATGTAGTAGAATACATAGTAATTCAATGTTATGATACATATGTATGTAAAAGCTAGAATTGTAAGTTCACAGTATTGTGTGCAACATTGGTTAAAGTTCCTCATATCTATAGCAAAATTACTGTAAATATCATTATTATGCCTATAAATGCAAGACTATAATAAACAAATCCTTTCCATAACAAAAATGCAGCATTTATTTCTAAACAGGAATCACCACTGCAATGATTCCTGGGGGAGGGGAAGCGGGAAAAGCATTGTTTTTCATATATTAAGAAGATGGGAGATGCAATTAAATTATTGTGTATATTCTGCAGAATAATAAGGGCATCTACTTCTTCGTATGGGCATCTACATCCTAGCACAGATAATTTTGTTGATGCAGAGAGTTTTTCTGTAGGCTAGAGTGGTTCAGAAGATCTTAGGCAGGCATTTGACAACAAACGCTTATGCAAAATGATGTAAATGAGATGACAAAACCTATTTAGTAGTACTAAAGTCTCTAAAATAATTGAACAACTGTTTCTAAATTATATAATTCAGGAGACAGATTGTGCCTGTACAGGCAGAACAACAGCAATATGTAAGGCAACTGACAGATCAGGATACACCAATGACAAACAGCTGAGATCATAGCATATATTCCCATATTCTGTGGGAAAGTATTTGTTCTGACTGCCCTGGGAACTGTATTGACTAGAATATCCCATGATGATGGTTATTAATATAGAAGAGATGAAACATATATAGAGAAAAGTATACGTAGTTTGTGATTTATGCTCATTTTAGTTAGTTTTTCCATTTTAATGACAGCATAACGTTGTTAAAGAACGTAACTCTACATTATTTTTTTTTTTCCCCCCCCCCCCCTTTTTTTTTTTTTGTTCCTTTTAAGCTAGATTTAGTAGGGTATTCAGCTCCAGATAAATGTAATGAATGCAGAGACTAAAACTCAACCCACCCCAATAAATTCAGGTGATTTAAAGTTCATGGTAATACTAAGCTTAAATTCAAGCCCTTAAAGCCACCAGTCACAGCAACAATTTAAAACTGAACTGCCTATTTTTGGTTCACTTCAACTGTTTTCTTCTTTCTCTACAACAGCCTGAGGGACACATTGATCTGCTTGTCACTGCAGCATCCTTTGATATATTTAAGGATTATTATTTAAGGGTTGTTTTTACTTCATTGTTCTCTTCTTCAGTCTAAACAAGCCAAGTCATTGCATCCTTTCTTCTGTCCTCTTCTCTAGGCTCTATGCAAATATTTCTCATCTTTCCTCAAGAACAGCATAAATTTTGTGAGTTTTGTCATGAAAGTTTCATAACACAGTGTAACAGTGAGCTTCTCCACACTTGCTGCTGAAGTTGCTCTATGGGCAGAAGAGGATTTGAAATCCAATGAATGAGAGAAAGAGGGAATCTAGCTAGTAACATAATAATGAAGATGTTCAGCCTTGAGAGCTAGGCTTACTTTACAGTTAGGAGATAGGCTAATTTAGGCAGTAGAGGCTAGGGAGATATGAAGGAGGCACCTAGATTTCATCAACAGGCTACTTTCTGGGCTCGATGAGCGTTTTTACCTGGATCTTCATTGACCTTAAGGGGTAGTTAGGCAGACAACTGCATGTAGACATTTAAATTTGTGCCTCTAGTCTGAAGCTGCATCCATCTTGAGTGATTATAAAATCTACTAATAATAAAATTATTAATTCATGGGAAACAAGCAAAAGAGAGACAAATTAGATAAAGGAGGAACACCCTCCTAAAATTATTTTTTAGAATACTCTGTGGCCACAATGCCATTGAGAATTTTCTATATTTATACATTCCTTATAGAAAATTGAAATAAAAAACATGCATGTGATTACTGAAGATTCAATATGCATATCATTGTAGTCATTAATTGCAACTTTTTCCTATATTAGCCAAGTGAATACACCATAAATACCACTACACAAGTGTGAACTTGTGTGTAGGCCTAGTGTGAGAGTCGATAGACTGGAATATTGTTAGTAGGTTAATTACTTGGTGGAAAAATACATATAATTACTATGAATTTTTGTACTTGTTTTTTCTTAGTACATGATTTCTTTTGAAGACCAAGAAAGTTAGGTCCTCAGTCACTATGTTAATACCTGTCCAGAACTGAGAGTATTTGGAAATTCCTCAGATAAGGAATAAATTTGTCAATTTATTGTCTTTGGTCAATTGACACACTTGCACAGAATCATTGTGGAGATAAAGTTTTAAATGCTGTTTTGTTGGTTTGGGTTTTTTTTTGAGGGGGTCAATTTTTTATATTATCAATAGTAATCTAACACTTGTATATAGAGCTTTTTTACTTTTGTTATCTACACATATTAGCATTCATTTATATTCTTTCTTGTCCTGACTTTCAAGTCCTCTTATCTGCATAATACAATAAAAAATAGATACCTTGTTATGATTTATTCTTTTGTATAAAAAAGATTATGCTGTTTTGATAATGCAACAAGTCATTTCTGGTAAGGTCTGGAGGAAGGGGCTTGGAATTTAGACAGCTATGAGAAATGCAAAACCAATAAAAGTTTGAAGGCTGAAATTTATAGACTAAATAACATTACATAACGCTGCAAAATATCTCAAGTTGTTTTTCGAAGTTACACATACCCTGCCTACTGAAGCAAAGACAATGCTATGACATGCAGAGTGAATGTCCCTATATCATGCCCTGCAGCTCACCTTCGGCCACTGAAGCATTAGTAACTTTGCTGTTCTTGTCTCACAGCCCCTAGCCTTTGCTCTGTGTTTTCACTTAAAGGAGGAGTTCAGATAATTTACTTGAAATGTACAAAGCTTCAGGTGTCAATTACTAAGTAATGATTTTCCCTTGGATCAGTCACAACTTCGAGAACAGGTACATGTATCATTTGGCAGGGTCTTTTTTCTTTCAGCTTTGTCTGACTCACTTTTCCTCACCTACTCTTAGCAAGGGAATTGTTCTGAAGGGTAAGAAATGTGCTCCTACACAAAGAAAGGGAGACAATTTTTTATATAATTTTCCTCTCCGTTTGACCTCTTCTTATTTCTGTGTGTGGTTTTGCCTTTTGATCTTGCCTGAATTAGACAAAGCAGTTACAACTCTGTGAATATAACTGCATGATTTGCCCTTTATGTGATAGATTACACTCACTGGATAGGAAGTTTGGATAATAATATACAAAAAGGAGAAAATAATTTACCATGTCTAATAAACACATGTATTTCTATAATTTGTTATCTGCTCCTGGTATAAAGAATTAATTCATTTAAACATATGGTCCTAGGCTTCTGCGCTTTTTAGTAGCATTGCTGCTATTTCTCCTGTTTCTGTGTCACAAGGTTTTTTTGTTTGGTTTTTTTTGAATGTTAATTTATTTTTTAATAGAAAAATCTATGGTTTATATTTTCCATTTTTATATAATGCCTAAATTAGAATCAAAAGTTACCTATTATATATAAAATGCAACAGCTACATGTAGCTTATGAAGAGACAGAAATTTGAAAGTATCTATACATTCCTATTTATAAAGGCTTCGAGATATGTATGCATACCCTTACATTCCTTCTCTCCAATGCTATAGTCAGTTTGGGATGAAGATATTAAGATATTTAAAACTTTAATATCAAGTATTTGGTTTCCTTATCCTTACAATAAGAGTCTCATGAGTTAAGACAGGCTCAATAATTTAGCTGAGCCTGAGCTTTATACATTAAGCCAGTCTTAACTGTTTAATTCAGATTTTAATTTTGAGTAATATATATTGCACTGTATTCACAAAAGGTATTTTGCTTGAATTTATTTTGTACATGTTGCAACATATTGTATTTGATATTCAAAAGTTTTGTCTCAGCACAGGAATTACTACATTTAGAAAGGAAAACAAACCCCCAGTCGATGGTCTGTCTCCCAAAACACTTTGTATTTGGAAGAAGAATCTCATGAACATCACAGTCCTGATTCCTTGTTTTCTAGGTCATTGTGCAGTCATGCAAATTGGATGATAAATATTTGTTTAAAATTGTTTTGTACTCTGTGTACATACACAAAAATAATTACATTTGATGAAAAACTGTACATAATTAAGCCAACGAAACACTTCGGCTTTAAAAACAACTTATTTTTCTCTACTTGCGCTAAAATGCTGCGAAGTAAAAGAAGACTTAATAGATTAAAATCAGTGTTTTACAGTTACAGTTTGGAAACATGGCAAATGGAAATGCTTTAAGTAATTGGTACACTTTGCAGATAATTAGTATAGAAAGAAAAATTTATGATGATAAATAAGGAGAGGGAAGTCTATAAACTGATTCATTAATAGGAAACATAAAAATTTCAAAATAAGTTTGAAGAGTTTTATTCATGGATATTTTTTAGGCTGGTACTTTATTTTTCCTTTTAATATAAATAACAATAAAATACATTTGATCAATTGATCAAGACACCAGTGACTTAATGACTAATCTGAGGTATGAAAATAATTACATGGAGGAAAAAAATTCAATAAAGTGATAGAAAGCCTTTTTACCTCCCAGCAATATACTCTCAGTCTTCACCCTCCAAATCCTGTAAATGCTATACTTTTAGACTGTCAGGACAATTCTTTTTTCAGGAAAGAATTTCTACAAATAACACCTGATGGACCTACACTGAATTCCTTTTGCAAGACATCTTCTGTGAACTTGAAATAGTCCTAAGAGCTCACTGGGAGGTTTCCCTCACCTACAGCTTTGGTCAGCAATGATAAAGCTGTCTACATCACCTGGTCACCCATTATAATCACTAGAGAAAACCTTTTTTCTAGAGCAGATTCATCTGATTTACTCCTAAATGTCTACATTGTGAAGGAACAATGTGTCTCTCTCTCAACCACAAAGCCAGCCTGGGTTGAATCCCATTCATTTATATCTCTTTCTTTTGCCAGTTGTAAGATGAGGAATGTAGTCATGCCATTGCCCTCAAGAGAATAATGAGATTTAAATCTAAGGTACTGTGAGTTGCACAGGGTTTATACATAAATATTAACTTCTGGACATTGAAATAGAATTGATCAATCTGATTATCAACAAATAATTTTTATATTACCTATGATATGAAGATTTAAGTAGCTTATAAAATGACAGACAGAAATGACAGGTTTATAGTGCCATGATCAAAAGGAACCTGAAACTGAACCCCAAAGATAAGTGTGTCCTGAGGTCAGATCTGCTTTTGCTCTTCTACCTGTAAATTTAAAGATACAGGATTAAGACTTTTCAATGTTACGTTACTGCTGCAAAAGACACAACACTTGTGACAATGTGGACAAAAAAAAAATCAAGATTTTATAAATACATCCTGGGGAAAAGAAGAATAAGACTAGGAACACAAGTAAGAAAGCTTGAACAATAATTCAACTACTTCTCGCCCCCCCCCCCCCCCCCGCCTTTGAATGTGCAGTGCCAGCAATATGCAATATGACTTTAACCTAGAACTGCTGATCTTTGTTTCTGTCATTAAAAGCATAGCTTTGAAGTTCTTCACATCTTAAATGAAAATTTTGTCTAATTATGTTTGGTTTTTTTTAAGTGATGTCAATATGAGCTTGATGTTCACTTCCAAGACAGTATGTTCTTTCTTTGTTCAATTTATGTATTTTCACCAGAAGCTTATAAGCATTAATATTTTCCTTTGTAAAAAGGCAGTTGAGATGAATCTTCATATTTCTACTGGGAGACAGAGAGTTTATTTAAATACTGTATTCCTAGGCATGGCTTAGTACATAGATATAATTGCCTGTAAAAGTTAACTAAGTTGCTGCTGTTTCCAGGGATAGAATATTTACCACCTATCTGGGCAATCTGTTCTGCTATTTCACCACATTCAATAAAAAATTCTTCCTTATATGTAGTCTAAATCTATCATATTTTAGTTTAAAAACATTACCTGCTTTCCTGTTACAATAGGCTCTGCAAAACATTTTGTCCCCATCTTACTTATGTCCTGGGTAAAGCAGTAGCAGTCATTTTTCTCCTTCTTGGTAGCTGGTGCAGTGCAGTGTTTTGACTTTCAGCTCAGGAACAGAGCTGATAACAATGATGTTTTGGTCTGGCCAAAGACTTTGTGAGCCTCATGCTCTGCCAGGGAGGAGGGGAAGCCGGGAGGAAGCAGAGACAGGACACCTGACCCAAGCTAGCCAAAGAGGTATTCCATACCACAGCACGTCATGCCCAGGATGTAACTGGGAGCTACCCAGAAGGGTTGGTAGTCTGCTCGGTTGGAGGAGGTATCGGTTGGTGCTTGGTTGGGCTTGGGGGGGGGTGAGTTATTGGTTGGCTGGTGGTGAGGTGATGTATTCTCTTCCCTTGTTCTTTCCTTTATCATTGTTATTATTGGTAGTAGCAGTAGTGATCTGTGTTATACCTTAGTTACTAAACTGTTCTTATCTCAACCTGTGGGAGTTGCTTTCTTTTCGATTCTCCTCTCTGTCCCTCTGGGAGTAGGGGGAGGGAAAGAAGGGGGGCAGTGAGTGAACAAGTTGTCTGGCTGGGTTTAAACCACGACAGTTCTTTTTTGGCACCCAGCGTGGGGCATGAGGGGTTGAGATAACGACAGATCTGACTGGATTAATAGTCACTTGACACAATGCTGATTTAATGGGTCTCAGAGCTGTTCCTCTTGATCTCACAGTTTCAGAATGTTGTTACTTACTTAGAGCCGGTATTTGCTGTGTTAGTGTTTATCAAGTGCAGGGCTTGGGCTAAGGTTCTTGTCTCACTGTACTTTATAGTAATGACCTGTAATAAGGGCGGGCTCCAGGAGCAGGGCGGGACGGACGTGACCGTAGACTTGTACCTGGCCGTCCGGCTGCTCTTCACCGGCCTGGCCCTTGCCCTCGCCTCCGTCTTGGTGAGGCCGCGGGGAGCCGAGGGGGAGCGGCCCCGGGAGCCGGCGGCTGCTGAAGCGGCTCAGGAGAGCAGCCCCGGGAACCAAGCGGCGGCGGGAGCGGGGCCGGAGGCCGCGAGGGGACGGCTGCCGGTGGAGGAGGTCGGGGTGGTCGAGGAGCGGAAGGAGGCGGCTGCCGAGCAGAGGGAGAAGGCAGCAGAGGAGCCGAAAGCATTCTCTGGAAGCCGCCTGCCGAGCCCCAGGAGGATGCAGGAGACCACGCAGCACTTCCCAGCAAGGCAGAGGAGGAAGAGCTGGACTCGGAAAAGGAGAAGCTGGTGGTGGGAGAGCCGGCAAGCACAGCAGCTACACCAGCCCCAGTGACAAGTACAGCAGCATCAACTGAGAGTTCTGAAGGTTTTGAATGGCCTTTGGGTATCCTTGGGATCTGCCTGCTGATTGTAATGGGGATCAGCATGTTGGCACACACACAGAGTGTGTTTTACCCACGACCATTTTGTCTGGTCTCAAAAGTTAAGCAGAGTCAGGTTTGGGTCTTGTCTGGGGTTAGACGACGATATAGGAGGGACAGGAGATTTTCCCCAAGGCTGGACAGTCATGAATGGCAGGGTGTGTGGGACAGTATGGGCAAGTATCTAGTCCACTGGGCCCCTCCAGTGCTTTCGAAGCGCCGGAAATGGAAGGCAGCTGTATGGAGTCCCCAGCAACAAGCTGCAGAAACTGCTGAAGGGGACAGTGAATTATTTTGAGCCTGGTGGGCCCATGGCACTTCAGGCCATCAGGGCAGAGATGCAACATAGAAATGGACTCATGATTGAGGGGTGGACTTAGCAATGGACACTATTGCCCAGGTTATTCACGAGTGTGAACACTGCACACAGTCTCTCCTGCTCTGGAAGACTGTTACAAGAGATGGAGCCTGACATCATGGACCAAATGGATTAACAGCTTTATAGGGACTGGTCCATGCATAAGATAATAGTGATGGTATATTGAAAATGTGGGATCTGAGCATGACGTGAATGGTATGGAATAAGGGGTGGATAATGTCATGGGTTCAGCAGTAGCAGTCATTTTTCTCCTTCTTGGTAGCTGGTGCAGCGCTGTGTGTTTTGACTTTCGGCCTGGGAACAGAGCTGATAACAATGATGTTTTGGTTTGGCCAAGGACTTTGTGAGCCTCATACTCTGCCAGGGAGGAGGGGAAGCCAGGAGGAAGCAGAGACAGGACACCTGACCCAAACTGACCAAAGAAAGAGGTATTCCATACCACAGCACGTCATGCCCAGGATGTAACTGGGAGCTACCCAGAAGGGCTGGTAGTCTGCAGGGTTGGTGGAAGTATTGGTCAGTGCTTGGTTGGGCTGGGGGGTGCGAGTTATTGGTCAGCTGGTGGAGAGGTGTTATATTCTCTTCCCTTGTTATTTCCTTTATCATTATTATTATTGGTGGTAGCAGTAGTGATTTGTGTTATACCTTAGTTTCTAAACTGTTCTTATCTCAACCCGTGGGAGTTGCGTTCTTTTCTATTCTCCTCTCTGTCCCTCTGGGAGTAGGGGGAGGGCAAGAAGGGGGGGTGTGAGTGAACAAGATGTCTGGCTGGGTTTAAACCATGACAACTCTAAGTAACTTAACAGTTTTAAGTACTGAAAGGCTGCACCAAGGTCTCCCCATAGCCTTCTCTTCTCCAGGCTGAACAAGTCCAACTCCCTCAGCCCTTCTTCCACACAAGAGGTACTCCAGCCTTCTGATAACTGTTATAGCCCTCATCTGGACTTGCTCCAACAGGTCCAAGTCCTTCTTATGTTGTTGGGAACCTTGGTACTCAATATTCCAGGTAGAGTCTTACCACAGAAGACTAGAGGGGCATGATCACCTCCCTTGATCTGCTGGTACACTTCTTTTGAAGCAGCCCAACACAGAGTTGGTGTCGTGGTTTAAACCCAGTCAGGTAATTCGTTCGCTCACTTCCCCCCCTTTCTTGCCCTCCCCCTGCTCTCGGAGGGACGGAGAGGAGAATCAAAAGAATGCAACTCCCACGGGTTGAGATAAGAACAGTTTAGTAACTAAGGTATAACACAAATCACTACTGCTACCACCAATGATAATAATGATAAAGGAAATAACAAGGGAACAGAATACAACACCTCACCATCCGCTGACCGATAACTCGCCCCCCAAGCCCGAACAAGCTCCGACCGATACCTCCTCCAACCCTGCAGTCTCCCAGCCCTTCCGGCCAACTCCCAGTTACCTCCTGGGCATGACGTGCTGTGGTATGGAATACCTCTTTGGTCAGTTTGGGTCAGGTGTCCTGTCTCTGCTTCCTCCCAGCTTCCCCTCCTCCCTGGCAGAGCATGAGGCTCACAAAGTCCTTGGCCAAACCAAAACATCTCTATCAGCTCTGTTCCCGAGCCGAAAGTCAAAACACTGCACTGCACCAGCTACCAAGGAGGAGAAACATGACTGCTACTGCTGAACCCAGGACAGTTGGCTTTCTACGTTACAAACACATATTACCAGCTCACACCATTTTTAATCAACAAACACTTACAAGCACTTCCCCATAGACCTACTTTTAATCTCTTCAACCCCAAGCCTCTATTAATACTGGGGGTTTCCCCATCCCAGGTGTGGTACCTTATACTTGACCTTGTTGAACCTCATGAGCTTCACATGGTCCCACTTCTCCAGCTTTTCCAGGTGCCTTTGGATGGCATCCTGTCCTTCAGGTGCTTCAACCCCACCACTCAGCTTGCTGTCATCTGTGGACATGCTGAGGGTTCACTTCATCCCACTATATACTTGATGAAGATACTAAACTGTACTGGTCCCCGTAGGCACTCCTGGGGTGCGCTAGTTGTCACCAATCTCCCTCTGGACATTGAGTTGTTGATCACAACCATCTAGATGTGACCACCCAACCAATTCCTCATCCACTAAACAGTCCATCCATCAAATCCATATCTTGGCAATTTAAAGAAGGATGCTTTGGCAGAGCATGTCAAAGGTCTCATAGAATTCCAGATAAACAATGTCTGCAGTTCTTCCCTTGTCCACTAATGTAGTCAGTCCATCACAGAAGGCCACGAGATTGGACAGACAGAACTTGGCCTTGGTGAAGCCATGCTGTCTGTCTCAAGTCACCTCAGTGTGCTCCATGCGACTTAGCATAGCTTCTAGGAAGATCTGTTCCATGATTTTCCTGGGCACAGAGGGGAGGCTGACAAGTCGGTAGCTCCCAGGGTCCTCCTATCCTTTTTAAAAATGGGTGCAACATTTCCCTTTTTCCAGTCACCAGGGACTTCACCTGACTGCTAGGACTTTTGAAGTATGATAGAGAGTGCTTGGCAACTACATCAGCAAATTCCCTCAGGATTCTGGGATGAATCTCATCAGGTCCCATTGTGTTAATTATTTTCACGTTCCTCAGGTGGTCACAAACCTGATGTTCTCTATTCTCTGAATGTTTGGTTTTTTTTTTCCCCTGGATGTCTAGCTCTCTTTTAGGTGATACACTATCTTGACAGACTGGTGTCTGCTGCCAGGAACTGGAATGAGTGAATGTGTGTGAACCAATGTGTGAGCACTAGTGAAGATCAAGCTGGTCTAGCCAGTGAGCAGGTGAAGCGGCCTGGCACCCAGGGGTGTGTTACACCATTACAGCCATGTCTGTAAATGTGAGTTGGCTGCTGGAGGGACCAGGGGTGTCCCATCCAGCTGACAGAGAGACTCTGGGGTCTGGGTCCTCATTTGTGAAACACACGTATGTGTGTGTGTTTAGGAATGAGGCACCTGGGGAGGATCCAGGATGACGTACAGGACTGACTGTGTGTCCATGGCCAGCTACTGGGGGATCTGGCATATGTGTGCTTCTGCACCAGTGGTGGCCTCAGGGGCTTGTATGTCCAATTGCTGCAGACTGGGAAGATTGGCATCCAGGAGCAGCTACTAGTCAGACCCAGTGCCTTGAGCCCAGCTGCCGGAGGGATCCACATTGCACACATGTACACCTGCACATATATATTTCCCACTAACAGACCTTCACCCTAATCACCCTAATCAGCCAGGGAGGGAAATAGGATGAGGCCATTGATCTTGCTTGTGTGTGGGTGCTGAGTGTGCCTGTCTGGTTTTGCCATGTGTGTGTATATACATATATGTATGTATATATACATGACTGCATACATCCACATGCGTATGTGTTGTGTGTATGAGTGTTCCTACTGGGAGTACATGCTCAGTATAATGTTATTTACAGAACATTTCATTGTTTCAGAATGTAAAGTAACTGGAAGAACTAGCAGATGTGAGTATTCAATCTCTTATCTCTTAATCTGGTAAGGTTTCCTGGGTTTTTGAGAATGAGAAAGAAAGAGGAAGAGCCGTGTTTGTCCAGTGGCTTGTATGCTGACTGGATTTCTTCAAAATATGAATGTTTAAATCCACCAAAAAAAATGGGGTGCTTATTCATCACAAATAAAAGTGACAGGCTTAAAATCTTTTTGAGCCATAATGGCAAATGTGCTTTCAGACATGACCTGAAGAACGGGAATGGGATGTGATATGTTTAAAAAGGCATCAGGGACAAAAGAGTGTATAGATGTGTATGTGTATGGATGCACGCATGAATGCTTGTGCATATTTTACAAATTTTTTTACACACACATACAAATTTCTTTAAATCTTCACTCATTTCCATTTAGAGGGAAAGTTGTTATAACAGCACTTGCTTTGAACGAGAAAGACATTTCCATCTATTTGGTATACTAGATGGTTTCTAAGCTAAAGAGGTAACTTACACTATTAAACGTTATCTTCTTAATAGGACTGCCGTTCTACAATATTAAAAGAAAAATTGTAATGTGGAATAATACACAGAGAACATCTGCAAAAGAAAAAGGCATTTTAAATGTTTTTTGTGAATACATGCCCTGTGGTTAGATATAACTGTAGAATTATGCTTGAATTAAACCTGAGGTGACAGTTAAGGGAGAACACTAATTTAATAACAGTTGATGAATTAAGAAAACATGTTACTTTTTAAAATTACTTAGGAAATCTCCTCCAAATCCACTTGGTTGCCTGGTTGATTCTTCTGGACAGAGTGTCAAAAAGATTTGGAAACACACAGTCTGTACAAACCATTGTGTCTGGTTTAGCTTCTTTTTCACTTCTGAAACAGACTTACATCAAAGCTTTATATTTCCGTTCCAATAAATACACTCTGTATGAGTTTTCCTTTTGGGACAAAATACTGCTGATTATCACAGAATTTATTCTAAACAGTACATAACCTTTAGCATTCACCACTTTTAAGAAGAATACGCTAATGACATGAAGTCCAAGAATCATTAGTGGTGATAAAAAATTCCTTTATACTAATGCATAACAAAAAAACAAACCCTTTAAAAAAATATATCTTTCCAGGAAAACATCATAATTATGGTGGCACAAGTATCTAATAATTAAAGACAAATACCAGAAACACTATTAATTCAGTGTCACCAAAATGAGTATGGGGGATACTTGATAGCTGTGGTTTCTAAAATGTTTTCAAAGCAAGCAAGGAATAACTATGCTAGAAGGGAAAAAAAAACTTATATAACCAAAATATCATTCCCACCACTCACAAGGACCTCAAACAAGATAATTTCAGTTACTTATTAATAGATTTAGACCTTTTCAATTACCCTTGATATTTCCATTTCTAGAATAGATTATTTCAATTAATTTCTCATGAAGCATAAATTAACCTGATGCCTCATCTCAGTGCTCCTCTGAGTAGTGGTAGATGAAGGGAATGTCATTATATATAAAAAGACAGAACTTCTGAAACTGGTGAATTTTAATTAAAAAAGAGACAGTAATACTATGTACATGACAGTTCCTATGTACATGTACATATTTCTGTGCAGCACAAGTTTTAGCTCCAACTTCTCATTTGTCAGGGGATATTCTGAGGCTTAAAAAAAATCCATCCCAGCTGGTGCTGGTTACTATGAACAATACTCTAGTTTAACAACTCCATGAAAAGATAAAATTAAATGGAGTACAATACACCTGCTAATGAATTTTCTATCTTGCTTTTGAAAGTGATTCAAAGAGGTAACAATGTCCTAAGACATGGATTAAAAGTCTTCTCCCACAAGGAAAACATGAATTCCCTCCTCCTGTAATAACAGTGTACTATGCATTGATTTTGGAATCTTAGAGCTGAAGTGAAATCCCTGCTACAAGGATGCATTAATTGTACTCACAACGTTTTTGACAGATGCTCATCCAGCTTCATTTAAAGACCCTCGTAAGAGATTTAGCAGCCTGTCAGTGTGTTTAAATATTCTACTATTTTTATTACATGGTTCCATTGGGATTTTTAGTTACATCTAACCTAATTTTTCCCTTTTAAGTTTTAAGGCCATTAGTTCTTTTGTACCTTAAAAATTTTTCCTTTCCTCTTGTCCTGGGTTCAGCAGTAGCAGTCATTTTTTCTCCTTAGTAGATAGTGCATTGCTGTGTTTTTGACTTTTGGCCTAGGAACAGAGTTGATAATGCTCAAATGTCTGGTCTGGCCAAGGACTTTTCTGAGCCTCATGCTCTGCCAGGGAGGAGGGGAAGCCAGGAGGAAGCAGAAACAGGACACCTGACCCAAACTGACCAAAGAAAGAAGTATTCCATACCACAGCACGTCATGCCCAGGATGTAACTGAGAGTTACCTGGAAGGGCTAGGGCACTGCGGGATTGGACGAGGTATCGGTCGGTGCTTGGTCAGGCTGGAGGGGCAAGTTATCGGTCAGCTATTGCTGAGATGTTGTATTCTCTTCCCTTGCTATTCCCTTTATCATTATTATTATTGGTGGTAGCAATAACAGTTACTAAACTGTTCTTATCTCAACCTGTGGGAGTTGCATTCTTTTTGATTCTCCTCTCCGTCCCTCTGGTAGTAGGGGGAGGGCAAGAAGGGGGGAGTGAGTGAACGAGCTGCGTGACTGGGTTTAAACCACAACACCTCTCTGTATCATACTTTTAGGTATTAAAAATAATATCACCTTGCTCCTTCCATGATTCTTTCTTCATTAGGACAAACAGTCCCTGTTCATTAAATCTTTTCAGAGGACCTATATTTTCTAGACACTGATCATCTCTTTGATATCCTCTGGTCTTTCTTCAGCTGTTCTAATTTTTTCTCCAAGTACATTGTACAAACCTGACAACAGTAATTTAGCTGAGGCCTTTCTGATTTTGAATAAACAGGATGTATTACTATTTCTTGCCCATCTGTTTTCTTTGTAAAAGCAGTCTTCTTTAATCACAGTCAGTTCATGAACAACTATGAAAAAGTCCCATTTTTGCAAAACTGCTAATTTTGTTCTGCTGGTATCTGGCATTTGGATATCTTATTGTTCTGCCTCAACAACAACAAAATACCCCTAATGCTTTAGTAAAGGTTTTCAAGGATTTATTTATGTTTAATTTTTATACTTTCATATATGTTTCTGCATACATGTATCATGGTGTAGTGTCAGGTGTCCCTGCCCATGGCAGGGTGGTTAGAACTAGATGATATTAAGGTCCTTTCCAACACTAACTATTCTATGATTCTATGATTCTGCAATTCTAGCTATGCATATATATCTCTTAGATCCCTATCTTTGTTCATGATCATTTATTTCTTATAAACATCTGGTTTTTTTTTCCTTCAAATAAGTAAATAGCAAAATGTGTTCTTCGTTGTTACTAATGTAAATGTGATCACACTTAAGATCTTAAGATAGTTCAGTACTGTACAGGTGCTTTGCCATACCTTAAGCTTTCCTGTAACTTGAATGAAAAAACCCTGTGATTAATTGCTGAAGAATCCAGATTCTATCATGGAGCATGAACCTCACTCTCTTTCACATCTGCGGATGACCAGATACACAAATAATGTGTTATGTGCCTGGGCAAACACAAACAAACATATTTTAAACAATGGAATTGTTACTGAGTTTTGTCTGAAATAAGTAAGAAATGGCATTCTAGATTTATGCTATTTAATTTTCAATCTGCAAATGTACCTTTATGTAATACAAAAACCTTATGATAATTGAAGTCTATGAAGGCACAGTTTATTCATTGATAATGCACAGCTGACACAGCTCTGGGAGACTGATTAACATTTTTGGGTTTGGAACTCTGAATTCAAATCTTATAATGGTATCTTTTCCATAAACCAGACAAACTGTCATTTGCCTGACAGATCCTACAGTAAGCTAGTAGCCTTTTTTTTTTTTTTTGTTTTTTTTTTTTTTTTTTTTTTTTTTTTTTTTCCCCCCTTGTATTTGCTATAAGCTATAAGAAAACGTCTCTGTAGACATTTAGAAAACAGAATGAGTAATGCTTTGGTCATTTAGGTTAGTTTTGTCACAGGGACTTGGAAAATAAAGAACTCAATATAAGTATATTGCCTCTTTGCTTTTCCTATTCAGCTCTACAAGTCAAGAGGAACAAGCACCAAATACTGTTTTTTTTTTTCCTCTTTCTCCCACATTCATGTGGCTACAATGACTATACAGAGGTGAAGGAAAACAAAGGACTCACTCACGCTATCATTTCAGAGTGACTTTTATTCCATATATATTAAAAAGCACATTTTACTGTGTAAAGTAAGTCTTTAATAAAATGTTTCTTTATTATCTAGTCTCTACAATGTCTTTTCCAGCATGAATTAATAAGAATTTGACTAGTGTTATTGGAAAATGCTAATAGTCATGGAAATTTAGTACATTTACTCCTTAAATTCTCAATGACTGCACTTCAGTAATAGAAAATCCTTATTACTTCCTTAATACATCAAAATGGCAAGCCCTGGTCCTGCACTTGCTCAAGTTCTATTCCCTGTGGGTTTTCTGGATCAGTGTAGTGCATATATCATAAATGATAGAATAGTTAGGGTTGGAAAGGACCTTAAGATCATCTAGTTCCAACCCCCCTGCCGTAGGCAGGGACACCTCCCACTAAACCATGTCACCCAGGGCTCTGTCCAACCTGACCTTAAACACCGCTGGGATGGAGCATTCACAACTTTCCTGGGCAACCCATTCCAGTGCCTCATTACCATCACAGTAAAGAACTTCCTCCTTAAAATATATATACATAAATATAGATATGCGTAGTAATATACAGCACTAGGCACTGACAGCTAATGTCCTATACTAGCTACAGAACATTTATAGGTTTCTGGGTGCTTTAGAGACATTTAAGAGGGCTTGGGAGGGCATTTAACATCTAAGATGATAACATGGTAGCAAAAAATAATAGTATTAAAAACTCCTATTCATAGATGATGTAATTTCTCTCAGTTCTGTAATTTCTTATGTTTGCTTCTTTTTTTAAACTTTTCCTGTTTAGAAGCTTAGATTTCCAGATTGGAAAGCCCTTAAGACATTTTTTTCTTTCTTGTGATTTCTTCTTAGAAAGAAAGATTATCTTTGCTTCCACTATAACCTATTTGAGGCAATCCAATATGCATATGAACAGAAGTAGCCCTTCATTTTAATAGCACAAAGTATTGTCTTTCCACTGTTTGGAAACTGAGGTTCTAGGAAAATGTGTTGATGAGTGGTAGGAAAGGAAAGGAATCCAATTTTGGCGGTTACAGATACTGAACTTGTATCAGAGCCACCCCAGTACTCTGCCATCTTGCAGTCTGTATTTCCTACACTCCTCTCATTTTATTGTGGCTAAGTTTTCCAGAAATCAAGATAGACAGAAAATTGTAAAGATGTAATAGAAGGTGTTGCTAAATGAATAAACTTTTTCAACTGAAAAAAAAGCAAAATAAAATCATAGGCTCCCATCTTACAAATTTTATGAAAAATTAGAGGTGAGTAATCTCAAAACAGTCTGACAAACTGAAACATTTAATTATTGAAAACTGTGTTCAACAGAAAAAAGAAATGGTATTATTTTGGAAAAAAAATGAAGAAAGAAGGAAAAAAGAAAATGTCTTCCTGTTTTAAATACTGAGGGTCTTGAAAACACAATTTTTCCATCAGGCTGAACTTTGATGAAAACTTCCAAGGCAGACTGAGCTGTAATTCCTTTCCTTTTTCCCCTCTCCATATAAACTGTAGAACCATAAAATCATAGAATAGTTAGGGCTGGAAAGGACCTTAAGATCATCAAGTTCCAACACCACTGCCATGGGCAGGGACAACTCCCACTAAACCATATCACCCAAGGTTCTCTCCCACCTGGCCTTGAACACTGCCAAGGATGGAGCATTCACAACTTCCTTGGGCAACCTATTCCAGTACCTCACCACCCTTAAAGAACTTCTTCCTTACATCCAATCTAAACTTCCCTTGTTTAAGTTTGAACCCATTACCCCTTGTCCTATCACTACAGTCCTTAATGAAGAGTCCCTCTCCAGCACCCTTATAGTCCCCTTCAGATACTAGAAGGCTGCTATGAGGTCTCCATGCAGCCTTCTCTTCTCCAGGCTGAACAGACCCAACTTTCTCAGCCTGTCTTCATACGGGAGGTGCTCCAGTCCCCTGATCATCCTCGTGGCCCTCCTCTGGACTCATTCCAACAGTACCATGTCCTTTTTATGGTGAGGACACCAGAACTGCGCACAATACTCCAAGTGAGGTCTCACGAGAGTAGAGTGGAGGGTCAGGATCACCTCCTTCGACCCGCTGGTCACGCTCCTTTTGATGCAGCCCAGGATACGGTTGGCTTTCTGGGCTGGCTCATGTTAAGTTTCTCATCAACCAACACCTTGTTTGTATTGTGATGTTTTTACCACAAAAGAGAAAATACACTAAGTAAGGAGTTGTACACTAGTATGTTTATTAGGAGCTTAGACATATGTTTGTTTTTAAAGCCCTGAATAAATACTGACATTGTCCAGTAGTGAGCAACACCTAGAATTATGCCACCTAAAAGCCTCACAACCTAAATTTATTTGTGCCACAAAGTTATACATATATTTCAGTAAGAAAAAAAGGAAAAAAGAAAAAAGAAAGAAAAGAAGAAGAAAGTAAAAAGGAGAAAAAAAAAAGCAGCAAAACAGATGTTGAAGAGAAATACTGACAGGCTATGCAGAGAGCAGTGGATCAGTACTTGAAATTTTTGTACCTTTTTACCTTTTTTTTTGTTTTCTTAATGACTTTTTTGATTTGTATCTTGGTTTTGGGGTGTGGGGCTTGTATGGGTCTTTTTTTGTTTGGGTTGGGTTTTCTACAGCTGTTTTGATTAAAACAATGTTTACATTTTTCAGTCCTCTCTTGGATCTTCCTATTAGAAGTGAGACCAAGGACTCAAATCAGTGCTAACAGAATAGTATGTATGCCTGTGAATTAGCTGAATTATTTTCCATAGCTGTTTAGGACTTTCCTGTCTGAAAAAAAAATTTATGTGGGAAGAAAGTGTTTATAGGAGTGTATTTTCATATGTAGTTAATCAATTTTGCTTGACATTAATATTGAATAACTACATTCCTAGTGTCTAATTTTCTACTTTCAAATTGTAGGAGTAAGAAGCATTTTTGTGTCCATTTACACAAAAACCTTTTGAACTCTTCTGTCTGTATTTAAGCTTAAAGTAGCAGTTACTTCATTAAATTTTTACAGATGATCCTCTGCGATTACTTTGATCATCTGAATTTTTCACTTCCTCCTGAAGTAGCTAAGTAAGTTCTCTGGTAGAAACACATCCAGGTTTGTACAATCTTGCAGATGCTTTATTTACAAGCTTAAGATAATACATAAGAATGGAAATTATGAGGAATTTCTATTAAAAAGATTCCATTGAAAAATGTCAAGAAAGCACTCGTAGTTATAGGTATTTCTGAGAAAATTGGTTTCCATGGTGATCCTACACAAGTGCATATTATGAGCTATGCATATAACTAACAGTCATCCTAGGCCAAACCAAAGATCCATTTAGTATCTGGTCTCCAAGAATTACTAAAGTACATACCTAGAGAAGAGTATAAGAAAATAGAAAATGTCATTGCATGCATTTTTTCCTCTAAATCTGTATGGAAGTATCTGGTTTCATGTAATAGATAAAATACCATGCAAAGACTGTGAAAAGATGGATTACTAATTAACATTAGCAAGAAGCACTGCAATTACAGCAGTGCTTTCCTCTGCTGAGCATTAATATTGCCATACCTTCTCTATTTTCTGAGATTATCTGAAGTGTAATGAAAACCAAAGAGATACCCATTTCAGAAAAATATATGTGGATAAATATGTCCTTTTAAGTAGTCCCATTGTAAGAAATTAGCAAGTTTTCTAAGTCATCTTTCTGAAACAGTTGACATTCTTAGATTTTTGATGGGAAGAGAAAGTGACACAGTGTTACCTGCAGACGTTCATAACCCAAAAGATAATAACCAAGACAATTAACTGATGTGATGATAATCAATGTGTAACAAATTATTATTATACACATCTGTTATTATGTGTTTATTGGAATTAAGTATTCTTACTTCAATCATTAAAGTCTAAAAATTTCATACTATTTAAAAATTCCATTGATCCAGTTACAAATCTTCTCCTAGCTAAGTGAAAAATTAAGTTGAGGAAGAAAATATCTGAGTGTACATCAACAAACTGAAAGAATTATATTTTTAGGATAATTTGCTAGGTTTAGTGATTCTAAATGCTATTTTACTAGGGAGATTTTTTAGGAGTAGCAGTTCTCTGTGAGGTTACTGCTGCCAGCAAATTGAAAAAAAAACACAAACCAACAGCTGTTCCAAATCCCTGACTGTAGAGGTAAGCAAATTGTCATAAAATTTGTAACAATCAAAATCTATTTATATCAAATAGATCCTGATCTGAGTACATCAGTCACATTTAGATGGGATCTTGCTCTAACTGCTGCTTCATAATTTGAAAGATTTAAAGTATAATTTTATGAAAAAATATTTTTAATTTAAAATGTAAAATAATCATATACTGAGTAATAATTTGGCCTTGTGAAAAATAGAATATATAAGGTAAGAACTGTTAAAGACTGAAAGATATTCTGAAAAAGATTATTGTTATCTTTGAAATGTGTGAAGAGCTACAGCAGTAGTATGTCAAGCAAACAAGGTTCATTCATTTGACTAGTACAGAAATGGATTAGTCTTCAAGGGTTTCAGATAGTTTCAGCATTTTATTTAGAAATTTGAAATCATCAGTTATGTAAAAAAAGTTTTAACAATAAACTTAGGTAACTACATTTCACATGCATTCTTACTAACAGTAGAGAAATACTCTTTGATTTAATGCAGCATTGATATTACCACTTCTCTGTATCTTACAGAAGTTAGCTGAATATCCTTTATTTTACAACAGTGTTTGATGAGCATCACCGGTTTCCTGAACTTCACAATCAGGAAGCCTACGTATAGAAGAGAAACACTCTTCTACTTTGCCCTCGATATTCTTTTGTAGCACTGTATTAGAACTGCAAATACTTTGCCTGGAAGGGACCTCTGGAAGCTGTCTAGTCCAATCCTCTGTTTTGAGCAGGGCAATTGCTTTCTCTAGACCAGCTGTGACTTCGTACAGCAAAGTCCTGAAAATCTCCTGGAGACTACAGTCCCATGGATACTCTGAGTAACACATTTCAGTGCTGCACTACCCTTCCTAGTGAAGAAGGTTTTATTAGCATTCAAACATATTTTAAGTGTTTACTATTGATATTGACCTTTATAACCTATATTGTGATCTTCATTACATACTTAGCTGTTAGAAAAAATGAGGGAGGGGAAAGAAACATACTTTCCACTTTTTAAGGAGACAGTGTCACAGGAATCTTTGGAATAATTTTTGTGAAGTTAACATATAGTTTGGCCTTATATAAAGAATAGTGACAGCAAAAACTTGGTACATCAGCATCCCTAAGTTTTTGTACACTTTTTACTATATACATCTGCACAGACAAACCAATCATCTAGGATGAGGATGATGATGCGTAACTCCAGATGTAAAAGAAACCATTCCTTAGCTTTAATGGCCTTTGGATCACAACATGAATCAAAAATTAAGGAGGCATCATTTTCTTTACAAGTTTGCTTTTATATATGAAATAATGAAGATTCAGTTTGTTCTGTGGTCATTCTTATGAATAAAAATAATAATGCAAGAAGTCCAGTTGTCTTCAGATGACACTTCAGTGCTTAGAGCAGTGACAGATTTCATCCTATAATAAACAATTGCTTTAGAATCTATAGAACATGATTCAGCCTTCATAATATCATGTATGGCAGCATTAAGATAGCTATCCTCAGCACATTCCCTTCAGGAAATCTTAATGCATGAGTGGTCAATTGATAGCAACAGTACCTCCTCCCCATCTCTCCTGAAGTGATACATTACTTAAAAATACATAACATATGAGGCAGTTAAAATCTCCGTATCTTAATCATTTCATAATACCTTAAGGAATTACTTACCTTCTGTGAATAGTGGCATTTAAATACTACAATTCTGATTTCTTAATGTTTTACATTCTTCTTTAAATCATATGATACAGTGCTGTGAAATATTGAACACCTCAGGCCAGATGAAAAGAGCAATCTAAATCTTTAACTGTTCTCAAAAACTCTTCCTTGTAACACATGACATTAGAGGGTTTTTTACTCTCCTCTTTGTTACCCAAAGATCCAGGGTGTCTGGATGTCCATAAACTAGCCCAGCACTGGTAGTGTGGACTCTTGCAACTTACCAAGTTTTGTAACAATGTGAGGGGACCTTTGGGGTCTGATCTAGCATATTCAAAAGATATTTGTCACACAGGATCTTTTTAAAAAGCGCAGTTGCAACAACCTTCCATTCACAAAAGAACATGATTGCATAGATGGATTGTTAGGTCAATCCTTTCTGTTAAGAATGCCATGCATTTAATTAAGTCTGAACTTAGACAATTATATTAAATATGAACTACGTGAACATACTGCACCACAGGGATGGGAATCCATAACATTCTACTTCCCATAAAGTGCATATAACAAGGGCACAGAAGAATTTATCTTATTTGGTCTCCTTGACCAGGAAAAGAACTTTTTTAACAGCACACTGCACATATTCAGCACGTAAAAATGGGGGAGGGAGGGTAGTGTATCAGATCATATTCATGAGATTTTTTTTTTATTTCTTAGTATGGAACCATTTAATATGTATTTCACCCAAATATGTTTCATTATGAAAGTGTTATGTTGGCTCTGAAGTTAAAAAAATGCAAAAATAAAAATAACAGTAACTTTTACGATGTAGCAAAATCTATTTTACAGTTTAAAGTGCAAGTCTATGCTAACATTCCATCAGATTTATATGTATGTAAAAGGTTTCAGACTTCTTTCTGTTTGAACAATTAAGTACTATTCTCCTGTAGTTTCTTTGGTAACTAGTTACAACTGGAAGAATTTAAAAAATTCTTAACTTGTAAAACAATTCACCTCGAAATAATCTCGATGAATTGATCTACAAAGGTAAACAGCTGAAGTTACAATAAATAACATTTCTCCTTGAAATACGAAACCAAATTTTTCTTTTCCGTGTTCCATCATTCCATTGCAAAAATAAAAGTAATAGCAGGAGCAGAATCAGTCCTTCCAGCAGTAATAGGAGAAACATACTGTGAATATCTTGAAGTTCATGTCTTAAAACACAAAACTTTGGTAAATGCTTCATGAAATGTGCTGTGCACATGTACTTGCACTCCATATTGGTGAACCTGAATAAATAAAGTTCTTCACATCTTGCTTTCATAGAGCTGAACAGAATCTGGTGTTTTACTTTCTTCCTTGAGGTTAGCTGCTATCCATTAAACTGTGGCTCTTAAGAATTTGTTCTGTTATGTCAAAAAGCCAAAGCTAATTGTTAGGAAATGTGCAGAAAAAACAATGCTGTATCTTTTCAGTATGGCAATTAACTTCCCTATATTTATTCCAGCTACAATTTTCTCCTGTTTCAAGGAATAAAAAGATTTGATACCAACTGTTGAACATGATCAAGAATACCATAAGCTTCAGAAAGTCAAACAGGGACAGGTCTTTTGACTTCTAATGCAGGGCCTGTAGTAGATCCATCTTCTCTGTCTCAAATCCAACAGGGTGCACCAAACATTAAGTCCCAGAGGAAGTGACCACTTAAGGCAATGCAAACTCTGCAAAACCTCACCATGGAGTAGGTTTCAGTTGCCACAGTGGATTGTACTGCCAGAGGTCCGTCTACAGCTGAGCAGGAAATTCATTAATGGAAATGAAAGCATTCTGTGCTGGGGAGCACAAGAGAAGAGAAGAGAAATGCGAAGTTTTTCAGCTGATCTTTTGAATTAAGACAAGTGCTTGACTGGGTTTTCTTTTCCTCATAATGATTTCAGTGCACCTCTGTGAAACTTACAGATTGTGTTGGTGTGGCTAATAAAGTTTACTTCTGTAGATAATGGCGTTCTCAGAATGATAACCCAGAATCCTTTCTGATGAGATTCAGTCTGCATGTTTTCCCTTGGCACTATTACTTTAAAATGTGAAATAATGTTTTACTTGTGATAAATACCCCTTTTTTATTAACACACCAGAAGTGGATCATTATAAGGTGGTTTGATATCCCAGACAAATTTACCTTTTCAGTTTAGCATACTATACAGTTAGTAATCTCTACTAAGTAAATACAAATAAGTTGCACATTGTAAACACCCCTTGTTTTGGGTCATACTGGGGACTTTTTTGTCATGGAAAGAGTGGCCAAAACTTGATCCTTAAATTACAATCAAGAAAAAGTGACTACAGGTGAAAAACCTCTGGTTTAGACTCATCATTGATAAAACGATGAACTCATTTCCAGCCTGGAATTTGGTTACAGAAAGGTTGATCTGTCATTCCAGTGGAGAATAATGTGTGAAAATCTTGGACTAATATTGAATAAACAAATACTTTAATTTATGTGTAAATTTGCGGGTTTTGATGGAAGGGGGTTTTGGGGGGTTTGGTTTTGTTTTGGTGTATTTCAAGCTGTTTAGAAGCTTGGAGAAGCATCGCTGCAAGTAATGTATATTTAAGTACTGGTACTAAAAGTCTGTATGACAAATACCTATAGCAGAAAAAGAAAATAGCAAGAAAAAGAAAGAAAAATACATTTAACTTTTATAAAGTTTAAAAGTTTAAAAAAGTTTTAAAAAATCAATAAATTGCTTTAATATCTGTTTATTTAGGGAACAGGTCTATAGTGTTATGGAATGTAATTTCTTCACTCAGATGTGAGGGGAAAAATGGTAGTGTTGGTTAACTTGAGGTACCCTAACAATGATAACATAGCTGCCATATACACCAGTGTGGTTGGTGAAGTACTCATCACACTCAATTAAGCTATTGTGCTGTTAGGAGAAAAATATATCCATTTAGTTGCAAACTGTCAAACACGCTTTGCCTTCCAACCTCTGTTATTCTAGCTAAGTGAATTGTATCAGACCACTTAACTGTGCCTTGCCATCAGAAAAAAATTAAAAAGAGACAAGGGTATTAAGGAAACATTTCTGAATATCCCTTCCAACTTTCTGCAAACACAAATAACATTAAAGATACATTTCTAGTAGTTATGATGAAAATGTTCCAAGGAACTGTTAGAATCAGATATTGCTTTTTTTTTTGGTACATTATACTTTTCTTATGACATGATTTTGTTTTTATCAGCAGATACTGATACTATTCACCTGGAGAATAATCACATAAGGCCATATTCTCATTCCTTTTTGTTCTGGCAATATAAAGTTTCCTCATAGCTGGAAAAATCACTGTCTGAGGACGTTATTAAGAGGGGAGGCTATAGCCAGACCCCTCCCTCCTCATCCTGCAAGCTTTCACTACATGACAGCCCAGTAGAGACAGATGATGGGAAAGTAGATAACGTGCCACATTCTAGTGATTCCTAGATACTGCAAAACCACTTGCAGAGTTGCAGACTGCCACAGAGTACAGTTGCCCTTACATGTGAATTATGTGAATCTCCCTGCTAAGGGAAAGCTAAAAGCTAAAGCTCACTTTAATTCTGCTGAGTGAGGCTCTGATACAGCTGTATAACTGAGTTGATTTGACATTAATTTAGATCACTCTTCTTTCTGATGCTTTGAGACTACAACAAAGACTATTTTGCCACACAGTTGTCCTCAACATTCTGCCAAATAACTGTTAGCAGCTAAGCAAAGTGACATCTGTGCATGTGGCAACTGTCTTTAGTCTGAAGCTACTTCTCTTAAATCAAAGCTTGAGGGCCTGAATCATCATGTCCCTTCATCTTGCCAATTGCAGGGTATTATTTTTACTCCCATTTTTTACTAGTGGAAATAACTACTGAAATGAAAAAAACTGAAACAGTAAACTCTGTTATCAAGTACCATGAACCATTTTGTTCTGTGGTTTTGTTGGGTATTTTTCCTCTGTACTAATTTGAGACCTCTTAAAATCCTACAACGAACAATGTTAGAGGGTCTGATTTAATACTCAGTTTTCTAGTATCACTTCCATTGACTGAATTTGATTTTCACTGAATCTTAACTTCAGATAAAGAAGTTACCTGGTTTGTTTGGGTTTTTTTGAAAAGTAAATTGCTTAAATGCAGATATCTAGTGTCATTTTGATGCTCTAAGCCACCCCACCAAGGTTCCAGTTGCTCATCTAGATCAGTGCATGGGTTTCCATAAGTTGCATGACACCCCTATGAAGCCCATTCACATATCTTGAATATGCAAGGACAGCTAAAAATAACTGTTATTTAGATAATTAAGTTAACGTAAAGTTTATGTAGCTGCATTTGCCCTTTTGTCTCACCCTTACCTGCAGAAATAGTATTTAGCATTCTGTTTACTTATCTGGAATAATGACAGCCATAAGACAAATACATTTTATTGTTGCTATACCAGTTACTCTTCCTAATCCTCCTAAATACAAAGGTTTTCTGAACTAAATTATTCACAGTCATAGGAAGCGGAAATAATACTTGTTCTCTAACTGAACTGAAATTTTGATTTTTTTTACTTCCATAGCAAATTTACAACACCTCAAAAATCTTAATGAGGAAGTTGATTCGCTAACAGAAACAACATGTGGTCAGATCCTCAAATTACACAAATTAGTCTAGCACCATCAAGGTCATTAACTCTATGCAGATTTGAAAGAAATGAGAATCTGAATTTTGTATGCAGTATAGGAAATTTTCTCTCAGAAAGGTATGTACAAACAATATGAAGAACTCATATTTGTATATACAAATAGGTAAGATATCAACAGTAAGGTGAACTAAACAATAACTTTCGAGTTTATCAGGACTTCAATGAGAAGTTTAGCATACATAGGTGGATATGTACTAATGACACTGATCTTCAGCTCTACAAATACAAATTAGAAAAGAAAACCAGTTCATGCATAGTCAGTTTACAAAAAGATTTACTTAGAGGAATATAAATGCAGGTCAGAATTTGTGTTTTGGCACCATGTCATTCATGCACAAAAATTGAATGGAATTACTGCACTCTGGACAAGATGCTTCTGTCCATATGACAAGAGTGAGAATCGTTGTGTTTATTTCCCAAACAATTTTAAACTTGTGCATGCAGGAGTTGCTTCCTTCTTTACAAGAAGGAATGTCTTTCTTTTAAGAAAAAGACATTAAAAAACCCTCTTTATTTCTTTCTCATTGATAGAGAGCAGTTCCTTGATTTGCTTGAAAGGCAGCCAGGAATAAGCTTTTTCTTTTCTTGTCAATTGAAAAAAAAATACAAAATTATACAGAATAAATAGCAAATATAAATCTAGCAAGAATTCATTGCAAAAATAAACCTGCAGTGTTCTACTTTTTTTTTACCTATTTTTCTCACAACACATTAGGTTCTAATTTCAGAAAATATAACCTATTTTTGTACAAACAGCTAAATACTATCATTCTTCCACATGTCTGTACTGTTGCAGTTGTTCTGTCTGGGAGCTGCTTTAGGGTAGGATGGAAAAGGACCTGTATTTGCACTTTGAAGTTCCTAGCCACAGCAAACTCATTTTTTTCCAAGAATATTTAAAGCCAGCACAGAAGTTACTTATATATAGATATAGATATAGATATATATTAAAAAAAAAAAAAACAACCCAGACTTATTAAACACAGTAACATATTTACAGCTGATTCTCAGTAGCTTTTCAAATTGTCCAGGATTATGAGTTGAAACACCAGTGATGCACAATATTTTATAGCAGCAGCTCAAGAAAAGATTGTCCAAACTTAGGTAAAGCTATCAGATAGGGAAAGTAGGAAAAGGTTTGTTTTTTAATTCAAAAGGCTTGCTTTTTTCTTCATTGAAAATGCTGGGTAAAAACGGTTACATATTTTTTGCTCCACATACTGATACAGAATGCACAGAATGAAGTTTCATGTAAAATACTTAAATATTTGCAGGTTCTGGGTGCACAGACAAAAATATTTTTTCTGTGTGGGTTGTTTTGTTTTTTTTTTTAACTGACATTTAGTATGCCATTTTAATTCTTTCATATTTATTATAATGGTATGTTAGGTGCAGCTGTAGACAGTGGTCATGAATGCAGTGCATGTACTAACCTGACCAATCCACTCTAACTTTGTAACTACAAACACAGGTGTGATTTTTTTTTTTTTTTTTAAAGGAATCTAATTAAATTGAGTGGAAAAAGAAGTAAATAGAACATTTTTTTCCATAGGTCAGGTACAGAATGGAGAGTGCCATACACACTTTTTAAAAATGTTGAGGAATATTTCAATAACCAACCTTCCTCCCACAGTTCAATCACACAAAGTTCATGTTTAACTTGGGGTAAGACATATTGCCTGCACATAACCCCATGGCTTCCCACAGTGATCCCTGAGGTTTTTTTTGCTAGGATTACTGCTGTGCTTAAGGTCTGACTGTTGACATGTTATTATAAGGCACTTTTATTTACAATGGTTCCAACTAAAAACAGAATTACAGAAATTCGTCCGCAGCCCAAAGTAGTATCACTTCATGTTTGCTGCTCCAGGACTTCCAGGTAGTCAGGCTCAGCATGTAAATTAGCTTTGAGTTCAAAATACTCATTTTTAGTTTGTTCTAGAATAACCTTTCTTGGCCTGGAGTACATGAGTGTCTCCATTAGCTTCAGCTCTTCATGTGTTCCAGGATAATGAACTTCCATGTCAGGCTGGAACTGGACAATATTTTTTCTTAGATACTCTGTGATCCCTAGTTGCTGAAGTTCTCTCTCTTTTTCAAGAATGTTTCTATACAAGCAGCTGGCATCCTGAAAAGAAAGAAACTCTGCAGACTGATCTGTAGCCTTATATTTGATATTTGAACCTGTAAGAGGTGAACTGTTCCCTCTTTCCAGGAGACTTCGGCAGAGATGTTTGGAATCATAAGCTTCCTTCTCACTTCCCTCTTGCTGTTGCTCAGTATGTTTGGGACTGAAGGATGGGCTGCGGTAGACCTGAACCGTGGGAGTAACCATACGTTGCTCATAAAGAGTTGCAGATGGGTGCTCCGTTGTGTGGTGTGTTGTCTTATGCCCACACATGCTATACTGAAGGTGAACGGGGCTACTATCCCTCATTTGATCATCCGCTTGTTTCTTTTTGCATCTTCGTCGCCGATGAAGAACAAGAACAACTATTCCTGCTGCACAAAATACAACAGTTATAAACACAATTAGAAGTCCTAGTATTAGAACAGAAAGTGGGACAGCATCTGTAAGGGACCTCAAGATGGTGTCTGCGGTGTTGGTAGTAGCAGTAGAAGTTGTCACAACTACAAAACTGGCATGAGTTGGTAAAGCAGGGCTGTTTATTAAACCTGGACACAAGACTTCACTGTTCAGGGATTTCAGCTCTTTTTTTGCCAGGTGTCCTGGAGATTTACAAAAAATATCACCCATCATTGTATTCTTACTCAGTTTTTGTATCCATTTCTGCAACGCAACAGCATCACAGGTACAGTCCCAGGGGTTGTCTTCAAGTTCAATTTGTACCAGCATATCCAGTTCATCCAAGACATTGCTCACAGGCAAATGAGAAAATTGGTTTGTTTTCAGATTTAATCTGGTAAGTGGAACACCTGAAAAGATATGGGGTGGCAAAGTCTGCAGAAGGTTGTTATTCAAATAAAGGACCTTAAGTTTTGGCATTACATTAAATGCCCCTGGCAAAACTTCGTTGATGGCATTATATTCAAGGTACAAGTATTCAAGGTGCTGAAGGCCAAGGAAGAGATTCTGACTCAGCTTCGTAAGATGATTGCCATTGAGATATAATTTCTGCAGTCTAGTCAGATTTGTGAAAGATCCTTCCTCTAGGATTTCAATGCGATTGTTCCCCAGGTGAAGCATTTCCAGGCCAGCATAGTCCACAAGATCTGATTTCAGTATTGCCTGAATAATGTTTCCAGCTAGAATTAGCTTTTTAGGATTTGGAGGAGGGGGTCCTAAATCAGACAAGCTTTCAATATTTCGCTCCTGGCAGTGCATGAGAACTCCTGAGAGCATATGGCTGGTGCAGTGACAGAGGACAGGACAGTAGATTCCTGGAAACTCAGTAGTAGGCTTTGAAGTATGAAGCACTAAACTTGGTTCTTTAGTAGGAGCTTTCAGGATAGGAATCACCTTAGTTGATAGGTGACTATCACTGACAGAGGTGGTTACAACCAAGGGCAGTGACCCTGAAGGATCTTCAAGTTCATTGGCAGGATGAGTAGGACAAAGTGATTCTTTTTTCAATCTACTTAAGATGCTACCTTTGATAACTGGAGGACTATTGCATACAATGTCACCTATAATTGACTGAGG
Source organism: Pezoporus wallicus (assembly GCF_028554395.1). Lineage (NCBI taxonomy): Eukaryota > Metazoa > Chordata > Aves > Psittaciformes > Psittacidae > Pezoporus > Pezoporus wallicus. Next base: position 608,145 of record NW_026642489.1, on the reverse strand, counting down.
AGGCATGTTTTCTAGCCATATTTTCAGCTGCAGCAAATCACAGTTACAGGCCCATTTATTGTCTTCCAACTGAAGGTCTAGTATTCTACCAATGTGTTCCAAAAAACCAACATAGGGCAGTGTCTGTAACTGGTTTCCACGAAGGTCTAAATGGGTCAATGGCACAAAACGAAATATATTCGGAGGAAGATACTCGATGGCATTATCATTCAAAATAAGCACTTTAAGCCTGTTGAGCTTGCTGAAGGCACTTGCTTCAATCACTGTGATGAAATTGTTGTCTGCTTGAAGAAACTCCAGATTTTCCAGTCCATTAAACATATCTTCTTTAAGTGTTTCTAAAGAATTGTGATTGATATGAAGTTGCTTAAGAAGGCTGAGACCATTGAAAGCCCCAGGCTCAATATCTGCAATATTATTAAAACCAAGATGTAGAGAGATAGCATTAACAAGGTCAGCAAAATCATTCACATGTAACATAGTCAGGCCATTGTTTAACAGATTAAGATGGAAAGGCCGTGATGGTGGGACATTTATTTCTGATACCATCCTGATGCCTCTTTCTTCACAATTTATAATCATGGTATCATCCTTTTCTTCACAGGAACACAAACTCTGACAAGATCCTCTGACTGAAGAAAAAGAAGGCTGAGAGTGGAAAGGATCAGATGCAACGACAACTGAATATAGAATAAAAATCCAGAGCTTCATGATGCCCAGCAGATTCTATAAAAAATAAAAATAAAAAAAAAAAAAAAATAAAAAGAAGAAAAAGAAAAAGTAATCGGGTAATGGTTTCACAGGGTTGACTTTTATTTTTATTTCTGGGATGTAGAAGAGCAATAACAATTCCTAGTAATTCTCATTAAGCTATTTCACTTTGCAAACAATATTATATCATGCAAAACATTTGAATTATTTTCTGAAGAGAGAAAAATATAATTTAATGTACTGAATCAATAAGCAGTAATAATGGGAGTGCTTCAGTACTTCCATGCTGATACCCAAAGCAGGAGATAATCAGGAGTGTGTTGACTTTATATTATATAGAATGTTTTGCCAGTGGACAAAAGTAATAAGTTACTGCCCTAAGCAATTTATATCAAGGCTAATATAATATTTTGGATAGTTGCTTTGTGTCACCATATAGCACTGCAGATTTTTAGAGTACATTACTAAGCTCAACTTAATGTTGTCTAGCTGCTGAAAAGAAGAAAGATTTGGTTTGGCTCAGCAATATGAGGTGAGAACAAGCCCATTCAGTCAGGACACAAAGAATTTCTCCTTTGGTTCTGCATTGTGTGTATAAATCAAAGGTATTTCCTCTGTAACCCTTGTACCTCCAAGCCAAAAAAAAAAGTACACAAAAATATTAATTTTTCTTTACTGAAATTTTAATGCATGTATTATAGTTTGTGGATATTAAGTGAAAGCGGAAACACAGCACATATTAGTGTAATATGTTTGTAGATAACATAAGCATTAAATAATTGTGTACACAAAATAAAAAAGAACAAACTGACAATGCAGTACAGTCAGAAGAAATACGTAGGCAAGGGTCAAGCATTATTTTTAAATTATTAGGCTCCTTTCAGTTATTATAATCATTAATTACTGCAAAAGATCTGAAACATACATGGTACTAACTATGCTTTACAAGTTAAAAATGACCACCAGTTATGATCTCTATGTTATGTAACTTATCATCTGTCAAGCTGATCTTGAACTTTGAAATACCTGACAAATGCATCATTACAGTACAACTATGGAGTCACAGGCAAATTTACACATTGCACATTGTTATAACTGGTGTCAATTATCTTTTGCCACACTTTATTTGAAGATTGTTTTTTTTTTTTTCTGTCAAGGCTGTCTATTAACAAGAACACGGGTAATAAGAGATGGAGTGAAATCACTGTTTATAATCTTTAATTAAATATTTCCACATTTGCTAAAAATAAATAAATACTTTTTCAATTGCATGGAAGATTTAAAACACAGAACTTTTTGTGGGGTGGGCTATTTATTCTAGGACTGAACTAATCAGCTTCTTAAGTAACCTATCTAATAAGGGTCACTTAATCTTTCAAAGAAAGCTACTGAAACATGAAATATACAGTGTCACTGCATAACCATCTTAAGGGTTAATTTCTGAAAGAGTGTAGAACCTTTTACAAGAATCTACTCAATTACATATAGGAACACTCTTACAGTGTGGCCATATGATCTGGCATCTCATCTATATATTTTAATTATCATGTACCTTTATTATTAGCAACACCATTTCTCAAGGCTTCTCTTAAAACAGATTGCAAAGATTTATACATGTAGACACTTAAGTAGTGTGGTATGAGTATCACACACACACAAAAAGGAACAACAGCACAGTGAATTATGATTTTATCCATTAGAAGTTCCTAATAAGTGGGAGTAGATGTATGATTTTAGAATAGTGACATTCATAGTGTAAGAAAAAATGTCCTTAAACATATGACCTTTCATCTTTGTTTCTGTACTACAAATAATTTTATTGTCTCCTGTAAAACTCCTTGAACTCTAGCTGCCTATGCTTAACATACATGTCTTTAAGTTTGTTTTCCCCAGAAGTACTGGATGAGAAACAACATGTCAAGATGTTATTTTGAAGTATGCAGAATAATTCTAGAATCATATTAAGCTAGAGAGTAATCCTTGCTTTACATGCATCAATATCCCTTCCAGTGACCCAAGGTAAAAAAAAATGCAGGCTTTTGACACAGATGCCAGTTTTAAACCTACTGTATGACTTATTCGACTTCATTTCTGTACACTTTTTCTCTGTAGGAATTCCAGCTTCAATCTGCATCAAATTTAAACGGCAGTTAAAAAGTCCCTGATCAAAAATAAAGGGGGGGGGGGGGGGGGGGGGGGGGAACCATCTGAAAAACATGTTGCATTCTAGTGCTTATTGAGAAATTAGCTTGTAAAAATGAGAGCCCTCCTCTCAGAGATGGAAGTAACAACATTTGTAACCAAGTGGAAAACATTCCCATTTTAATCATCATCGTACTTTTGTGAGCACCACTGCCAGAACTCTCACACACACATATCTTCAGAGCAAAAATTAATAGGGCCGTTGCATTCTTGGGTTTTTTTTTTTTGTCTCAACACTTGGGGATATGTAATGAACCTCTCAGTGGGCTACTAGTGGAAAATAAAAGCTGCTTTTATCAACATTTAACTAAATCCATAATAAAGTAAAATTTAAAGTCTTGACAAAGCTGACCTTTTTTCACATGGTGAGGTTTTTCAGCAAATTCTGCATGGTAACTTTTACCTGCTTTCATGAAAAGTCACTGCTAACTGCACATGGTAACAGCTTTTTGCAGTAGGCACTCTAAAGGACTGAAAAAGTCACAGTTCTTTCTATGAGGCAATGCTGAATACTTTCAGAAGTAGACCCTTTATAGCAAAGGCATTACATGCTTGGCAAATAATAACGTGGTTTTAAAACACTGAAATAGTATGCTATTTTACTTGGGGGCGGGGGGGGTGTTCATTTGGATGTTTTAATTCAGCTATTTTAAAACTGCATGTTGAAGAATTTCAAAATCTCAAATTAAGAACCGGTAATTTCTAAAAGCCGTCAGGATTGTTTATTAAATTCTGAAGGAAATCACAGTCAGACATGCATCTAAGACCACTCTTTCACTTCAGGAAATAAAAACAAACACCCATTCGTCCCCCCTCAAGGGATCTGAAATCAGCGTTCCCTTAACACACACATTCTACACAGCTGGCAGTTTGAATAAATGCAACTGGCAGACTGTTTGAAAAAACAGTATAAACAGCCATCATTTAACATAAAAGTTACACAAAGTCGTGCATAAAAATAAATTTTACTGTTACTGAGAAATAAATTCCACTGTTAAATTGATTAGGTAACTGGAATCTTTCTTACCTGTACAGCAGTAACGCTCCCTGTAACGCTCACCAATGCACAGTTGAAGCAGCTGCTTCAATGCGATGTAATTTTTTCCCTGTGAAAAATGCACACTTTCTTTTTGCTGCAAGCTCTGGCAATACTACAGCTCCATAAAGTTAAAATCCTTGTTCAGAAGACAAAGTACAAAGCATTCAATCGAAAAAAAATCTTCCAGGCAGCGTGCTCATTAGACTATCCTATAAGTAGTTGTCCTTCTTCCTCAATTAAAATTCACAGCGTACTTCACAGCTATGCTGACTTATCTGCATATAGTTAACTGTTTGCAAGCATTTGGATGCAGTAAACAAACAAAACGCTCAGCAGAGCTTAACTGGATCACTTGGTTTGTCAGATTTTTAGATGCAAGCTGCTTCTGTGTGCTCTCTGCTCTTTCTAGTCTTTCTTGTTAGAGCAGTTTGTTATTAGTCAGATTGCCACGGGCACGGAGGTAGGCGTAAATAAAGAGACTTCTTGGCTTTTGACTCAGCCTTTAAGCCCTTCCCCACCAGAGAGCTTTAATCTGCGAGTGTCATTTAATACAAGATACAGCTCCACCTTGAGACGGATCAGCTCCTCCTCCTGCAATTTCTCTCACCTCCTTTTTTCCTTATCGAAGTGAACCTCGGAAAACAAAATTCAGCTAAACATCTCCTAGATTGCTTAAGGTCTGTTAATGGCTGATTTTTAAGAACAGTAAACACCCACTGCAGCTCTTGCAGTTTGTTCTCTTGGCCAGATCTTGCGTTTAGTTTATAGCTGCAAATGCTTGCTTTAGAAACTGAAAGCATTCCAGCCCAAATACACTCCACAAAGCACACCACAAGGGAACCCTTGTCGTCTAGAAAATATGTCAATCACAACTAAGTGTAGGATTATTCAAATATATAAATGAAACAATACAGGTCTCAATCCAGTCTGCTCAATGTGACAGGGGTAGGGATCAGTATGTACAGTTACACATACTTTTTTTTTCTGAGAAAAAATAAGTTGTGGAATATTAGTGCTTATTCTTGCACAACGATTTCCAGCAGTACTTTTAAAACTGCCCATCTTGTTCTGTGGGAAGAAAGATGGGTTGATTGTAATTGTCTGTTTTACAGATGCGAGATTGCATTGTATTTGCACGAAACATTGCTTTGATAAAAAAATATTCTAGTTTAGGGAGATAGGGTATTCTTAAAGGCATGTTTTGTGTTTAAGGGATTATTTTCTTTGTGCTCATAAACAAGTAATTAGCAGGTACAGTAGGGCTACAGGAAAATGTTTTTTCCACGCATTGGAATTCCTCATTCCTCCAGCACTGAATGGGATAGTTTTCTATGCTGCAATGATGCAGAGAGTTGACCAACGTACAGGGGGTTGTACAAGGGGGTTAGAGGAATTTGCTTGCTTAAACAAAAGTATTGTCTGATGTAAATGCCTGCTAAGCAGAACAAAGACACCTGGTCCTATCGATAAGGAAAAGCAGACACTTGGTCCTATTGATAAGCAGCTATTGGTAAGGAAAAGCAGACGCCTGAATCTACTGATAAGGGGGAGAAGCAGATGGTTTATGGCTGGGATACCGACCAAACCCTAAGGCCATATGTGAAGACTGAAAGGTGAAAAGTGCAAGAAGAGGAAGACTCATTTACTTCATCTTGAAGACCCTTACCCACAGGAGGAGGACTCAGTTACTTCATCTTGAGACCCCTGCCCATGACCAGAGGGGGCACTGCGCAGGCGCAAAGGACCTTCTGGCTCATTATAATACGAAGCGGGGATAGGACATGAATATGTATAGGCATGTTGTGCAACCTTATGAATATATATAACTTTAGAGAATAAATGTAGAGGGAAACAACACTGAGGTACGCATGACTTTGAGGAATTATCCCCGTGCGTCTCAGCGCTGAATAAAAAGCATACCTACTTTACAACTTTAACGAGTTGTGGAGTCAATCCGCGCCTCAGCAAATATTACTTCCTTGTCCATCCCATTGCCACAGAGACACAAAACCTTTTGGTGAGCAACAGTAGCTCTGGTGCTTCAGTGTATTTACCCTGTAGAGCATAACATTTCTGGTTGGATCTTATTGTGTCCTGGATTACTTTACAGATTGTTTGCTACAGCCTCAATACCACTCAAATTCCTGTAACTTCCTTTGAGCTGTTAGTTCTCCAGATGGCCTCATTTGCCTTTGAAGGGGTATTGTGAAGTACTGTTCCATGTGGTTAAGGCTACCGAGATCTTGTCCTATACATACATACATACATACATACATATATACACACGCATGCATATACGTAAATACACATAGACAAACGCATATGCATAGATGCATATAGACATATATACATATAGATATGTGTATATATGCCTTTGCATATTAGGATGAGTTCTTTTAGTATTTTTCCACAGGAAAGATATGTAATTTAGCAAAATAATAAAGAAAGATAAAATATTACTAAGAAACAGCAACAATTTTATTTACATTAATTTCAACACATCACTTATTTGGCTGCATTTTCCTAGTTTTAGTGAGCCTTGCCACTCTATCTTGAATGCAGACATTTGACTTTTAAAGCTCAAAGATTCTCAGCTCCCTGTGTCCAGGCAAATAAATCATCATATTCTTTACTCATTTTGAATTTATGCATTGCAAGTCAGATTCTTTCTAATTTTTTACCAAACATATTACAGGTGCTCACACTTAGACTCATAGAATGGTTTGGGCAGGAAGGGACCATAAAAATCAAGTTCCAACGCCCCTGTCACACAAAGGCACACATCATACTAGGCTAGATCGCTCAACACTTACAGGGATGGAGCATCCACACCTTCTCTGGGCAACCTCTTCCCAACACCACTGTAAAGAACTTCCTAACATCTAATCTAAATCTACCATCTTACAGTTTAAAGCCATTCCCCCTTGTTCTGTCCCTACATCCCTTTGTAAAAAGTCCTCTCTAGATTTCTTGCATGCCCCCTTTAGGAACTGGAAGCTGCTGTAAGATCTCCCTGGAGCCTTCTCTTCTCCATCTGAACAAGACCAGCTGTCTCAGCCTGTCTTCACAGGAGAGGAGCTCCAGCTCTTTGATTATCTTTGTGGCCCTCCTCTGGACTCACTTTAACAGGTCCACACATTTGTTACATTTTAGGCCACAGACCACATTATTCCTGTGAGGTCTCATGAGAGCAGAGTAGATGGGAAGGATCACCTCCTTCAACCTGCTGGTCACGCTCCTTTTGATGCAGCCCAGGATACAGTTGGCTTTCTGGTCTGTGAGTGCACACTGCCAGCACATGTTGAGCTTCTTGTCAATCAACATCCCAAGGCCCTTATCCTCAGGGCTGCTCTCTATCTGTTCTCCGCCCAGCCTGTGTTTGTGCTTGGGATTGCCCTGACCAACATAAGGACCTTGTATTTGGCACCTTGCACAGTTCATGTGTGGTTAATTTGTTTGAGATGGAGAATATCTTCAGAGATAGATACTCATATGTTAAAACATCATTCTTTGCTTTTCAGGTAATAGCCAGGAGAGTAAAACCTGATTAAAAAAAAAAAAAAATCCAGAAACCAACTACTAAAAATAGGAAAGCATTTCCTAATCATACACAACTAAAAATCATCAGGAATAGTTACCAATAATGTTTATATCATTCCACAGGCTGCATATTTAAAAGGTTTATAAAAATACTGCTACTGGTTGTTTTTCTACCATAGTTTTATGAATCATTAAGCAGGTTATTATAAAGAATGTGTTTCTGCAAGTACATCTGCATGGACAGTGTGGAACTGATGTGGAGTTTATATCCTGTACTTTAAACATTCACCTTTATTAATTGCCCTGACAATTCTAAAATTTGTGAAGCTGTATAAATAACATCTAAAACTGTCAGGCTTACTTAATTCCTAAACGGCCTAAAGCTCTTATGTCATTTCTCTTTACCTCTTCACAAAGTACAGCATTTCCATAGATCAGAAATGAGACCATACCCCTCTAACTATACATATCCTGTGCATAATTCTCCCCAAGCTACTGAGTCTTCTTCTTAGTATATACATGTAGAGATAGAAGTTTTAATCCTATTGCGCGTGTAGGCCTCATATAAAACCATTAAAAGAGAATGTTCTAATGCTGTGTACAATGTTTTGCTAAATTCTGTTTTATATGGCAAGCTGTGCATGTTTTTATTT